>NW_028318506.1:0-325000 GCF_062004578.1 Staurois parvus | reverse complement strand
TTTCTGATCTGTAATGACACAAAGATAAGAGTACATTGTGATTTCATGTTTGCTACAGCCTACCTGTGAGCAGTCCTGTGTTCATTTTCTCAGCCCTTATTTATTTACAGCATATCTGTGTTCATAGACTCAGCTCTTATTTATAAACAGCATATTTGAGTTCATAGACTCAGCCCTTACATAAATACAGCATATCTGAGTTCATAGACTCAGACCTTATTTATATACAGCATATCTGAGTTCATAGACTCAGACCTTATTTATATACAGCATATCTGAGTTCATAGACTCAGCCCTTATATAAATACAGCATATCTGAGTTCACAGACTCAGCTCTTATTTATATACAGCATATTTGAGTTCATAGACTCAGCCCTTATTTATATACAGAGCCCTTATTTATATACGGCATATCTGAGTTCATAGACTCAGCCCTTATATAAATACGGCATATTTGAGTTCATAGACTCAGCCCTTATTTATATACAGCATATCTGAGCTCATAGACTCAGCTCTTATATAAATACAGCATATCTGAGTTCATAGACTCAGCCCTGATTTACACATAACATACCTATATTTCTGGGCTCAGTCCTGATTTATATACAGCATACCTGCTTTCGGAGACTCAGCCCTGATTTACATATTGAATACTTACATTCATGGGCTCAGACCTTATTTATTTACAGCATTGCTGGGTTTATAGGCTCTGCCCTTATTTACATATACACCTGTGTTCATAGGAACAGTCCTTATTTACTAATAGCATACCTGTGTTAACAGGCTCAGCTCTGATTTACAGTGGGGCAAAAAAGTATTTAGTCAGCCACCAATTGTGCAAGTTCTCCCATTTAAAAAGATGAGAGAGGCCTGTAATTGGCATCATAGGTAGACCTCAACTATGAGAGACAAAATGAGAAAAAAAATCCAGACAATCACATTGGCTGATTTGGAAAGAATTTATTTGCAAATTATGGTGGAAAATAAGTATTTGGTCACCTACAAACAAGCAAGATTTCTGGCTCTCACAGACCTGTACCTTCTTCTTTAAGAGGCTCCTCTGTCCTGCACTCATTACCTGTATCAATGGCACCTGTTTGAACTTGTTATCAGTATAAAAGACACCTGTCCACAACCTCAAACAGTCACACTCCAAACTCCACTATGGTGAAGACCAAAGAGCTGTCGAAGGACACCATTCTCATTTTGTCTCTCATAGTTGAGGTCTACCTATGATGCCAATTACAGGCCTCTCTCATCTTTTTAAGTGGGAGAACTTGCACAAT
This sequence comes from Staurois parvus, assembly GCF_062004578.1. Lineage (NCBI taxonomy): Eukaryota > Metazoa > Chordata > Amphibia > Anura > Ranidae > Staurois > Staurois parvus. The sequence continues at coordinate 323,714 of NW_028318506.1, read as the reverse complement.
TGGTGGCTGACTAAATACTTTTTTGCCCCACTGTATATACAGTACAGCATACATGTGTTCTTATTTTTAGGCCTGATTTCTATATAGCATACCTGCGTTCCTAGCCTCAGCTCAGATTTAAATACAACATATCTGTGTTCATAGACTCAACTCTGATTTACAAATAATATACCTATATTTACAGGCTCAGTCCTAAATTATATACAGCATACCTGCTCTCATGGGCTCAGCCCTGATTTACACACAGAATACCTATATTAATGGGCTCAGTCCTGATTTATATACAGCATAGCTGGGTTCATAGGCTCAGCCCTTATTTACATACAGCTACCAGTGTTCATAGGATTGGTCCTGATTTACTAATAGCATACCTGTGCTCATAGGATCAGGTCTGATTTATGTACAGTACAGCATACATGTGTTCTTAAGTTTAGACCTGGTTTCCATATAGCATACCTGTGTCTCCCTTTATATTGTAAAGCATTGCGCTAACTGTTCACGCTATATAAATCCTGTATAATAATAGACTCAGATTTACATATAGCATACCAGTGTTTATAGGCTCCACCATGAGAGGCTAAATCCTGATTTACATATAGCATTCATGTGGTCATAGGCCCACAGACTCAGCCCTTATATATTTACATATATCAAAAAATAGGCTTATATTGGATAGGTTCAACCCTGATTTACATATAGCATGGCTGTGTTCATGGGATCAGACCTAATTTACATATAGCTTGGTTGTGTTCATGGGATCAGACCTGATTTACATATAGCATGCCTATGGTCATGGGATCAGACCTGATTTACATATAGCATGGCTATGTTCATGGGATCAGACCTGATTTACATATAGCATGCCTGTGGTCATGGGATCAGACCTGATTTACATATAGCTTGGCTATGTTCATGGGATCAGACCTGATTTACATATAGCTTGGTTGTGTTCATGGGATCAGACCTGATTTACATATAGCATGCCTATGGTCATGGGATCAGACCTGATTTACATATAGCATGGCTATGTTCATGGGATCAGACCTGATTTACATATAGCATGCCTGTGGTCATGGGATCAGACCTGATTTACATATAGCTTGGCTGTGTTCATGGGATCAGACCTGATTTACATATAGCATGCCTGTGGTCATGGGATCAGACCTGATTTACATATAGCTTGGCTGTGTTCATGGGATCAGACCTGATTTACATATAGCATGCCTGTGGTCATGGGATCAGACCTGATTTACATATAGCTTGGCTGTGTTCATGGGATCAGACCTGATTTACATATAGCATGCCTGTGGTCATGGGATCAGACCTGATTTACATATAGCTTGGCTGTGTTCATGGGATCAGACCTGATTTACATATAGTATAACTGTGTTCAAGGGATCACACCTGATTTACATGTAACATAACTGTGCTTCTGGGTCCTAGGTATATCTGTTGGATTTTAACAGGATCCTGGGTAAGTAAAATACATGGTTGGTAATTGCTGTAATTTTAATGACAAGCACTGACTTGCAACACATATAGGGATTAGTTCTGACTTCACTGGCTGCATACTTGTTTTGGGTGAGTAAATTATGTATTGAAGGCAGAGGATTAGCATGACCCCCAGGCTACTATCATTTCCAGTAAGAGGTCGGCAATGGCAGTCTACCTAGTCTTTCTCAGTAGGGGTCTCCTTTAAAATAAAGAGAAGTACATGCACGCACCTCACAGTTTGAGAGCATCATTGCATTAGATTTAAAGATTGGCTCATTTTATACTTCAATAGTTTTTTTATTGAACAATGTTTCAAATAACAGGTAATACAGATGAACAATGTCCTGTTAAAATATATCAAATATAACACAACGCAAATAACAAAGTGTATCGGACATAAAACAATTAACCAGAGACTAAGAACTCTGTAGAGTAATTATTGGATAATCTTCTAGACCTAGGTCCACAACCCTTATCTGAGGCTGGCTCATTTTAAAGATAAACACAACCTATTTTGAAAAAGTTTTGTGATCATTTCTTGAAAGAGTTTCTTGATTTCTTGTTGAAAGAAAGAAAAAAGTTGGCTGATGACCTCCATACATAAATCTTTGAATCAGCAATGTTGCTAATAGAAAGAATGCTACTACATAGGTAAAGTTGAACTATAATGACAATTAGAAAACATGCTGTTAGGCAGGTTTTCTATTAATATATCTTCTGCAAAAAAAAGCTCCTCTTCTCCTAAATGTACATGGAGCCACGCATGCACAGCTTGGTGTAGAATCTCAGCGTGCCTTGGTGCCAGGATGAATCAACTCTTGGCATATGTGCGAAGTTATATATCATCTGAGGGTGGATCAACTGCAACTGCTGACTTTTAAAATACAGCCACTTACCTGTCTCTCGGTCCAGCGGTGTCCTCACCAGCGCTGGTTTCACCAGCCGTCTTCTCTCCCTGGCGCCGGCATCTTCAGTGTGGGCACCCGGCAGTGACAGCTTGCGGATTCACAGCCGGGTGCCCACTGCGCATGCGTGAGAAGTGCTGCACTTTTTGAATGGCCCCGTAGTTTTCTGGGACCTGTCACGTGTCCCAGAAGACTACAGGGATGGAGGGGGAGGACAACTTCCGCTTATGATCGTTTAGGCAATCGCAGCGGAAGTGGGAGCGGGTATCTGTCGAATTGTCGAAATGATGCAGCAGGCTAGTCCAGTTTGCTGAAATTTCATTGCAGCTACTCAAAAGGAGGGTGGGAGGACAACATCCACTTCCAATCCGGGTACCCGCTCCCCAAAGGTGCCAAATCCTTAATAGGGAGCAGATGACAAAGGCTTAAAGAGGAACTTCCCCTTTTGGGTGGAGCTAAACCTAGGGCACAGCATTCACTCTATCTGGTCTCCCACAGCACAATGCAGTTATTTTAGTAAATATAAACTGCTAAATACCTTTTCTCATCAGCATTTAGAGCAGTCTTGTGACTTCTATCACTGTTCAGCTGAGCACATGCTAAAGCTTGTAGTATGAGTTTTCTTTCTGCTCTAGGAGGATGCAGAACCCTTGACCTCTTTCTGGACAGTGCTGACTGGCCCTGTGCTGATCACATGCACGCTCCCCCACCAAAAAAAAAAATAAACCTCTCTAGCAATACACACCAAACTGAGCATGTGCAGAGTGGCTCCACACAATGTGTCTTATCAGGAGATAAGAGGGGGACACTGGAAGAAGGGGAGGATCAGGGAAGTCAGAATCAAAAAGAATTATACACGCAAAGGAATAACCCCTTAGTTTCCACAGTGAGTATATCAAGCATGCTTTACTGCATATACAGACTGATTTTGTTGTTGTGGGTTTACTAACACTTTAAGTAATACTTTAAAGCAGATTCCCAACCAAGACAGATGGAAGATGTGAAGATAGAATTTTGTAGTTCTACCTGCTGGGGTTCCCAATAGATATAAAAAGCAGGTAGATGGTACAACTGTCCAAAATTTTCTTGAGATTGTTTTTTTTCAGTTTTGGTTGGACTGCCTTTTAAAAGATGAATGTATGATGCATATTTGTCATGGCTTGTATACATGGCCTTTAATTGTTCTTTTTCAAGAATGCAAAAGCAACTAAAACAGATTGTAATCTGTGCCGACAGCAGGGGCGGACTGACCATTCGAGCACTCGGGCACTGCCGAGGGCCTGGGGTCAGTAGGGCCCCCCTACTGACCCCACAGATTACACAGAACCTTCTGGATCATGGTTGTATTATGAGAATAATTTTAGAAACCCCACATGAAGGTGGAACATGACCTTTTCTATCAAAAGCAGAAAGCAAATGTGGGAACCTAATTATTGTTATCATTAAACACGAAATGTTCGGTTTTGCCCAGATTTCATTTTTAAGACCACGGTCACATCAAAGCCTACTTTGAAATTGTGCGACCTACAGTGAAGTCGCACAATTTCAAAATCGGGTGGCCTGCCGATTTCAATTGCGATTTGCAAGACATCAGACACAGATGTCTATGCAAATCGCAACAAAAGTAGTTCATGTACTACTTTAGAAATCGGTGCGGCTCTGACCAAGTCGGAACCGCACCCGCACTGGAAAACGCAACTGTACTGGGAACCGAGGTTCCCATGAGGGCTGTGTTTTCCAAAGAAGTGCAGGGACTTCTTCCCTGCATGTCATGGGCACGGGAGTCCATTCAAATGAATGGGCTCTCGTGCCCGTGCAAAACACAGCCCGCATGGCCGCATATATGTGAACCGGGGGTAAGAAGGCCCTAAGGGCCATCAGAGCTGGATGCAACATTGCAGGTGGTAGATTCACTGACAATCAACTCCCATTATCAATACATGTGTTATACATCTCTGGTCCAAAGAATGATGGTACAACTCCAAAGGATAATGTAGGTTGAATTTGAAGGATTCTGTTCCTGGAAGAGTGCCACTATCGATAGCATTGCCAATGTGAACTCTAATTCATTCTAGCAGCAGGACATACATTATTCCTGTTACATTCACATTTGTGTTTATAAAGTACTTACCATCGCGACATATGTCACAGGTGAGGCACTCAGGCAACCCTGATGCATATTGGCTGAAAGTATCTTCAGGACAATTCTCACATCTTCCACTTGTGTATGGGATGGTACAATGTTCTGCAACATAAGTACCTTCAAAGATAAAAAAAAGAAAGGTTTATGTCAACTTTCTAATAGATTTATGAGCTGGATGATTATGCAAGAAAAATCCCCATGCAGGACAGTGAAGAGGAAACAGGACAGGAACTAAGACCTTAACCACTCCCAGTCCAGGCCAATTCTGACATTTCTCTCCTACATGTTAAAGCGGAGCTGCACCCAGAAGGGGAAGTTCCGCTTTAAGTACTGCTCCCCCACTCCCCATTAAGGATTGGCACCTTTGGGGGGCGGGGGAGCGGGTACCCGAATTTCAACAGGAATCCGCTCCCATTTCCAGTCCGATCGCTTATGCGATCGGAAACGGAAGGTGTCCTCCCTCCCTTCCTGTAGTCTTTTGGGACACGTGACAGGTCCTAGAAGACTACAGGACCATTCATGAAGAGTAGCAGTACTCGCGCATGCGCAGTGGGTACTCGGGGGTGAAGCCACAAGCTATCACAGCCGGGTGCCACACTGAAGATGCCGGCCTCCTGGAGACATACCATGGAACCGAGGGACAGGTAAGTGGCTGTTTTTTAAAAGTCAGCAGCTACAGTTTTTGTAGCTGCTGACTTTAATTTTTTGACAGGTAAGTGAAACTCCACTTTAAAAACATAATTGTTGCACTAGAAAACTACTTAGACTGCCCAAACATTACATATTATTTTAAGCAGAGGCCCTAGGGAATAAAATAGTGGGTGTTGTGTATTTTTAAGTCACGTGATATTTGTGCAGCAGTTTTTCAAGCATAATTGTTTCAGGAAAAATACACTCTAATAACTTTTAATGCAAAAAAACACAATATAATACCCAACTGTTTGGTAAAATATAAAAGATGATGTTACGACAAGTAAATAGATATCAAACATAGATACCAAATCACTCCCAGTTTGGGCCAGTTCTGACATTTCTCTCTTACATGTTAAAAACATAATTTTTGCACTAGAAAACTACTTAGATCCCCCAAACATTATATATTATTTTAAGCAGAGGCCCTATGGAATAAAATAGTGGGTGTTGCGTATTTTTATGTCACACGATATTTGCGCAGTAGTTTTTCAAGCACAATAGTTTTGGAAAAAATACACTCTAGTAACTTTTAATGCACAAAAACACAAAATAATACCCAACTGTTTAGTAAAATATAAAAGATGATGTTACAACAAGTAAATAGATACCAAACCACTCCCAGTCCGGGCCCATTCTGACATTTCTCTCTTACATGTTAAAAACATAATTTTTGTACTAAAAAACTACTTAGACCCCCCAAACATTGCATATTATTTTAAGCAGAGGCCCTAGGGAATAAAATAGTGGGTGTTGTATATTTTTAAGTCATACGATATTTGCACAACAGCTTTTCAAGCACAACTGTTTTGGAAAAAATACACTCTAATAACCTTTAATGCACAAATACACAATATAATACCCAACTGTTTGGTAAAATATAAAAGATGATGTGACGTTGAGTAAATAGATACCAAACATGTCGCACTTTAAAACTGCGTCCACCTATGGAATGGCGTTAAACTATGTTACCTAAAAATCTCCATACGCGACGCTTGAAAAGCCTTTACAGGTTACGACTTCAGAGATACAGAGGAGGTCTGGTGCTAAAATTATTTCCATTGCTTTGACATTTGTGGCAAAACCTCACACGTGTGGTGTGATTTCCGTTTACATATGCATGTAGGACCTACATGCGTGTTCACACTTGACCATGAGCACAGGGGTGCTTTAAAATTTTTCTTATTTTATTAAAAACTTTTTTTACACTGTATCTTTATTTTTTTTTTATCTCTTTTATGGCTAATCAGAAGGGATGAACAATATTCCTTGTGATAGCATGGGCCATGACAGGTCCTCTTTATGGAGAGATCTGGCGTCTTTTTCTGCCCTCTTCTCCTCCATTGTGTTAAAGGCCCCTCATGATCCTGAATGGGTGGGTATAAGGTTGGGATGATCAGTAGGCAGCATGTGATCTAACATCCAGCAGGTCAGCCAGGCAAGGAAATGCTCCTCACCAAAGTTCACTTCCAGTTTGGGCACACTTACATGCAATGCTATTAACACATTCCCACAAAATGTTATATTAACCTGGGGAACAACCCTTCACTGGTTTTAAACTGAGACGTCTGGTCATTTTTCGAGTTGTATATACTGCTAGGGAGATTTAAAACTACTGTAATTTTGTTGTATCTCTAGCAACATGACAGGAAATAAAGGAAATCTCCCTAAAAGAAACAAAGATAAGCAACCAGAACCTGACAAAGGCTCTAATCCTTCCAAGCTCTGCTGTCTATGTCTGCACATGAGATATTTCCCCTCCCTTCCTGCCCTGAGTCCCCGGTCACACCGGTGCGACTTGTCATGTGATTTGATAGTTTCATGACAAGTCGCACCCTTTCAAAGTGGGATTCAGTGTGACCGAAGTCTTGAACACCGATCAAGTTAAATGTCTATGGACTTCATAACTTGGCTGACCCTGGCTAAATTATTTTCAAGATTCCTAATTTTAAGTGTAAAGAGGCTATGGAGGTCACAAGGCCCAGTGGTAGATCAGAGAAAAGGTCACATAATACTGATTCTTTAGTTTTCTACATCCTGCAGCTGCTGCAAAATGATTATCTCTAGCAAATGCTCTACTAGACAAAATTAGCCCAAGAGAACAGCGCTGTGTTCAGCGCTCCACCTCCCAAGGAGGTATACCTTTATTGATCCAAAAAGAGCCTTGAATAGGATAACAAATGATGCAGTCTGTGCCAGGATTGTGCGGTGGACCGTCTGCTCCCTGATTTTCTGGAGCCGGGATGGAAGGCTGTAGAGCGGTGCGTGACTGAGCCAGCCAAAGATCGCAGCGCTCCGGATGTGACGTCACCACGGCCTGGATGTGGGCAGAAGCTGAATCCTGGGCTTGAGAAGCAAGCTGGGCTGGTAACAGTGACAACGCGTTTTGTCAATAAGACTTGACAAAGCACATGCGCGCGAAACGAGTTGTCACTGTTACCAGCCTGTGCCTCAATTATTATTATTTTCACAAATGTTTTTTAACAAACTGTCACCAGTGCAGTACAGCGTCATCATATAACTGGTGTGACGGTGATCAGGGACACTGACTGCTGACAGTACAAAAAGAAATTAATGATTTCTTTCAATTTTTTTTTTATTTTTAATTATTTTTTTATTACATTTTTTTCTCTTTTTTTAAGATTACACTATGCCCAAAGTAGTATAATGTGACCATAGTAACATTGTACTACTTTGTGGAAGTGATAAGTTTTTGTTTTTTTTTACACAATTTGATTGCTTATAGCAAAGAAATTCTTTGCTATCAGCAAGCATTTAACTGGATGAAATCGATTAATTCAGGATTTTTTTGTTGTGATTGTCACAGCTAATCACATGACACAGATGGGCTGTGATTGACCCAGCCTGTGCATGTGGTCACTGTGACCATTCATAGCTAGACACACTTGTATACAATGGATGGCATGAAAGGAAGCCATCCATTGTATAGAACTGTCATGTGGCCTGCTGTGATTGGTCACAGCAGGTCACATGGTACTGGCAACGGGGCCGGTACACAGATCTGTCATCGGCCGTGTCCGAGGTACACAGCCGGTGACAGATCTCGCCACAGCGTGGCCCTGCAGGCACCCGCAATGCGCGATCCAGGAAGGACATCATATGACGCTCTCCCGGAGGGACGAGAGGCCTGCCTGGCCGTCATTTTACTATAGGCCTGGCGGGAAGTAGTTAATTAAAAGTCAGCAGCTACAGTTTTTGTAGCTGCTGACTTTTAATTTTTACAAACATAACTGGAGCTCTGCTTTAAGCATACTACTAACTGTACAGTCATCATTCATGGCATGCCTTGAAAGTAATGGTTTTGTGAAACAGATACAGTGGAAGTTTTCAGCCAAGGAAGCTGCCATCTTAGCCTCTGTCTGATCTTCAACTGCCATGGTGCTGCACATGTGATCATTTATGACACCAGCCATTTGATGGTTTGACAAGCAATCGAGAGTAAAAGCAAATGTTTGTTAAATTCCCAGCATTTGCCAGAAATGTAACAGTTTTTTGAAACCATCTGATTGACCCATAAGGGCAAAACTACCTTCTTCCACTGCACTATGGGGGAGATTTACTAAAACTGGAGAATTCAAAATCTGGTGCAGCTCTGCATAGAAACCTAATTGTCAAACCTAATTGAACAAGCTGAATTATGAAGGAGGTTATTGGTTACTATGCACAGCTGCACCAGATTCTGAGTGCTTCGGTTTTAGTAAATCTTCCTCTATGCATCCTGTGCAAATGACAGTTCCAATTATGAAATTATAGTCTTGGTAAAAAGTTTCCTCCAATAGGAAAACGCCCTGAGAAAGGTGTGTCATAATACATTAATTCTTGAAGCCATAATTAACAATACAAGTTGGAACAATTTAAAGTACAGTTAATTCCAATCATTCCAATCTAGGTGTCAGCAAGCACTCTATTATGAAGCAGTGATTCAGAAATAAGACATTTCTTTTTTAATACCCAGTGATTTGCAGTATGGAAGAGCAAATCACCTTCCCCCTTCCTTCCAAAAGTTGGTGTTTGGGCCAGCTGCCATACCTGTTAGGTGGGGGAAACATTAAAGCCAATCTCCAAGCAAAAAAATAATATTTTCCCACTGCATGGGTTAACTACTTATTTTTTTCTAGGGGAGAGCGAAGATATACTTACCTGATCCTCCGATCCTCCCCGCACAAGACCAGTTCAGCACCTCTGCACTCCCCAGCGGTCTTGAATAGTGGACTGTTCCTGATGTCATAACGCCCAGAGCAGGCTCCGTAGACCAGGAACAGTTCACCGCTTGCCTGTGGGGAAGTGCTGTTTTCCAGAGGATCGAAGGATCAGTTGAGTATGAGATTTCTGCTCACTCCTAGACAAAACAGCAGTTTTCCGCTGCATGGGAAAATTGTTATTTTTATAGCGATGGGCTTTAAAGTGTACATAATTCCTAGCAATGAACTTCATTTTGCTTCCATTTGGTCTGTTAACCACTTGCCCTTCAGAGGATTTACCCCCCTTCCTGACCAGGCCATTGGTTTGAGTTACGACGTTGCATTACTTTAACTGACAATTGCATGGTCATGCAACACTGCATCCAAATGAAATTTACGTCCTTATTTCCCACGAATATTTTGATGGTATTTGATCACCTGTGCAGTGTTTATTTTTTGCGCTATAAAAAAAAAGATCAACAATTTTGAAAAAAAAAAACAATATTTTTTACTTTTTGCTATTAAACATGTCCAGTAAAAAAATGTAAAAAATCTAATTTCGTGATAAATTTCAACCAAAATGTATTCTGCTCCATGTCTTTGCTAAAGAAAATCCCAATACATGTAAATTAATTTTTTTTTTTTTTTTTTAAGTCCGCAAACGTGCAACTATAACAAAAAAACCCGTAAGTGTTCACAAAAAAAGTGCAAGTACAAAACACCACACGAAAAAGTGCACTTAGGGGTGTGCTTTTGTCCTACCCCTAAAGGGGCTGGACCGCTACCCTGATCCCCCGGGGCACGAAGCTCCTGACAGGGACAAGGTTCCCATTTGGTCCTCCTGGCCAAAAGGCCTGGTGGACCACCGTTCCTTGTGTCCAGCCGAAACCGGACACCCAGTACTTGGTCAGGGGGCTCTCCCAAAGAGAAAACCCCCTAGGGATCAGGGGAGGAAGGAACCAAAAGGCCACACATTCTCCCCCTAGACTTCAGGGCAGGCCCGAGGACCCACACCCTCCATCCTGTGAAAACACACACAAAAGTAAGAAAAAGTGACAAAACGTGGGAGTGAAAATAAATTAAATAAATAGAAAATAAAAAAGTGGCCGTGCCAAATTGTGCACAGACCAGGCCCTGAGGCCTGTAAATTAATTGGTTTACGTGAAAGTTATAGCGTGTACAAATGGCAGTGTATATATACTAGGATTTTTTTTTCCTACTAGTAATGGCGGCGATCAGGGACTTATAGAGCATTCTGACACTGAGGGGAACTGACTTGGTGTCACTGACATCCCCAGTAACACCAATACAATGATCAGTGCTAATTAAAAGCACTGACACTGTACTAATGGCACTGGGCAGGAAAGGGTTAACATGTGAGGTGATCAAAGGGTTAACTGTATGCTGTTTTGTATACTGGGCTGTGTGTGTGCCTCACTGTAAGCACACTGCTTTGCATGGCTGTGCTGCAGCTGACAGGGGAGAGAACTGTTTTGTTTACAAACACTTCTCCCACCCACACTCCCCCCCCATCAGAGATGCTCAGCAATCACCGGGTGACGGCGAGTAATCATTGGATGGCACCTCGCACACCCCCTACCCGGAAATGCAAAATCACATATATATATATATATATATATATATATATACGTGACTTTGCGCACCCGTGCCACCCTGTAGCAGTACTTCTGCTATAGGTCGGACGGGAATCGGTTAAATAACCAATTAAAAGTGTTTTGTCATGTTTGTTCAATACGTGCAAAAAATGCCCAGTTCTGTGAGCTGATAACTTCCTGTGCTCTCTTTCTGTATATAAGGAGGGTTATGGAAATGAAGTAGGGAGGAGAAGAAGAGAGGTCTGTGTTCCTTTGCACTCCATCAGAAATGAAGTAGTCAGGGCTGGCACAATGTGTTTGGTAATTCAGAGCCAAGAACACATTTGGATTGATTTACTAAAACTGGAGAGTGGAAAATCCGATGCAGCTCTGAATAGAATCCAATCAGCTTCCAGGTTTTATTGTCAAAGCTTAACTGAACAAGCTAAAGTTGGAAGCTGATTGGCTATCATGCACAGCTGCACCAGATTTTGCATTCTCCAGTTTTAGTAAATCAACTCCATTGTGTTGTCACATCAAGGAGGAGGGTAGGAGCATGCTATATATCTGGCAAACAGCAATTTTTCTGTGCTCGCATCATTTTTAAAGCTACAAAACATTAGGAAATGTTCATGCATTGCAAAGATGTGCTAAATATGCTTTTTTAAATTGTCTTGACATATGCTTTACCTCTATGGAGTTTACATAGGGTTCACTCTCACAACTCCAACAAAGAACTGAACCCGACACAACAGGAAGTGAGAGGAAATCTGTACAAAGTAAGGGAAATGTCACTGGAACAGGTGTCCACAATGGAAGATTTTCCCTCACCTTTTGATCTGGTGACAACGCCACAATTTTCTGACTCTTTAACAATGATCACCAATACAAGTAGAAAAGGTGGGAATCTACCTCAGAGGGTTAGAGGCAGCAATAAAAAAAAAATTGTCGGGGTGTCTATGGCTAGTCATAAACACACAGACGGGATGCAAGGAGGAAGCTGTACTGCCGGCTATTGTATTCAAACAGCTGCAATGCCCACTGCTACCCAAATAACCAAACAGTGACTACATCTGTTAGAATACAGTCACTGTTTGGGCAATTATTTTCCACCCGGTTTAGTCCTCATACACACTGGGCATTTTTACAGCTGCTGTTATTGGCTTTTGACATTTTTTTCTACAGCTAGTAAACCCCCCAGCATGTTATCCTATATGTCCATGTACATATAGACTGTAATCAACATTTTTTGGTAGGGACATTTTTTGGCTGGAAAAAAAACCCAGAACTAGTGGGTTTCTAGAGGAGTTTTTTAGCTGTAAAAATGCTCTAACGCTGAACAAAGCAGCAAAACGTGGTAAAATGCAGCAAACTGGCGTTTGTGGACTTTTTTTGACCCAAAAAAAGCTAAAAAAGCCACTAAACACTAATGCAAAAACGCTAAGAAAAGCTGAAAAACTCAAAATTTTAACATGACATTACACAGCTATCATTACCAGCATTATCAAAATACCCGCATGCATGGAGTCAATATTTGAGTGATGTTTTGTTGTTCTGGAAGGGTGCTGTCAGGGTCACCCACTTTGTACATTTTGGACAATCCAGCAATAGTATGACAAAATCTGGCTAGCTTAACCCCTCCCTACCCCATCCAAAAAGTTTTGGCAGTAAATATAATTTAAAAAACATAACATGACTCCAAAGACATGCTGATCGGTTAATTGGCTCCTGTCTAAATTGGCCTTAGTAAGTATATGTAGGAATGTGAGTTAGGGACCTTAGATTGTACTCCCCTTGAGGGTTAGGGACTGATGTGAATGTACAATATATATGTAAAGCGCTGCGTAAATTGACAGCGCTATAATAAAGAACCTATAATAAATGAAAATAAAATAAATGATACAATACAGATTTATAAAACTGGTGCACACAGAATCTGATGCAGCTCTGCATAATAACCAATCAGCTTCTAGATTTTGTTGTCAAAACTTAATTGAAAAAGATGACATTAGAAGCTGATTGGTTACCATGCACAACTGCACGAGAATTTGTGTGCACCAGTTTTAGTAAATCTCCCCCATTCTACATTTCCCACCAACGTCATATTAATTTTTTCACATTACAGTGGAAAGGTATTCTTTCATATCTCACGAATGTTCATATTTCTGAAGAGACAGGTGAAGGATCAGCGTGCAATCACATGATCCGTCTAAATAACTGTGTAATTCATTTTCTCCTGGAAAAACCCGTCCTTGTCCCTCAGAAGTCTAAATTCCCCGAATGCCAGAACGAGACTTGTCCATCCTGTACACTGTATATCATGTGTGTTATCTATTGTATGCAGATGATGTGACTCAACTTCCAGATCCCAGGTTATAGGCTGCAAAAAATAACGCCACTGCTACGTAGTATGTTGGGTTACGCAAGGCTTTCTCCTCGGCTTTTTTGTAAGGCACTAGTGGGCATTTTGTGTTAACCATTCATTTGCTTCATGTATTTCTTTCTCTGCTGCTCAAAACCATGTTAACCTTTCCCATAAAATCCTGGACACCTTAATTCTTCTTCTAACACATAACTCTATTATCTGCTAGAATTTGGCTCATCTGGATATTAGGCTGGCCATACATGGATCGTTTTTTTCGCTCAGGCAGTGAGCAGTGTTATAGGAACTCCTCCGCTGTCAGAACACATTGATCAGTACAGCAATTGATTGGCTGCAAGAGCTGATCAAATAAAACATTTCCAAGTTTGAAAGAAGTCAATCGTTAGATAAAGAATGGCCAAAGATGTATCAAATTCCTGCTGAACAGGACAAATTTCAATCCATCTATGGCCAGCTTTACCCTAGGTTCACACCTATGCAGATTGCGTTTGAACCGTTTCTGCACTGTGTTGCGTTTTTTGCACTTGCGTTATTGATGCGGTTTTGCTGTGTTTTGCGGGTTTTTTTTCATTTCTTAAATTTCTCTTGTTGCTAGGCAGATTTAAAATGCAAAATGCAGCAAAAATGCAATACACGCTTTACTGCAGTGTTTCCACTGAAGTCTACAGAACCAAAAACGCAACTTTTTGCATTCAAAGGGTCCCTGACCCTTTCCAAAAAATGCACCGGGTGAAAACACGGAGATGTGAACCTGTCCCATAGGAAATCATGTTAAATGGACTGTACTGCGTTTCTGCAAAACGCTGCAGAAAATGATTAGGTGTGAACCTAGAGTAAGCCATGAGAAAAATGGGTGTTTCACTTAGGATCCATTCACAATATTTGCAGTGATTGGTGTTTCTCTGCACCTGAGCAATGCCAATCACTGAGGGGCACATAAAAAACAACTGATTTCTATGTGGCCCATGTACACCACAATGCTTGTGTGACATTCGGTGTGGTGAGCACAAATGCAAACATTTTTCTGCACAACACTGGATGGCATCCCAGGTCACTAGACCAGCCTTTCTCAACCAGGGTGTCCAGGCACCATGGGGTGCCTTGAGGTTTCTTCAGGGGTGCCTTGGCAAAATGTCTAAAAATTGGCCAAAACTTATATACAAGCCAGCGGGTGGAACAAGCCTGCCTTTTAGTTACACAAAGCCACAATTTATCATTGTGCACCATTATGACCTTCTATCCACCAGCATCCTGACAACCAATGACGTCATCAATTGATAAGAAGGATGTCAGCTGCCTGCACAGCATCCTAGTTTGACCCTCCCCCACCCCTCTCCATCAGTGCTGGGGCCACATTAGGTCAGTGATAGAGAAAAACTGAAGGGGAAGAAAAACATTGGAATACTAGTCAGTACCAGTGTGCAAAAGTGTATTTGCTTTGGAAGAATAAATCACCTCTAATGTTGGGAGTCCTACATGTGTAGATGTTGCTGCATTATATAAATATTTCACATTTTAGAATCGGGTGCCTCAAGACTGTCCAAAATGTTAAAGTGTGCCTCGGGACTGTCCATAATTTTAAAGGGTGCCTTGACTGAAAAAAGGTTGAGAAACACTGCACTAGACCATAGCACAGTGCAATGTGCGGCAGTGCAGACTTAAATGGCATGCACCTTTATGAAATTCCAAGAAAGCAAAGCGAAAATAAATGTAAACAGTGCGATGCGCTGAAACAGTTTCCTTTCTGAACAGAGTGGGGGACATTTACCAATCTTGTTCCAAGGCAAAGAATTGGTAAATAGGAGCAGTGAAATGCATCATAACAAAGACTTATTACATGTGATAATCTGAGGCTGGTTATATATTGGCTGGCATCTATCGAAAAAAACAAACAGATCCCCCCATCCACACATGCAGGATGGATGGAGGAATCCTCCCCACTGTGCCATTTGTACTTTGCTTGCGGGGTGTCAGAATACGTCTGTTGGCCGCAGGCAGCTGATCAACAGAAGTTTTCCAACAGTCCTATTCAACATAGGTAAATTGTAGACAGACTTTTGTGCAGTGGGTAATGGCCATAGCTGGATCAAAATTCATTCAAATTCTGCTGAAAGACAAATTTTGATCCATCTAGGGGCAGCTTAATTTAAATTCTCCATTTAGCTACTTTAAAGTCACACTTGCAACTGAGTTAAACCTGATGCTAACCCCTTCTTACTTCTGTGTCAATTTAAAGTGGAAATTGGTGTAATCTTCAGTAATAAATCTGCCTTTGAATTTTGGAAACTGTCGTACTTGGCTGCCGTGGAATACAGACGCACAGATCTGTAAACCTGTTGCAGAGACTTTGCTAAAGGGGAATCAGCCTGATTTGTGACTACACACTGGGGGACTTTTATCAAGCAAATTAGCAACACGTTTAGTTGCAAATCAGGCTGCTTCCCCTTTAACCCTTCTGGACTGCGCACTGTAGCCTTACTACTACAATGTGGCCCCGCTGCACCAGATCACATATATACTTGTACCAGCATTTCTGGTTAGGGGGCTGTGCTGTCATTTGCTATGGCCAATGGCCAGGCTCTCTATGGACAACAGTGATGTGTCCGTTTTTCTTCCTAGAAAGCAGGGAATAAAAGCAGGCACATCTCTCAGTAAAAGCAGCACACGCTACACACATTAAAACTGTTAGGCAAACAGTTAATGCTTTGATTGGCTCTAGATGGTAACCCCTCCCCAACCAGTGTCATTAGGACAGCAACAGTGTATAGTATCAGCACTGATCACAGTGTTAGTGTGACCGGTGATGTCAGTGTCATTAAGTCAGTTCCACCCATCGTCAGTTAGTGGCAGATTGCCTATTGCTGATTGCCACCATTAAATAAATAAATAAATCAATGAACAAATAAAAATTCTAGCATATGTACCATCTTCTGTAAATGCTATAACTTTCATGCAATACCAATAAATATATGCTGATTGGGATTTTTTTACCAAAGAAATCTGATTTTTTTTAAATTTTGTTATTACATGTTTTATAGTAAAGTAAAATATATTGTTTTTTTTTTCAAAATGTTTTGTCTTCATTTATATAATAAAAAATTATTTATAAATTTAATTTGGGTACAGAACAGTATGACTGTACAATTGCCAGTTAATGAAGCGCAGTGCCGAATAGCAAAAAAATGTCCCAGTCATGAAGAGGGTAAAATCTTCTGGGGCTTAAAGTGTTACTAAACCCACAACAGTAAAATCAGTCGATATATGCCGTAAAGTATGCTTGTTATACTCACTGTGAAACCTAAGCGGTTAATCCTCCACATTGTGTAAAAAGGATGTTTGATCCTGATCCTTCCCTTCTTCCGGTGTCTCCTAAATATTTCCTGTTAGAACAGAGCCTCGAGGGCAAGCTGCACATGCTCAATTTGGGGTGTATTGCTAGAGAGTTTATTTTTTTTTGGTAGAGCGCATGTGATCAGCACAGGGCCAATCAGAAACCAGACAGAGGGTCAGGGGTCCTGCTTCCTCCTACAGGAGAGTGAAATCTCCTCCTACAAGCTTTAACCAGTGCTCTGCTGCACACTGATAGAAGTTCCAAGACTGCTCTAACTGCTGATGAGAAAAGGTATTTAGCAGTTTATATTTACTAAAACAATTGCATTTCCATGTTGTGTGTACTGTGGGAGACCAGATATAGTCAATGCAGGGTCCTGGGTTTAGTAACACTTTAAGTGGTTAATGTTATGTAATATTATTATTAGACTTTTGTCTTCCTTTTAGTGAAGAAAGGACTGCAACAAGGACTTAGACAGCAATAACCAGTTGACAGGGGTTCTAGTCCCTACTAAAAAAGCACCTTTATTTTTGCCCATTTTGCTGTTGGAGATTTCCCCTCACTTCCTCTCTAGTAAAACTATTGTCACTAAAATTGGAAATAATGAAGTCTCTCTAATGAAGCCCCAGATAGGAGTTAAAACTTAATATGGGTTCTAATCCTTCCCTACCCTATTCAAAATGAAGAAATAAACATTTTGACTTGAGGTCACAGAAAGGTTGGAATGATCACAGCCACCCATAGATCTCATTCAAGTCAAAGGCTAAATGACAACCAGATATCCATGGGTGAAAGTTCCTAAAGGGGAGTGAATTACCTGCAGGGCACAGGAGACATTTGATTAGGCCATTCTGCCCTTCTACCGAGTAGTACCGATCATTCTCAGATATGAGTCTTTCAGTCCTTGTAGGAAGGCCGTTCGTGTATGAAAGAACCTGCAGAGAGGAGGAGATACAATTGATCAGCTACAACTCATCACAACAGCAAATGTATTCATAACATATTCAATAGCCTTGTAAAGTTTGTAGCATATCATTTTCTGAAACTTTAATGGGACAGTAAAGTCAAATTCTATTCATGTTTGTAGCACTGGGGTCCCGGGCTGTCTTTACATGCATATTCTTCCTAAGTTTCTGGGAGTCTTCCATGACCATGGACCAAGGGAGCAGATAGGAAGAGTGAATATCCTAAGCCTGGATGTGGTAAATTCTAAGTCACTACAGTGTGCTTTCACAATAATTTCACAGACTGTCCAGATAAAGCAGGGGTGAGTTACAATTTTGTCCAGCTATTATGTATAAGGGCAAGAATAAAGTCATTGCACCAAAATTCGCTGCGTACCCACTTGGAAGAAAAATATATTTGAAATATATTTTAAAAATATTCTTCCAAATATTGGCCATATTTATTATATTAAAAATAAAATATATATATATATATATATATATATATATATATATATATATATTGCATGTTGAAATACGTTTTTATTACAAAATATATGAAGAATATTTAAAAAAAAAAAAATATATATATATATATATATATATATATATAAATATATACTAAATATAACATATAAAAAAGTCATTTTAAGATATATTTTTACATATATTTGTAAATGCATTCCAAAAATGTAGATTTTTATTTTTAAAGACATACAGTATATTTGAAATATATTTGTAAAATATATATATTTTGTAATAAAAACGCATTTCAACATGCAGTATATATATATATATATATATATATATATATATATATATATATATATTTATTGAAATATATTTTGAAATATATTGAATATGGCCAGAATTGTAGCATTTCAAATATATGGCAATATTATTGGAAGAATATTTTTAGAATATATTTCAAATATATTTTTCTTCCATGTGGGAAGGTGTACTGACTTAATTCTGTCCAGTCAGTACTAAGAGTTACACAACCAGATTATGAGCCCACTTTTTCTGCTCCAGAGCCGTAATGTAGTCTTGCTGCCCCTGCCGCATTATTGGTCAAGGATGGAGCATTAGCACACTGGTGAGGTCATCCCTCTCCTCCTGATGGCATATGTGTGTGCA
Organism: Staurois parvus; assembly: GCF_062004578.1. Lineage (NCBI taxonomy): Eukaryota > Metazoa > Chordata > Amphibia > Anura > Ranidae > Staurois > Staurois parvus. The sequence continues at coordinate 304,890 of NW_028318506.1, read as the reverse complement.
GCAAAGCCTGTTGGCCTCAGAGAAAACTCTCAGTCTAATGTGCAGTGCATTATAGGTGGCTATTATCAAGACAGATTTGAATATGTACATTATTACATCTTGCTACATTTACCTCCACCTAGCAACAAATGTAACGATTACTCTACTGTAGTACTCCCTGTTGGTCTGATATGTACAGTTGTGTTCAAAATAATAGCAGTGTGTTGAAAAAAGTGAATAAAGCTCAAAAGCCTTGTAATAGCTTTTATTTCCATACACACAAATGCATTGGGAACACTACACATTCTATTCCAAATCAAAACATGAAGAAAAATATATCAAATTTGTGTTGTTCCTCTAAAAAAATTGAAGAAAGGTGAATATTAGACTGTTCAAAAAAATAGCAGTGTTTGTATTCTTCTTTACAAACTCAAACATTCACTATATAAACTGAAATATGTTTGAAGATTTTGCTTTCCTTTGAATCACTTAATGAATATTTAGTTGTATAATCACTGTTTCTGAGAACTGCTGTACATCTGTGTTGCATGGAGTCAACCAACTTCTGGCACCTGTGAACAGGTATTCCAGCCCAGGATGATTGGACTACATTCCACAGTTCTTCTCTATTTCTTGGTTTTGCCTCAGAAACTGCATTTTTGATGTCACCCCACAAGTTTTCTATTGGATTAAGATCCGGGGATTGGGCTGGCCACTCCATAACGTCAATCTTGTTGGTCTGGAACCAAGATGTTGCACGTTTACTGGTGTGTTTGGGGTCGTTGTCTTGTTGGAACACCCATTTCAAGGGCATTTCCTCTTCAGCATAAGGCAGCATGACCTCTACAAGTATTCTGATGTATTCAAACTGATCCATGATCCCTGGTATGCGATAAATAGGCCCAACACCGTAGTATGAGAAACATCCCCATATCATGATGATTGCGCAACCATGCTTCACTGTCTTCACAGTGTACTGTGGCTTGAATTCAGTGTTTGGGGGTCGTCTGACAAACTGTCTCTGGCCACTAGACCCAAAAAGAACAATCTTACTTTCATCAGTCCACAAAATGTTGCGCCATTTCTCTTTAGGCCAGTCAATGTGCTCTTTGGCAAATTGTAACCTCTTCAGCACGTCTTTTCAACAGTGGGACTTTGCGGGGGCTTCTTGCAGATAGCTTGGCTTCACAGAGGCGTCTTCTAATTGTAACAGTACTCAAAGGTAACTTTACACCTTCTTTGATCTTCCTGGAGCTGATTGTTGGCTGAGTCCTTGCCATTTTGGCTATTCTTCTATCCATTCGAATGGTAGTTTTTCGCTTTCTTCCACGTCTTTCAGGTTTTGGATGCCATTTTAAAGCATTTGCGATCATTTTAGCTGAGCAGCCTATAATTTTTTGCACTTCTTTATATGTTTTCCCCTCTCCAATCAACTTTTTAATCAAGGTACGCTGTTCTTCTGAACAATGTCTGGAACGACCCATTTTCCTCAGAATTTCAGAGAGAAATGCACTGTAACCAGCATGTACAACATTTGCTGCCTTCCTTCCTTAAATAAGGGCAATAATTGTCACCTGTTTTTCAAAGAATGAATGACCTCACTAATAGAACTCCACACGGCTATTATTTTGAACATGCCCCTTTCAATTAGTGATTCAATTACACAGAATCAGCAGCATGCATGTCATGACTGTTGGGTCTGTTGGATTTCTATTACTCTACTACACCTGCTAGTAAATTAGTTGCCATGTAGAAATATCATTTCTACCAAAAACAGTGATTGATCAGGTTAGTGATGTCTGACTGCTATTATTTTGAACACAACTGTATATGCTATCTTACACTACTGTGTACATTGAAATGCTTGTGTAGATATCATTGTCCCATGCCCATGTTCATAGATGTAAATAAAGATTTTTTTTTTTTTTTAGATCTACCTTTTAAGGAATATACTGCAAGTCTGCATTTAATTTTGTAGTGTTTATCAACCTGTGTTTCTCCTTTAACAGAGGAATGAGTTAGAGGTTAAAGTCTGGCTGTGACTCCACATTCCACAGTACTATGAATGGGATAAGAGAATACAATGTGCAAAGGCTGTGGTCAACCTATAGTAATCTACAGTAACTCATGTCAATTTACAGTAACTAGACCAGTAAAAGATTAAATCTTTGGTTTACCGCTTTTGATGTGTAATCACTACACTTTTCTAATTAGGTTGGCCACAGACCACAGACAGGTTTTGCCCAATTTGTATCTTTCTCATTGAATGCCCACTTTGTGTTTTGTTCAATGAATGATCTACATGGCCAAGCACAGTAGGACCTTCATAAAATAAAATATATTTTTGTGTCTTTCTTCCAACACAAATCTAAAGTGGTTTGTTCTTCATTTTATTAAAGCATTCCTTTAGACCAGGGGACTCCAAAGTTTCAAAACAAAGGGCCAGTTTACTACCCTTCAAACTTTAGGGGGGCTGGACTTTGGCCAGTGGGAGTACAAAATGCCCTGGCATCATTGGGAGTACACAGTGCCATAGGCTTGGTGGTCAGTTGCAGTAGAAAAATTACATCATTGGTGTCAGTAAGAGGAATAGTGCTCCATCATTGGTGTCATTGGGAGGAATAGTGCCCCATCATTGGTATCAGTGGGAGGAATTATTATTATTATTATTATACAGTATTTATATAGCGCCAACAGTTTGCTCAGTGCTGTACAATATAATGGGAGACAGTACACGAGACAGTACAGTAACAATACAATACAATACACGAGGGGTTCGAGGGCCCTGCTCCTTGGAGCTTACAATCTAGGAGGGAGGGGATAGTGGTACAGGAGGAAATAGCTGTGGGGGATGGAGTGGTAGGAAGAGTGGAGGAGATCAGCAATAAGGTGAGGATGGGGTAGGCTTCCCTGAAGAGATGGGTTTTCAGGGTGCGCCTAAAGGTGAGGAGGGTAGGTGACAGCCTGATGGATTGGGGTAGTGAGTTCCAGAGGATGGGGGAAGCCCTGGAGAAGTCCTAGTGTCCCATCATTGGTATTAGTGGGAGGAATAGTGCCCCATCATTGGTATCAGTGGGAGGAATAGTGCCCCATCATTGGTATCACTGGGAGGAATAGTGCTCCATCACTGGTGTCATTGGGAGGAGTAGTGCCCTATAATTGGTACCAGTGGGAGGAATAGTGCCCCATCATTGGTATCAGTGGGAGGAATAGTGCCCCATCATTGGTATTAGTGGGAGGAATAGTGCCCCATCATTGGTATTAGTGGGAGGAATAGTGCCCCATCATTGGTATTAGTGGGAGGAATAGTGCCCCATCATTGGTATTAGTGGGAGGAATAGTGCTCCATAACTGGTGTCATTGGGAGGAGTAGTGCCCTATAATTGGTATCAGTGGGAGGAATAGTGCCCCATCATTAGTGTCAGTGGGTGTAATAGTGGGGGGTGCAGAGTGATGTGGTGTTGGTCAGTTGGTGTTGCTCGGTGTCAGGCTCTTTTTGTGCAGGGTGGGGGGGAGGGGAAGTTGGGCGGCCAATTTTAGTGTTGCCTAGGGCAGCACAAAACCTAAATACACCACTGCTGCCACCCCGTTCAGTATTACAGGCCCCGTACCTGTAATACTGTGAAATTGCCACATATCTGTGCCTACAGGAACTGTTATCATTCATTACTGTTAACCTATATATGCAACATACCAGATAATTACAACAATGAAGAACTGTGTGTGCAGTTTTTCCCTGACTGGGTACCTCTGGCCTGGGGCTTGTCTACAAGCCGTTTGAGAAAGTAAAAGTTCCATTTGATAAGTGGAGGTGGGATATGCTTCCCTGAAAAGAGAGTTTTCAGGGATAACCTAACGGTAGACAGAGTAGGAGATAGCAGGACAGATTGGGGTAAGGAGTTCCAGAGGACGGGAGAGGCTTTGGGTCTGTTTTAGGCATGTTGGCCATGATTAGTGCAGGGTATAAAAACAATGGCTTCTATGCAGTAGGGCTGAGAAACTGTAACCACACAGGTTATGGTAGGGTGGTCTACAAGTACTTTTGGCCCAAGAGGAAGAATGGGTGCTTTGCCCACTATTTAAAATAAGAGTTTAAAGTGGTTGTAAAGGCTGAAGGTTTTTTACTTTCATGCGTTCTATGCATGAAGGTAAAAAAACCTCTGTACGCAGCAGCCACCCTCATTACTTACCCCTTAGCCCCCCTTATTACTTACCTGAGCCTCATCACGATCCATCGATGTGAATGACAGCCTTGGCTGTTCCGGATCCCTGCCTCCTCATTGGGTAAGAAAACAAATCAATCACAGACAGTCAGCCAATGGGGGGGGGGGGGGACACTGCGGCTCCACGTGTGAATGGACACATGGAGAAGAGGGTGCCCCAATAGCAAGCTGCTTGCTGTGGGGGAACCCAACAGAAGGGAGGGGGATCTGAGAAGAGGAGGATCCAGGCTGCTCTGTGTAAAACCACTGCACAGAGCAGGTAAGTATAGCATGTTTGTTATTTTACAAAATAAAAAAATGAACCTTTAGAATCGCTTTAAAGTTTTACTTAACCCAAGACCCTGCTTTCACTATATCTGGTCTCCCACAGTACACAGAACATGGAAATGCAATTATTGTTGTAATTATAAACTGCTAAATACCTTTTCTCATCAGCAGTTAGAGCAGTCTTGTGACTTCTATCAGTGTCCAGGAGAGCACATGTTAAAGCTTGTAGAAGGAGTTTTCTTTCTGCTCTAGGAAGATGCAGAACCTCTGTCTGGACAGTGCTAACTGCCCCTGTGCTGATCACGTGCACTGTCCCCCAAAAAACTCTCTAGCAATACACACCAAGCTGAGCATGTGCAGACTGTCTCCACATTCTGCCCTGCCCTCTGTCTGGACAGTGCTGATTGGCTCTGTGCTGATCACATTCACTCTCCCAAAAAAACAAAAACCCTCTCTAGCAATACACACCAAACTCAGCATGTGCGGAGTGTCTCCACACGACACTGGAAGAAGGGGAGGATCAGAGAAGTTAGGATCAGACAGCGGAGGATTAACCCCTTAGGTTCCACAGTGAGTATAACAAGCATGCTTTACTGCATATACAGACTGATTTTACTGTTGTGGGTTTAGTAACACACTCAATACCCTCATTTTTTGAATCTGTGATGGAAGTTAGACATGTGGTACTTTCTATTATAAAAACTACAGTGCTTTACCCTGGTTATATAATATTTGCCTTGAGATAGGTTTTAATGGAAGGTTTTGTGGTTCTTTAAGTCCATCGCACCAGTCGGGTTATACTTTCTTGTGTGAAATGACATAACCTAAGCATAGATAAAGTAAACATGGTTCAACATATCACATGATAAAAAATTATTTTTGTATCTCAGCACCATGTCCCCCTTTTGCCTCTCTTGTAAGTTTTGTATCTGCAGCAACGTTTTGCTAAATGTGTGTTATCAGCCGCACCAGATGGAGTGACATAAATGTGGTTTCCCAAATGCTGCAACCTTCACCTTTCACATAGATAGTACAGGGTCCTCCGCTGACGAGCTGGGTGTGTACTGTACGTCAGGGGCGGCATGAGTAATGTGGAATGAGGACAGGAAACGTTTGCATCACAATGGACTGCATATGCTTTGGAAAAGTTTGAAGTTCTAAAGATTTGTATATGCCGTCCTTGAGCCCGGGTTCACACTTCAGCGGTGCGAAGAATCGCATGTCATTCCTACAGGAACCGCACTGCATTCCTGTGAAAATCACATGCGAATTCTGTTGTGGTGCGATTTGAGCAAAATGTATGGCTCCAATCGCACCGCATCCGCACCAAAAAGGTGCAGGACCCTTTTTTTATTTACTTCAGGTACTTATAGAGAGCCATCAAGTTACACAGCGCTTTACATATATATTGTACATTCACATCAGTCCCTAACCCTCAAGGGGTGTACAATCTAAAGTCCCTAACTTACATTCATACATACACATACTAGGGACAATTTAGACAGGATCCAATTAACCTACCAGCATGTCTTTGGAGTGTGGAAGGAAACTGGAGTTCCCGGAGGAAAGCCACGCAGGCACAGGGAGAACATGCAAACTCCAGGCAGGTGATGCCGTGGCTGGGATTCGAACCAACGACCCTAATACTGCCAGGCGGAAGTGCTAACTATTTCGCCGCTGTGCTGCCCCTTTTTTGATCTGCACTAGAATAAGTTTGCATGGGTATTTATACCCATGCGATCCGATTCTGCACATCGCACCACGTTTTGCGGACCACTTTCAGGGTGTTGTTAACGTAACATACACACCCACAGCAGTTCGCATGAATGGGGTGCGATTGTGATGCGGTTGTAGAATTCGCACAAAAAACAATGCAAATTCCGCACCGTATCAGCGTGAACCCAGGCTGAAGAAAAAGGGAAATAAAATCGGATCCCACACTGATATCTATTGGTATTTTTTGTTATAAGATAAGCTAAAAAAATACTCAAAGGGGCTGATTTACTAAAAACGGAGAATGCAATATCTGGTGCAGCTCTGCATGCAAACCAATCAGCTTCCAGTTTTTATGGCCAAAGCTTAATTGAACAAGCTGAAGTTAGAAGCTGATTGGCTACTATGCACAGCTGCACCAGATTTTCCACTTTCCAGCTTTAGTAAATCTTCCTCCAAAGTTTTTATTAGGCTACTGAGGAGTTTTTGAAGCGTTTTGGCGTTTGTGTATGTATATATATAAGGCTCAGTTCACACTAGCTTTGTCAGGAGGCATCAGACAGGCTTTTGGGAAGCGTTTTTAACGCTTCTCAAACGCCTATGAAAATTCTGCACATGGCAGCACACTGTGCCATTCACACTGAATCGTGTAGAGTCAGGAGGAGTTGAAGCCCCCCATTCAAGTCTATGGTGCCGCTCTGCAAACGCCTGGCAGTTGCGAGGCAGTTGCAAGGTGGTTGCGGAGCGTTAATACCATATAACTTCAATATAGATGTTCATGGTACAGTTTTAACACTTGGAAAACGCCTATCAACCGCATCAAAACCGCGCATGGGGCGTTTGGAGAGCGTTTGAGGAGCGTTAAAAACACTTCCCAAACGCCTGTCTAACGCCTGTCAAACGCTATAGGGGCATTTGGCGAGAGTTAGAAATAAAATCAAGTGTGAATGAGCCCTTAGAAAAGTGCCTGAAAAGCTCCAGAAAACTGCTTCCCTATGTATGTGAATGTATATCTATGTATGTTTTCACACTGAGGTGTTCCGCTTGCGGTGTGGTGTAAACACTCCTGCTTGCAGCATCTTTGGGGCATGTTTGGGGAGTTAAAAAAAAGCTACAAAAACAAAAAATTTCCTATTGAAATCAATGGAAAATGCCTGAAAAGCGCCTCAAAAACACCTCTGAGAAGCGCTTTTGGTGCAGTTTTTAAGTCACATGTCCTTTAAAAATGCTCAGAAAGCGCAGCAAAAATGCCTATGTGTTTTTGCGGCGGATCAGTGTGTGCCTGGGTTCACACTGATGCAGTGCGGAAATCGCAGCGTTTTCTGTACAACTTTTGGATCACATCACAATCGCACCCCGTTCATGCGAACCGCTGCGGGTGTGTATGTTAAGTTAACAGCACCCCGAAATCAGTCCACAAAACGCGGTGCGAGGTGCAGAATCGGATCACATAGGTGCGAATACCCATGTGATCTGATTCTAGTGTGGACCAAAAAAAGGGTCCTGCACCTTTTTGGTGCGGATACGGTGTGATTAGAACCATACAAAATGTATGGCTCCAAGTGCACCGCACACAAGTCGCATGTGATTTGCATAGGAATGCAGTGCGGATCCTGTGCGAATCACATGCGATATACCGCACCGCATATATGTGAACCCAGGCTGAAATGTGCTTGAGTGTTTTTTGAGTGTGAGCTCTGCGATCCAGCCTGCAATAAACAGTTCTTTCTTTGTGTGCAAGGACCACAGAGCTTACTATTCAAATCCACAGCATAGCATAGGTACAACACTGTTTATTTGCTTGTAATCTGCCAACTTGCTCCTCTTGTAATAAAAATTTTTTTTAGTTGCCCAACTAGTCACATTTGGTGACCCGGCTTATTCCAAGCACTTCTGTTGTGGTGAAGCTGCATGTCCAGACATGCCCTGGTTTCCTCATTTTGGCGACATACGTTTTAACAATCCTTAAAGTTGAAATCCAGCCAAAACCAGTTTTTCTCCTTTGGTTTAGAAGTAGGGAAGTGATAAGACCTCTAAGGCCAGGTTCGCAACGCTTCGTTTTTCTATGCGTTTTGCAGGAACACAGCGCATGCCATTTATTAGGATTTCCTATGGATCACTTATACATCTATGCAGTTTTTGCGGGCGTGCTTTTTCGAAAGGGACTTCTTTTCCCGCAGCAGTTTGCGTTTTTACTCCAATAGACTTCAATGGAACCACATATAAAATGGAAGTGCTGCATTTTGCGTGCGTTTTTGATGCGGTTTAACCTGCCCAGCAACAAGTTGGCCCCCAAATAAAGCAAAATGCAACAAAAACACGTAAAAATACGCAAAGCGCACCACAAAAAGCATTGCAGAAACGGATCAAACGCAAACTGCATAGGTTTGAACCTAGCCTAACATTTTATGTTGGAAGTGCAACACCAAGAGTAGACTGGGAAAGGGTAAAATGATCATGTGATAAAATGATCTGGGGGGGATTTTCTACAACATCCTATAATACCATCAGGACAGGATATGATGAGAAACCTCTGCGATAGAAGTACAGATTTATAAATAATTTAACAGAGGTTCTGAACTTCCCATGCAATATCCAAAATGGGTTCTGGCTGCAGTTCCACTTTTAAACGACCTCATAACTTACAAAACGTAACAGAGAGGTTTAGGCTGGCCATACATGGGTTGATTTTCGAACGATTTTTCGTTTGAAAATCGGACATAAAAATAATCGCCCAGTTTTCGCTCTGTTAGTGGAGCAATGGCACTGGCCGATTTTCGTGGTTCCTCCCCATTTTGTTTATCAGGCATGCTGGAAAATTTGTGAAAAACGACTGATTTTTGAAATCATTAATGGCAACATTGGATTACAGAACTAATGATGTTTTCGATTTTAGATCAAAAAATCGTTCGGAATTCGACCCATGTATGGCCTGCTTTACAGTATATATGGACTTCAGATGCAGGCACTATGCCAGAATACAGCTGACACCCACATTGCCGACAACCACACTGCAGATTCGTCCATCCATGCTGTTTAACGTGTGTGGGGAGGCTCCTACACTTACTTCTAAGTAAAAATACTTCAGAAGTCTTCTACAAGCCATTTAGGGCCCTTTCACACTGATTTTTACCTTGCTAAAAACGCAAATCAAAATATTTCCCTTTAAAACCTATGGGACTCTTCACATCACTGCGCTGAGGGTGCGTTGTCTGACCTCACAAATGCACTTCTGGAAGAATGGTCAAACATTCCCATAGACACACTCCTGAACCTTGAGGACAGCCTTCCCAGAAGAGTTGAAGCTGTTATAGCTGCAAAGGGTGGGCCAACTCAATATTGAACCCTACGGACTAAGACTGGGATGCCATTAAAGATCATGTGTGTGTAAAGGCAGGCCCAATACTCTTGGCAATATAGTTTAGATTAAAAGCCACCTGAGGACGTTGTTTTTCCCCCCTCCAAACATTCAAAAAGTCTCTGGTGGGAGTCCCCGTTCCATTTTCGCCACCGCTTTGGTTGCTAGGATGCTGGCACAGCAACCAATGTGCGGCTGTGCATAATTGGTTACTAGGGGGCAGGCGGCTGGGCTACACAGCATCACTGGCTGCAAAGACACTGGGATGTACATTGTCAATGGTGGTTATGGTGCATGCGGCCACCTGCTTCATAACAACCAATAGTGCTGAGATGTCGAGTCGACAGCATCCTATCACCCAGCTCAGTAATGCTGCCTTGTTTAAGCAGTGCCATGTTGCTGAGGTGAGGATGGTGTGTCCACCCAAGTGCCACCTAAGGTCGTTGCCTCTTTTTTTGCCTCATTGGTGGCACGCCTTTGACCCTTAGATTTGCCATCATAAAACTAGCACAACAATCCTGACTAAAGTCGGCCACATTCACTGTATATGTGTGAAGGTGTGTAACCCCTGTCACTATGGAAGGACATTAGGCCTGGTATGTGCAACGTTCCCTTACATAGTATCCACATAATATGTTTGTAAGCAGCAATTGTAGTCACACAACATGAAAACAAGAAAAGACTTTCCACTTCCTATATTATCTCAGAAGGAGAACCTGGGGTTCCAAATGTCAAAGTGCAGGGCCGGAGTGAAATCTGATGTCACATGACACAGAAATGAAGGTAGGCTGGCAATGAATGTGCCGTACGATGATAACGTCACCTCACACTAAACGACTTCCTGAACACCGCCCTGCCCTCTCATTCTCAGTACCGAGGTCATGAGAGAAAAATGTGCCCAGCCAGCTCTAAAACCAACCTAAACCAGAATGTCTAGTTGTCATGAGGAGATGGAAGTGTTTGTATAGTCACAACAGTGTTTGTATAGTCAGTTGCAGCTTTTACAGACCGCATTCCACAAGAAAGAGCTCAGTGACCACACTCTGCTCTCACCCACCTCTACTGCGAGGCTGTTGTTTTTTTATTCAATTCCTGGAGGCGGGCTTTCAGCAAAACATTTTTCCTATTGTGAAATTTCTTACCTGCCAGTAACAGCACTTCCTGGTGCAGGCTGACAACACTATGCCACTGTCTCACAATTAGCGGCATCGTTGTCAGCCTGCTGTGTGTGCTCCTTCAGTTGCCCGTTGGATTATCAGACAGGCAGCACAAAGGCCACCTTGGAGCAAACCTGGCAAGTTGACAACACTGCTGCTAATTGTGAAGCAGAGGCTTAGTGTTGTCAGCCTGCAAACAAAAGTACTGTTACTGGCAGGATCTCTAATGCAGGCCATACATGGGTTGAATTCTGAACAAATGTTCTTTAGAAATCAGAGATTTTGTGTGTTTTGTAATCCAATGGTGCCACCATTGATTTTGAAATTTGACCAACCAAGACTTCAATCTCACCTCATATTGCTCACAGGTGAGGAAATGTGTAGACCATATATCCATCCACACAGCATTATATATACACCATATATATCCATGTCTACAGTATTATATGTAGACCATATACATCCATGCATACAGTATTATATATAGACCATATACATCCATGTGTACAGTATTATATATAGACCATATATATCCATGCATACAGTATTATATATACAGACCATATATATCCATGCATACAGTATTATATAGACCATATATATCCATGCATACAGTATTATATATAGACCATATATATCCATGTCTACAGTATTATATATAGACCATATATATCCATGCATACAGTATTATATATAGACCATATATATCCATGCATACAGTATTATATATAGACCATATATATCCATACATACAGTATTATATATAGACCATATATATCCATGTCTACAGTATTATATATAGACCATATATATCCATGCATACAGTATTATATAGACCATATACATCCATGTGTACAGTATTATATATAGACCATATATATCCATGTCTACAGTATTATATATAGACCATATATATCCATGCATACAGTATTATATATAGACCATATATATCCATGCATACAGTATTATATATAGACCATATACATCCATGCATACAGTATTATATAGACCATATATATCCATGCATACAGTATTATATAGACCATATATATCCATGCATACAGTATTATATAGACCATATATATCCATGCATACAGTATTATATATAGACCATATATATCCATGCATATAATATTATATATAGACCATATTTCCATACATACAGTATTATATATAGAGACCATATATATCCATGCAAACAGTATTATATATAGACCATATATCCGTACATACAGTATTATATATATAGACCATATATCTGTACATACAGTATTATATATATAGACCATATATCTGTACATACAGTATTATATATATAGACCATATATATCCGTACATACAGTATTATATATAGACCATATATATCCATCCACACAGTATTATATATAGACCATATATTTCTATACATACAGTATTATATATAGACCATATATATCCATACATACAGTATTATATATAGACCACATATAGACCACAAATTTCTATACATACAGTATTATATATATAGACCATATATTTCTATACATACAGTATTATATATAGACCATAGATATCCATACATACAGTATTATATATATATATATATATAGACCATATCTATCCATACATACAGTATTATATATATATATAGACCATATCTATCCATACATACAGTATTATATATATATATAGACCATATCTATCCATACATAAAGTATTATATATTTATATAGACCATATCTATTCATACACAGAGTATTATATATATATAGACCATATCTATCCATACATACAGTATTATATATATATATATATATATATATATATATATAGACCTTATCTATCCATACATACAGTATTATATATATATATATAGACCATATCTATCCATACATACAGTATTATATATATATATATAGACCATATCTATCCATACATACAGTATTATATATATAGACCATATCTATCCATACATACAGTATTATATATATATAGACCATATCTATCCATACACACAGTATTATATATATATATAGACCATATCTATCCATACACACAGTATTATATATATATATATAGACCATATCTATCCATACACACAGTATTATATATATATAGACCATATCTATCCATACACACAGTATTATATATATATATAGACCATATCTATCCATACACACAGTATTATATATATATAGACCATATCTATCCATACACACAGTATTATATATATATATATACACCATATCTATCCATACACACAGTATTATATATATATATAGACCATATCTATCCATACATACAGTATTATATATATATAGACCATATCTATCCATACATACAGTATTATATATATATAGACCATATCTATCCATACACACAGTATTATATATATATATATACACCATATCTATCCATACACACAGTATTATATATATATATAGACCATATCTATCCATACACACAGTATTATATATATATATATATATACACCATATCTATCCATACACACAGTATTATATATATATATAGACCATATCTATCCATACATACAGTATTATATATATATATATATATAGACCATATCTATCCATACATACAGTATTATATATATATATATAGACCATATCTATCCATACACACAGTATTATATATATATAGACCATATCTATCCATACATACAGTATTATATATATATAGACCATATCTATCCATACACACAGTATTATATATATATATATATATATATAGACCATATCTATCCATACATACAGTATTATATATATATATATAGACCATATCTATCCATACACACAGTATTATATATATATAGACCATATCTATCCATACACACAGTATTATATATATATATAGACCATATCTATCATGCAGTCAGTGAATGGAGTCTACTATGAACAGTCACAGCCCCTCCCCCTTTGAGAAGTATAGGGTACAATGTGTGATCAGGAGGGATGGATGGACAGGGGTCTATCTGTGACCATGGAAGGGGCTGTGAAGCCCCCAGTACTTTGTATCATTTGTCCAGACCACCGTCTCCCACCCAGCCAGTGTGAGCCAGGACCCCCCACCCATTCAGGACCCGTTCAGGCAGGTGTATAGATAGATCGGAGCCCCATGTACTGACCGCGGTGAGGAGGAGGCAGAAGAAGTAGAATTTTCCGGTGATCAGAGCCAGGGGGTCCAGTCCGGGGGTCACAGGTCGGCGGGGTGCCCCGAGTGGGGCCATAGCGAACAAATCCACAAGGAGGGGGAGGGGGTCCGTGTAATGTCACAATGTATCTACAGATCCCGGGATCGCACGATCTGTTCCACGATTTCACTTCAAATACCGGCAGAACACAGGCTCACTGCACTAATGTCAGTGTAGCTCCTCCCCCTAGAGCACGTCATGCCTGCTTGTGTTCCGCCTGTGTGCTCTGCTTCCCTGCCTCCCTCCTGTCCCGTCACACGGAGCTCATTGAACTCGGAAGACGAGCTTGTTCTTTTCCCATGGACATGTTTATGCTTTGATATGTCATTAATCTGACATACAGACAAAAGACTGGTGTGTTCCTTGGCCTTCATGATGCTGTGTGTTCACTAATGTTCCTCTGAGGGCTTCACAGAACACATTTATTTATACTGAGATTACATTACATCTATTCACTTATTTGATTCTATTTACTAACTAGGTGACTTCTGAAGGCAATTGGTTCCACTAGATTTTAGTTAGGGGCAGGGGCGGAATTACCATCTGGAAACTTGGGCACTGCCCGAGGGCCCAGGGTGAGTAGGGGGCCCCATGAGATGCCCCTGGTACCTTTTTCATAGGCTTTTTTTGAGTTTGAGCAAGGACACAGGGGCCCCCATGATCCCCCGTTGCCCGGGGGGCCCATGAGTTGTCAGTCCACCCCTGGTTAGGGGTATCAGAGTAACAGGAACTGAATACAAATACACACCACATATTTATTTGTAAAACATTTTGAAAATCATTTATCATTTTCCTTTCACTTCACAATTATGAGCCACTTTGTGTTCATAAAATCCCAATAAAATACATTTACGTTTTTGGTTGTAATATGACAAAATGTAGAAAATTGCAAGGGGTATGAATACTTTTTCAAGGCACTGTATTACCCTGGTGCATGGATTGATGGATTGGAAAAAATGTCTGTGAATCTTCACAACCCCACCTAATTCAGAAGAAGCTGGAAATAACCCTCAGAAAACCTCATCCAGGAGGGGGTAGAAATAAAAACTACAGAAAACCTGATCCAGAAGGGGGTAGAAATAAAAACTACAGAAAACCTGATCCAGAAGGGGGTAGAAATAAAAAGTACAGTAAACCTGATCCAGGAGGGGGTAGAAATAAAAACTACAGTAAACCTGATCCAGAAGGGGGTAGAAATAAAAAGTACAGAAAACCTGATCCAGGAGGGGGTAGAAATAGAACTACAGAAAACCTGATCCAGAAGGGGGTAGAAATAAAAAGTACAGTAAACCTGATACAGGAGGGGGTAGAAATAAAAACTAAAGAAAACCTGATCCAGAAGGGGGTAGAAATAGAAACTACAGAAAACCTGATCCAGAAGGGAGTAGAACGGGCGGACTGACCATTTGGAAACTCGGGCACTGCCCAAGGGCCCGGGGTCAGTAGGGGGCCCCATGAGATGCCCCTGGTACCTTTTATAGGCTTTTTTTGAGTGTGGGCAAGGACACAGGGGCCCCATGATCCCCTATTGCCTGGGGGCCCCATGAGTTGTCAGTCCGCCCCTGGGGTAGAAATAAAAACTACAGAAAACTGGATCCAGAATAGGGTGGAAATACACTCCTCAGAGTCTGAGGAGTTTATTTTTACCTTTTGGATCTGGTAGTCAATATTGTTTTATTTCGACCCTCTTCTGGATCACATTTTCTGAGGGTGTTATTTCTACTTTCTTCTGGATCTGGTTGTCTGAGGGGTTTATTGCTACCTTCTGCTGGATGTAGTTTTCTGAGGTTTTTATTTCTACCCTCTTCTGGATCAGGTTATCTGAGGGTATTATTTCTACTTGCTTCTGAATCAGGTTATCTGAGGTTTTTATTCCTACTTTGAGGCTCAGACAACCAAATCAAGAAGAAAGTAAAAATAAAATCGTCACACATCCTGATCCAGAAGAAGGTAGAAATAAACCCCTCAGACAACTTTATCAAGAAGAAAGAAGAAATAAAAACCTCAGACTACCTGATCCAGAAGAAAGAAAAACTAAATCCATCAGATAACCTGATCCAGAAGAAGGTAGAAATGCACCCCTCAGACAACCTGATACAGAAGGAAGAGAAAGTAAACCCCTCAAACAACCTGATCCAGAAGAAAGTAGAAATAAAAACCTCAGACATCCTGATCCAGAAGAAAGAACTAAATCCACCAGACAACCTGATCCAGAAGAAAGAAAAAATAAAAACCTCAGACAACCTGATCCAGATGAAGGTAGAAATAAACCCCTCAGACAACTTTATCAAGAAGAAATAAAAACCTCAGACTACCTGATCCAGAAGAAAGAAAAACTAAATCCATCAGATAACCTGACTAAGAAGAAGGTAGAAATACACCCCTCAGACAACCTGATCCAGAAGGAAGAGGAAATAAATCCGTCAGACAACCTGATCCAGAAGAAAGTAGAAATAAAATCTCAGGTAAGCTGATCCAGAAGAATAAACCCCTAAGACAACCTGATCCAGAAGGAAGAAGAAATAAATCCATCAGGCAACCTGATCCAGAAGAAAGAAGAAATACAAATCTTAGACAACCTGATCAAGAAGAAAGAAGAAATAAAAACCTCAGGCTACCTGATCCAGAAGAAAGAAGAACAAAATCCATCAGACAACCTGATCCAGAAGAAGGTAGAAATAAAACCTCAGACAACCTGAGCCAGAAGAAGGTAGAAATGAAACCTTAGCTTGATCCAGAAGAAGGTAGAAATCAAAACTTCAGTTTACCCAATCCAGAGGAAGGTAGAAATAAACCCCTCAGACAAACTGATCCAGAATAAGGTAGAAATAAACCCCTCAGACAACCTGATCCAGAAGAAGGTAGAAATAAACCCCTCAGACAACCTGATCCAGAAGAAGGTAGAAATAAACCCCTCGGACAACCTGATCCAGAAGAAGGTAGAAAAAAACAATCGGACAACCTGATCCAGAAGAAGGTAGAAATAAACCCCTCGGACAACCTGATTCAGAAGAAGGTAGTAATAAACCCCTCGGACAACCTGATCCAGAAGAAGGTAGAAATAAACCCCTCAGACAACCTGATCCAGAAGAAGGTAGAAAAAAACCCTCGGACAACCTGATCCAGAAGAAGGTAGAAATAAACCCCTCGGACAACCTGATCCAGAAGAAGGTAGAAATAAACCCCTCGGACAACCTGATCCAGAAGAAGGTAGAAATAAACCCGTCAGACAACCTGATCCAGAAGAAGGTAGAAATAAACCCTTTAGACAACCTGATTTAGTCTGCCCCAAAATTCTAATATGATCTCCAAAGGCAATAAGCTGCTCCTTGGATGGAGAACGGCCCACACACAGTCTTCCAGGTGACATCATCAGCTGCCAGCCTCCCTGTGCCTCTGGACACCACCAGAGCGGCCAGGATGAGGAGGATCACATAGGATCCAGCCATTACAGCCGGGACACACAGCATAAAGACATGCTATCTCAGATTCTACGTTTGAGAGTTTTTTAACTCATTTAATAGCTTGGTTTTATAAACTTAGAGCGGCACCGCTGTGTTTTCCCTCTCTCCACTGAGAAACAACTTGATTGTTTATCTGAACATGGTGTGCTGGTGATATTTTGGACAGAAGTTACGCTTTGGGGGCACCATCCACCGTTTCATCACAGCTCCTATGACTGGTCTCATTGCTATGGAGTGCACTCCATACTCGGAGGACAGTGTGGGCTCACAGTAGGGTGGGTTTTTTAATATATTTTTCAATATTTTAGCTGAAAGGAATTTACAGTGCAACTTTTTCCATGCTTGTGATTTCATTTTATTATTAAAAAGTTGCCAAAGGTAATACAAAAATGCTTATTGATAAACAGTTCCATGTTTTGCTGATTGTATAATATGAACATATTGTTAGATTCTCTCTCTAGTGGACCAAGCCTGCTGTGATATGGATTGCTGTATTCAGACTGTCTGAGCAGAAAGAAACAGTACAGCACAGCCACTGTAAGGTATCATGAAGAAGGAAGAAGAGCCTGAATGTGTACTGAGCAATTGTAGCTGCCCCCATGATCATGATAAATTACAAATTATACACAGGGACAATATTTATAACGCACACAATCATTAACAATAAGGGTAGCTTGTATTATTTATTTACATTTAATTGGACTTGTTCTGTATTATTGAAGACCTTTCACTATGCTTCCTCATTGCATCTGATGTTTCTGATCACTTTGAAAACTACTTGGACAAACATCTTCCTACATTACAGAACAAGTCCAGCTAGATGTCACTACAGTATATACTATTAGTTATACCATGACCTAGATTAACTCGCTCCAGCATTGACTTCACATTATTGCTCTGGACAGGATGATATTAACAACATTGGGCCATGCCTGGGCAATTTGGGGTTTATTTACTAAAGCTGGAGAGTCCAAAATCAGACTCCCTTCTGCATAGAAACCAATCAGCTTCCAGGTTTCATTGCCAAAGCTTCATTGAACAAGCTGAGGTTAGAAGCTGATTGGTTTCTATACAGAAGGGAGTCTGATTTTGGACTCTCCAGCTTTAGTAAATAAACCCCTTTGTGTCTACATGGTCACTTATAGTCTCCTCCAGGATCCAGGAGGTCGTGTAATAGGGTGACAATGCAGGAGCAAAGCTGGGAGACGGTTGTCACCGCATAACAGAAAGTCAGGAAGTGCCTGAACAAGAACTTTGCTGGCAGGATCACCAGGTGCTAACATGTTAGAGCTTATTTGAGACTTTAGTTAATGGATTTAGATTTCCTATTCTATGTAAAAGGAAATCCTAATTAGCAAACTGCACCTTCCATTGGGTGAATAGTAAGACATGCAAGGTGCCCTGCACTGCACGTACATCTACACCAGGCATGCTTAACCTGTGGCCCTCAGAGTTCTCTGATGTGATCCTCGACCTCTAACCATGGAAGTGCATGCCTGGGGCCGGCAACCTGTTGATTGTGATCTGGGCTTGCTGACCTGCCATGCCAGAGCATCAGAGTGCATTAGACTGGCGCCGGCAACAGAGGCTTCAGGTTAGCTGCATAGAGCCATAGACTTCTATTATGTCCTTTGGGTTTGGTGCACTTTCTAGGTGTAAAAAACACGGTAAAACGCATCAAAAACGCATTGGAACGCACCAAAAATGCACTGGAATGCACATGTCCCTGTTTAAATTGAAGAAAAAGAGAGGAGAAAATGAACTGGATTGCATAAAAATGCACTGGAACGTATAAACAATGCACCGTAACGCATCAAAAACGTGCATGCAAAAAACACATCTGGAGCGCATCTGGACTGCATTTCTATAGTGTGAACTGGCCTAAAAGTATTGCCAATTCAGATGCATATAGAAGGATAAGTATATTGTGCATAGAGTATTGAAGCGTTAGTAGCCCATCAATTTTTTTTCTGTATGTGTCACATTGTGGAGCCTTCTTTTTACTTTCTGTCCCAGAAACACAACAAAAAATCCCTTCAAGATAAAGAGACATACTTGACAGCTAGTTAACTTTTTAGATGATTGCCAGTGGAAGAGTATTCCCCTTTGGAAGATTTCTCTTCTATACCTGTTCCATTGACAGCTGTAAAATGTAGTATTTCTGATTGATTTCTCTCCAAATGATGATGAGCATCAGAATAAATGAAGATTGTAATTCCCCCTTTAAATGTAACATGTACACACTTTTATATCAGGGAAGATATGGCTACAGGCAGCTAGTTTTCTGAAAACATGTATAGAGCCCTCTATGTAGTTAGGCTTGCTGTTTTTTTTAGACAGAGGCTTGGTAGCACCCTGGGAGTGAGGCAGTTCACCTCTGTACAGGCTGGGAGGCTGTACAGGTCAGGGCTTCTGGAGTCCTCCTACTATTCCAGAAACTTAGAGAATTTTCTGGAAGAGGGGCGGAGGAGGGGAGGAGGCCCAGATCTGCATGTTTGAGGGACCTTGCAAATCCCTAAGTGGTAGGCTGGACATGGTGTCCAAGGACAACCCTGAAATATGGCAGAGCCTGGGGAGAAGGTTTTGCAGAGTTGGGTGGAAGATCGTCTGAGAGGTAGACTGGAGTGTGAATCCTGGGAGGGGGCCCTAGGGAGGGGAGCCTACCTACAGGCTGATTGCTGGACGAGAGGATCTCCACTGTACCACTGTCTCTTTGGAAGGCTATCCTGAGCTGCAGGGAAGGAGCTAGTCCAGCGAATGGCCTGGAAGCAGCTACCAACCCACCATGCTGATAGGACATTACAGTGTGAGTACTTCTACACCCCCTGGGCCAGAGAAAGGGAGAGGGCGGTCAGGTGCAAGACCCAACTAGTTCTCATCTGGGACTACTTTATTGCTAGATCTTGGAATCCCTTGCCCAGGGAAACCCTCAGTGCACCCAAGTAAAGAGGAAAGATTCATCTGGGGTCTGAGGAGGTACACCAAGAGGGCTTAGAGCTCTCTTAAACAGACAATGCCATTTTCGGATCCACATTTTTGACAGTATGGTTGGTAAGAAGTATGTCCTCAAGTTTTGCAATTCCTTGGGCATCCCATATACCCCTAGACCTAATCGAAGCTGTTAACCCCTTATTAAAAACAACTAAAAACCAGCTCAAGGATTGTTTACTGACTGCAAGTGTGCAAATGTAGAAAATACATGTTGGCTGGGCGTGCAGAGCTTAGGGGAACCCAACAATTCAGCAGCCCTCAATGCAGTGCTACACTTGCCTTGTGATCCAGGGCCAGTATGATCCTTCTCTAAATCTGGGCCTGGGGAATGAATGGCGTATTATCCAGGAGGTGGGGAAAGGCTGGAGCCTCATTATCCTCACAGGCAGACATTATTTTAGTGTATCCTCTTTCCTAATACTTTATTCCATAACGTTGTCACTATATGAGTTTGTAGGATGACACAATGTTGCTATGATAGAACTTTATTACAGAGGGAAATAATGACTTATCAGAGTCTGGAGAGATCACATAGTGTATTTTATTGCTAGCAAACTTTATTACTAGGAATTTATTACCTGTAAATGCTTTTAGTTGAAGACACTTAAAAGCTGAATATCAGCAGATATAATAAAACATGTTTATTTTGGATAGTGAAATGAGTCACCAGAAGCATCTACTGAATGACATGCAAAAAAATCAAAGATTTAACTGTAACAATTTTTACAATACGTAATGTTGGCATTGTGAAGTTACGTTCAATTAACCAGGAGAACATTTTCAGAACTTTCACCATGGTAAAAGATCAAATACGGTATGTCACTGTAACAAATTGTACTGTACAGCAGGCAATGTTGTTATAATGGATTTATGTTCAACCAACAGATTACAAAGCACTGTGGAGACAAGGTTTAGGCTCCATGCACAGTGGCTTAAAAAAAGCCTTGACAAAAAAAAAGAATAATTTTGAGCTTTTTTGTATTAGCATTTAGGAGCTTTTAGTGATTTTTTTTTCTGCCAGAAAAACTATCTCAGAAATGCAAAACAGAGGATTTCCTTTCTGCTGAGCTTAAAAAACGCCTCTAGACTACCTAAGATGCATAGACACATACACTTATCAGACATTTTATCAGGTACACCTGTTCAATTGCTTGGTAACACAAATTGCTCATCAGCCAATCACATGGCAGCAACTCAATGCACTTAGGCATCCAGACGTGGTGAAGACAACTTGCTGAAGTTCAAACTGAACATCAGAACGGGGAAGAAATGGGATTTAAGTGACTTTGAAAGTGGCATGGACCTCCCGTCCGGCTGTTGTATATAAACAGCCGGACGGTGGCAGTGCAGGGTTGGGTGGCCGTTTATAAAGGGCCTCCCAGCCCCCTGCTTGTGTGCGCTCCCTGGGAGCATGCAGCACCGCGATCCAGTGCCCGCTGTGTCCTCCGGACACAGTGGCACACCAATCGTCATACGGGACCTCTGTGCGAGGTCGCGATCATGTGATCACTGATTGGCCAATCAGTGATCACATGCAGAGTAGTCACTTCTAACATCATTGCTTACTACGTGTGAAATCCGTGAATGATCACAGAAGTCACATGGTACAAGGCTATTCACAACAGCCTTGTACCATATGACAAGCTGTGACCAATCACAGCTCACACAGTAGTTCTCAATGGCTGCAAGAATGCAGTACTGGGATTTTATTTTTTATTTTTACTAGTAATGGCGGCAATCAGAGACTTTTAGCGGGACTGCGGTGGGCATTCTGACACTGGGAAGGAACTGATTTGGTGTCACTGACATCCCCAGTGATGCCAGTGATCAGTGCCAATAAAAAGCACTGACACTGTACTAATGGCACTGGGCAGGAAGGGGTTAACATGTGGGACGAACAAAGGGTTAACTGTGTGCTGTTTTACACTATGTTAGTGCTTCACTGTAAGCACACTGCTTTGCATGGCTGTGCTATGCACAGCCATGCAAAGCAGTGTACAGGAGCTGACAGCGGAAAGAACTGTTTTGTTTACAAACAGTTCTCCCCCCTGTCAGAGATGCTCAGCAATCACCGGGCACGGGTGAGTAATCACCCTGTGATTGACAGCGGCGGGCACAAATGCCAGCGCGGGTAGGGTATATACACATGATTTTGCGCACCCGTGCCACCCTGTAGCAGTAGTCCTGCTATAGGGCGGACGGGAAGCCGCTAAATGTACAGTATTTTTATGCTACGCTATGTTAAAAGTATAACTAAAGGGGAAACTTTTTTTTTCTAGTTTTGGATAGCGTGGAAAGGGATTAGAGCACCTACCAACTTATATTGCTGTCTGTGACCCTGTTGGTGAGATTCTCCCTCTCTATTTGTCCTGTGTACCACTATCACAGAAAGTGAAAGCAAAATAAAATCCCATGTTTTGGGTTGACACCAGAACAGTAATAGAGGGGAAATTGGTCAATGGGGACACTAATTTGGTGACACCCCAGGATTCCCTCATTTTGGTGATGTGGTAGCACCCAGATATTGTACAGTTCCCCTTTAAACTGTAACATTTCTAACAGTATCTGCTTGCAAGGTTTTTGGCTCATCTTTTCCCCTCCCTTATTTCCTCTGAGTATTATGTTTTACTAGCTGGTAGCTGGGATTCTTATCTGCAGCTGCTGGCCAAGGTTATTCTGTAGAGCTTAGAAAGCCCGTTGAAAGTAATAGAAAGTGAAAGGAGAAATGTATGCTTTGTGATGTAATCATTGGTATATACGCTTGTAAGACATTTTCTATAACTCACTTAGCAGATGAGAGCATAAGCCATCTGTTGAGTCAAAACAGCGCTGTTTTTAATAAATCATTTGTATTCCTCAAATCCGTGTCTGGAGTTCTCTGGTTTGCCAAAATTGCTACTACAGTGGGATTTCCTCTCACTTCCTGTTTTGGCTATGGGACAGGAAGTAAAAAAGAAATCTCTCCAAGAGGACACAGATGGCAAAAAAAAGCTGATAGGGGTCATAACCCTCTCTTATTTTATCTAAAATGAAAAAAATGTCTTTAGTTACACTTTAAGTGGAATATGTAGCAAATACAGTATAAAGTAGGTGTTAATCTAAATATTGGTGTGTTAAGTGCTATGTTCTAATAGAATTTGTAGGAAATGTTGAATGAGTGGCAATATAATTCACATAACAGATACATCATGCAGTGACGCAGATGGAACCTCGGCATTAGATTGTGACAGTACACTTGTGACTATGTGGAAAGATGTGGCAATGTACATCCAGCTTTCATAATACAAGAGAATAGTGACAGCTGTACCAATGCAATGGCAGCTTTGAAGATACACAGTCATGTGTGGTACTACCTTGATATCTGTACCAATACATAGGAAAATATGTCAAAATAAAGGCATCTATGACAATGCACTGCCAGTTGTGGTACTACAGTGATATCTGTTTCAATAAATAGGCAACTGTGACAATATGAAGACAATGTGAAGCACAATTTCAGTCTTCATTATAAGTGTTTCAATGCACAACACTGGAATTTTCATCATTTTTAATGTTGTCCATTCACACCTGAGCGTAGTGTCCCTTGAAACTCATCACTTAACCTCTTCACACCGGCGCCTCCCAGCCCTTAAGGGGGTTTCAGACGCCAGGAGGCAGGGCGCTATTTTAGGGTCATGTGATTGCCGTGCTTTGCTGTCACATGATCGAAAAAGGTCCTGATCGCAAGGGGAGATCAGGACCTTTCGTGAGACACAATCATATGTGTTTTCAAATGGTATGCAAATATGCGGCCACTCAGCATCAAGGCCCAGCCGCTGAGAGGCCGCATATTTGGGTACGGTCAGCATCAAGGGGTTAAATAAGTACATGAGCTTCTTTTGGGGCAGAGTCCTATTTTTGGCCCCAAAAGACTGTAACGGGAAACACATCAAAACATATAGACAGGGCTCCTGTTAGAAACCACGGGGCCCCATACAGCCAACCTGGCAGGGCCCACTGCCCAAAAAACACAGTTTACTATGCTTCAGTTATGAATGAACAGTTCCAATCATTCACTGTGTTCATTCAGAAAAGGAAGCAGCTTATAAATGTGACATATTTAACAGACCCTTCCCCCACTCACCATCCTGAAGGATCCTATTGTGCTTACTGCTGCCAGTGAGAAGGAGAGGAGGGAAGCTGTCATCACAGGGGGGGCACACAGAGGGGCCTGGGCAGCAGGGGGAAGCGGATCGTGCACAGGGAGGGTGATGGGTGCACCATACTGATCACCCTCCCTGCCCACATCTGATTCACCCAGCTGCCTGGGCCCCCCTGTTGGCTTGGGCTCCATACAGGAGGACCGCTGATACCCCCTTATCCACGGCCCTGCGTATATATTTTGGGCACTTTTTTGCCTAATAACTAGCTTTCCATTGGCTGAAAATTTAAAAAAACACTCAAGTCTGAAACACATGCAAAAACACTTGTATAAACGCTACAAAAAACCCAAGAAACAACCAAAGACACTCAGCTCAAGTCTGAATGAGGTTTAAAGCAGAATTACACCCAAAACCAGAAATGTATTGTATTGCAGTTCAACAGTCATTAGATGGTTGCTGCATTAGTTTTTTTTTAGGCTTGTTAGGTTGACTTTTGTTGAACAGACAAGCTGAAAAAAGTTTGTCAATCAATGGCTGAAGCCAGTAGGTGTATTGTGACAGCGCTGGGTCCTGTTGTCAGAACACATTGTCCCAGAGGGGGGAATTCCTCCTTTCATCCCATTTGTGAGGATCGAGGAATCTGTTTTTTTTTTTGTTCAATGAGAAAAAAAAATTAATGGGCAGCTTTATTCTCATACAGACCTGATGTAATCTGGAAACAACAATCTATGAGTACAGTTTTCTGCCAGGAATTACCACACCCTGTCACATGTCCTTTCCTATTCCCCTTTACTCCTTTTCTTAGTACTTTAATGTACCCAGCTGTAAAAATCAGCTATGACAGTTTTCATTGTCATATTTTTATGAACACTATTCAAATAACAAGAATTATTAAAAAAAAAATGTTCTATGGGCTTCATGCAGGAAATCACACTGACAACTCCAAACATCTTTGTTAAAGCTCTGGTATACACATCTGCTCTTACAGAAGAACAAATGGAACTGTCCACCATAGACCTGTTGAAGAATGTCTGTTCAGGATAGGAATAGTCCCTGGTCTTACGCCAACCAGCTATTTGTATTCTCTGTTGATGTCCTAGGAACAGTTGGCAGGATGTATTACCAGTTGTGTAATAAGATATTCAGTTATTTCATCAGATCCCTTTGTAAGCACATTTAGGTGGGTGCATGTTTAGACATTTGTCACAGCCTAGTACAAGAGCACAAGTGGAAGCCATGCTTTCCATAACTGTCATAGATGGGAGAGGGGGACAACTTTTAGCACAAAAAAAATAGACAATGATTAAGCCCTTGCTCCATTTCTCAATCTCGCAGACCATAACAAATTTAAAGTGTTATTAAACCCACAACAGTAAAATCAGTCTGTATATGCAGTAGAGCATGCTTGTTATACTCACTGTGGAACCTAAGGGACTAATCCTCTGCATTGTGTAAAAACACTGTTTGATCCTGTCTTCTCTGATCCTCCCCTTCTTCTAGTGTCTCCCTCTTATCTCCTGATAAGACATATCATGTGGAGACAGTCTGCACATGCTCAGCTTGGTGTGTATTGCTAGAGAGTTTTTTTTGGATACAGTGCTTGTGATCAGCACAGGGCCAATGAGCACTGTCCAGACAGAGGTTCTGCATCTTCCTCCTACAATCTTTAACCAGTGCTCTGCTGCCCACTGATAGAAGTCACAAGACTGCTCTAACTGCTGATGAGAAAAGGTATTTAGTAGTTTATATTTACTAAAAAAA
Source organism: Staurois parvus (assembly GCF_062004578.1). Classification (NCBI taxonomy): domain Eukaryota; kingdom Metazoa; phylum Chordata; class Amphibia; order Anura; family Ranidae; genus Staurois; species Staurois parvus. Next base: position 278,645 of record NW_028318506.1, on the reverse strand, counting down.
TTGTCTTTCCATGTTCTGTGTACTGTGGGAGACCAGATAGAATGAATGCAGGGTCCTGGGTTTAGTAACACTTTAAGTGTAATGGTGGCCATACGCACTTGAATGTTATTATGCAATCCATGTGTGGTTCAATCAAAACAATTGAACAGGCAAACAATTGAATAGCGATCATTTCCCCTACAAGCATCATTGATAGAGGTATTCCATACCACTGCTAGCGCTGTCATAAGCTTGAGTGGTGGAGTACATTGAGGACCAACTGATGGTGTCACAAGCTTGTGGTCAGAGGGATGCAGCAGCAAGGGGAACTACACACTGCTACATTTTATATTGATTCTGTGAGTTAGCTCTATCTCATGGCCAGAGGCCAAACCACTTCACCGGGCCCCACGCACAGAAGGATCACGTTTTATCACTTGCCAGTGACACCTGTTCTGTCACTAAATACAAAGTCATGTTGAGGGAAATAGCTCTGAATACTGATCTGCTTCCAAAAGTTCTTTTCGCACATTACACACTACTCTCTTCAACCCAAAGCCATGGAGGGAAGATGCTATACACTTCACAAGGTCTCGCACTTTCATGATCCAGGCCAAACCCATAGGAAAGTTTTGCTACACAGTGGGCCCTAACTGAGGGTCCTGCCGCTAGAATGGTAGATCACACAACCACCAACTCATCTCTCCAACAGAATCTCTGTCACCGGCCACCACCGCCTCCTCTCCTGAACTGCCTCCTTTTCCTTCTTTTACCCATCTCTCTCCAATGCTCAAATAGTTAACATATAGGCAAACACTTCGTTCCCTGTTCCCATACACTGTAGGATTCCATTTTCATTCCAACCTTGAACCAGACAATTCACCTAACCAGCATCTCCATTTACTGAATAAAATGGCATTGCAACACAACTTTTCTTCATTGGTTACAGTATCATGGCATTGAAATAGTATAATGCAGTAATGGCACTCTTCTTTTACAAATGACACAGTTTTTAGGGCTGTACTGTGGTGTCTCATACCTTTTAATCTGTATAAAGTTCCATCACATGGTTCACACTCTACAATCCTGGCTCAGGGTTCCACCAATGGGAAACCCACTCTGGTGCTCACTACATCTCTCTATGTATGGTCCTCCTCAGTTCCATGACCATTCTTCAAAAAAGGGCCCAGGGGACCCACCCCCTCCCACTTAAATCCCAACTATGGGGCACTTCAAAGGCTGTAGACCAAGGGTGTCAAACTGGAGGCCCTCCAGCTGTTGCCAAACTACAAGTCCCATCATGTCTCTGCTTGTGGGAGTCATGCTTGTAACTATCAATCTTGCAATGCCTCATGGGACTTGTAGTTTGGCAACAGCTGGAGGGCCACCAGTTTGACACCTGTGCTGTAGACTGCATAGCTGATCAGTGTAATCTGGTGGTGGGGAAATCTCTAAACTGTCAGAATACAAAGACACAGCAGGCAGGATTCCCTCATCCACCTCAAATGTGTGGATGGAGGAATTGGATCAGTTTTATTTGTTCAACCCACTGGGTGAATGAAAAAAACGGACTCATCTATGACCTGCCTTACTCGCAGTCAATTGGCATCTGCCTGCAGGTTGGAAAATTTCATTTTCTCACATATGAAGAGAAGTATGTCTGCTATTCTTTCTGCAGGGTTTACAGGATCTGACAGTCAGGTTTATGTGAGTGTTAATGCAATTTTGAAATTCCTGATATCACTGATGACCTTTTACTATAATAGTAGAATATTAAGAAAAAAGGGCAAGGATGTAATAAAACTATATTTTTAGAAAAATCTTCATTCATGTGACGAGAATGCGATTGCAACATACAGGTAACTTGAGGTGGGGAAATGTCATCGATCATGTATATGGAATTGTACACCACGTACCAATATATCTAATTCTAAATACTAAAGTAAACACATGAGAGGTTGTGGGAAAAAAGTGGATTCAAATACATTTTAATCATGAAATAAACTTTAACCTTTAATACCAAACAAAACCTCTGCTAAACATTCATAGACCAACATGCTTAGTCACTAAGGCTCACTTACACCAAACAAATACCAGTTTATCAATCACTGTCCACCCACAAAGTGAGTGATATTACCCCATAAAGAATGACCACAATGAGGGAAATACAGAGCAAGCAGATTGTATATACATAAATGATTTATATATGTATTAGAATATATTTCCATACATAGTGATCCAGTAGGCATTAGTGTGCACAACCCATCTTTACAGTAACCCAACAGCTGGTAGATTAGACACAATGCATGTCAATCACAGGCAAGACAGACCTGATGGGGAACTAGTCTCAGAGTTCCCAATTAGACTCTGCCCACCCAATAGGTACAGCGGCCATAAAGTTGAGTCGTCGGGTGCAGATGGCAGTGCGCAGATTCCAAAGCCACTATTGGACTGAATATCAGCTATGGATCCGCCCACTGCCATCTGCTGTCAATCACAGGGAAAGCAGACCTGATGGGGAAATAGTCGAGTCCAATGCTGTAAATAAAAAACACCTTCTCCCCCTATACTCTAACTTTGACTTGGTCTTAATTAATTCTTTTTAGAATCTGTCCCAGCTATAGTGACAGATTCTAAAAAAAGGGCTGTTGTATTATTTTTATTTATTACAGGTACTTATATAGCGCTGTCAATTTACATATAGACTGCTCAAAAAAATTAAGCATCAAGTCAATTAAACTCCTGGGATATTGATCTGGTCAGTTAAGTAGCAGAAGGGGTTGTTAATCGGTTTCAGCTGCTTTGGTGCTAATGAAATTAACAACAGGTGCACTAGATGGGCAACAATGAGACAACCCCCAAAACAGGAATGGTTTTACAGGTGGAGGCCACTGACATCTTTTCCCTAATCATCTTTTCTGACTGTTTTTCGCTAGTTTTGCATTTGGTTAGGTTCAGTGTAACTACTGGTAGCATGAGGCAATACCCGGACCCTAGAAAAATTATAGAAAAAATGTATATGCAGCGCTAGAAATAAAGTGACTATGTGCATAACGCACAAATATTGAATTGCGCAAAATTATTGAACTCCAAAATTGTCAACAGAGTGACAAGTGCAAATATGAATGGATGAACAAAACATCAATAAACAAAGTGACAAAAATGAACGTGAGTAACTAATAACCATATGAGATATAAAACAAATCAATGATGACATATAATGAGGTGCTTCAAATATTGTCCAGTGAATTTGTGAATGGATGAGAACAACTATGGATCAATATTGAATTCCAGGACTTTTAGTGGCATCAAGATTTGGTGTAGGTGACTTCTTGTGGTAAAGGAAATGAAGTGTGCTTGCACTTACCAGAAGCGCAAGTTAAATGCGCATATCATAAATATCATATCCAGAAAGGGACCCAGGTGGTCATTATGGATCTGGTCACAAACTGGGGGGAGAGGGGCTCCAATGGCACACACCGGACAGCACTCCAGACCTCGCAGCGTTACGACGCTGTGTTACTTTAATTGACAATTGCGCGGTCATGTAACGCTGCACCCAAATGAAATGCACGTCCTTTTTTCCCATGCACTGAGCTTTCTTTTGGTGGTATTTAGATGCCTGTGCGTTTTTTATTTTTTGCAGTATAAAAAAAACCAACAATTTTGACTTTTTGCTATTAAACATGTCTAGTAAAAAAAATTAACAAAATAAAATGTCAACATAAATTTAGGCCAAAATGTATTCTGCAACATGCCTTTGCTAAAAAAAATCCCATTAAGTGTAAATTAATTGGTGTACGTGAATGTTATAGAGTTTACAAATGGCGTTATAGATACTGGAATTTTTTTTTGTTTTTTTATTAGTAATGGCAGTGATCAGTGACATATAGCAGGCATTCTGACACTGGGGGGAACTGACTTGGTGTCACTGACATCCCCAGTGACACCAATATAGTAATCAGTGCTAAAAAAAAGTACTGACATTGTACTAATGACACTGGGCAGGAAGGAGTTAACATGAGGGGCGATCAAAGGGTTAACTGTGTGCTGGGAGTGTTTTACTGGGGGGCGGTGTGTTGGTGCTTCACTGTAATAACACTGCTCTGGATGGCTGTGCACAGCACAGCCATCCAGAGCAGTGTGTCTAAGCCGACAGAGAGGAGGACTGTTAGTAAACAAAGCAGTCCTCCTCCCCGTCGGAGATGCTCGGTAATCACCGAGCACCGGCGGGGAATCACTGGCTGGGACCCGGTGATTGACAGCCACGAATGACGGTGCGGATAGGGCACGTGGCTCGCTACCACCCCCTACCAGGAAATACAAAATCACGTATATATAAGTGATTTTGCGCACCCCTGCTGCCCTGTAGCAGTATATGTGCGCAGTTAGAGTGGGAGGACGTCATATGACCTACCTTAATCTGGCTCATGTGTCGGTACCTGGTGCAAGTCGTTCAAGAATTAGACACCAACAGCCCTGTGACACGTGTGCACGTGCAGGTTTCCCCATACATCTGCGAGTGCAGGGTTTTCCTGCATGTGTGCAGAGACAGGCAGCACAGGAGTTGCTAAACTTCCCCGTGGAAAGCACATGCGCCAAAGGTTTCTGCCAGGACCCTTAACCATTAGAATTACTGCATTAGTATTTTGATAATGAAACCTATTTTATCTAGACTAAAATGTACCTAAAGTGAAAGCTTTTTTATATTAGGGATTTTTTTTTTTTGCTATCTGTAACCCATTTGTGAGATGTCTCTTTGCTTCCTGTCCTGTAGACACCATAAGAAATGAGAGCAAATCGCTCTTTAGTCAAGTAAATGACTTTAGACAGTTGTCACTGGAACAACTCTCTCTATTGGACGAATTCTTGTTTTAGTGACATCTCAAAGTTCTGGACTTTGCCCTAGTTTCAGTGCAGCTGACAACATCCACAGGACAAACCTGACAGGAGTTCTATCTCTTTGCCATTGCATCCAGAACTAAAAAAATGTATTGGCTTTGGATACACTTTAATGACCAAGCCAAGTTCTCTGGTTCTCATTGGCCAATGCTGCGAGTGGCATGCCTGGATTTTTTTTGTATAGCTCTGTAAATTTTTCTTATAATATAAAGTAAAGGTTTCCTATTTTGTGGTCCTTGTAAAGTGCCATCATTCTCTTGGTGTAGTATCATTTTGGTTGCATGTTATCACTCTTAGGGCCAGTGTTGCTTGGCTTTCATTTGCATCAGAACTGCTTACTCTTCCTACAACTCAATAAAGTTGGGAATACACGATTAGAAAATCGACTGATCGGTCATCCGACGACCGAGAGGTGTTCGTTGGTCGAAATCGTGGCCCACATTAACCAATCTAAATAAATCGTTAGTCAGGCAATACGTAGTGTTGACGTCTTCCGTACAAGTGGAAGTGATGCAGTGTGAGTGTGACCTTGTAGCCACGCCCTTCCGGCCAGAACCAGCGATATACACAACAATAACAGCAATGAGTATAATATAGTTTATTACATTATCTATATATATAAATAGTGATACATAAAATATAATATGCAGAATTCTGGTTTCATTATCTCATTAGGCCAATCTACTTTTAACATTTGGATTTTTCGTTTGTCTTTAGAAAGATTCCTTGGACATAAACATCCGAGTCATCTTCTGTTTCCGCTCATGCGTGATAGCGCTTGATAGATTTTTTTCATAGAACCGTCATACCACCGCATAGAAAATCGGTCGTTCGTATGCGGAACGACAAAATTTTTCACTGTTGTTCGACCAGATTTTTTCGTCCACAATTTCGCTATCGGTTAAAACATCCTGCTCAGCAACGAAGAGAAAATCGTTTTGATCAGTGGTTCCGCAAAATTTTTCGTACGATTTTCTTATCGTGTGTACGAGGCATAAGCATGAAGCCAGTTGATGTAGCTTAGAAGAAAGTTAAATGCAGGTCAGGAGGAGGTCTACTGCAGGTCCAATGCATCTGCCAATAAACTGCTGATGATCTAACAAGTGTCTCAAACTGATCCCATATGAATATGTCTCATTCACACAGGCGTACTGATCTGTACACCCATGTAAAGGGGGCATCCTCCCCTGCGACTGATGATCTAAGCAGACCTGTGCAGGCAGGCTGTTCAAATCAATGGCGGGCGAATGGTTGCATGGACCTGCATGGATCTCCAGGCACATCCTGGAGTGTATATCTGGATGAGTCTATTGTATGGATCAGGACGTAGACAGGTCCACCTGTCCTTGATTTGAACAAGCTGCCTACACAGGTTTGCCAAAACACCAATGCATCCTGAATAGGTGAAGATGGGCCCTTTGTACAGGTGTGCAGATCAGTCCCCCTGTGTAAAGCCGGCCATACACGGGTCAAATTCCGAAATAATTTTCTTTCCAAAATCTTTTCTAAGAATTTTCGATCGAATTTCACAGCATTAGTGGGCCACTGAAATGGACGATTTTTGTGTAACCATCGAATTTGAGTGACCAGGCATGTTGGAAATGTTTAAAAAAATGAACGAATTTCAAATCAATGATGGAAGAATCGTGCGAGAAATGTAAATGAAAGAGAAATAAGAATGAACTGTGACCTGGAAAGAAAAGAAAATTCTTGGCCACGAAAATTCTTCTCTGTAGCAACATGAGGTGAAATTGAAGGCATGGTTGGTTGAATTTTGAAATCAATGGTGGCACCATCGGATTACAAAACGCATGAAATTTCCGATTTTCTAAAGAAAATTCATTCCAAATTCAATCCATATATGGCCTGCATAATGCTAGGTTCACACCTATGCAGGTTGCGTTTGACCCGTTTCTGCATTGCATTTTACGCTGCGTTTTTGCCACATTTTTGCAGCATTTTTTATGTGTTGCATTTTATTTCATTTTTGTTTTATTTTTCTTTTTGCTAGGCAGATTTAAAATGCAAAACGCATCAAAAACCCATAAAAAATGTGGCAAAAATGCATAAAAATGCAGCAAAAATCCAAGACAGTGCAGTATTTCCATTGAAGTCTATAGAACCAAAACGCAACTTTTTTGCGTTAAAAAAAGTCCCTGACCCTTTCCAAAAAATGCACCGGGTGAAAACGCAGAGATGTGAACATGTCACATAGGAAACCATGTTAAAAGGACTGTAATGCGTTTCAGCAAAACGCAAAGCGCTGCAGAAAACACTTAGGTGTTAACCTAGGGAAAATGAGGCCATAAAATGGAGTTTCAGCCTCTGCCCCATATTTTCTTTTTAAACCACTACTTATTCGGTGGTGAGATCGACACATTGTAAATATTCAGCCACCCAGTAGGACCCAGCATTGTCCAGTTGAGCTCCTCTTCTCTTCTGGCAGCATTTGGTTATGCGCCGCCATGTTTTCCTGTGACATCATCAATAAGCTGCCGGCCATTCCAGGTTCAGCCGATGTGCCTACTGATGAATTGCCGATAGGCCCACTCTCTCCTCTTTTCCTCAGTGACAAGCTATGCCTCCTGGGATATGTGACATGCATATCCCAGGAGGCAAAGGGAGCACAGTGCACATCAATCACCTAGGGCGAATGACATGCGGGGATGGGGGGCTAAACATTTTCTTAAACAAAAAAGTAAATAAAGAAAAAAAAAATCTTGTTAATTGTGTAGAGGACTGGAGGGGTGGAGCAGAGGACTTGAGTTTTTGAGGCTAAAGATCCACTTTAACCTCCCTAGCGGTCTGATTATTTCAGAGTTTTGGTGCTGAAAGCGGTACCATTATTTTGCATGGAAATATGTAGTTTTTTTTATTGTAGGCTGTAATTTTTAGGAATAACTCACTGAAATCTGTCCGAACAAGAGTCTATTAAACATCCCGGGTATGATAAAATTTGAAACACGAAATCATAAATTATAATTTAATAAATAATCATAAAAAAATAATAATATAATAATAATACATTTAATTCAATAATATAATCAAACCAAAAACACTGAAATTTGAAATAGAGTGCCAAGTTCGCACATTGCTGAGCAAAGTCGCAAAATCGTTTTCAGTGTCTGATGACGAATTTCTCCACGAATCATTATCACTCAATTCTGCAAGTGGTTCTAATTTACTATCGCTGTTCTCTAGCTGATCTAAACCCGCTTTTGACCTAAAGGGACACTTTTTGGACGCCATGGACATTTCTCAGTTTCCAGGCAGAAAGAACAGACAAAATGCAGGCAGGGCACAGGACAAAGCACTAGGGACAAAATGTATGTGAAATGGGTTGAAACAGCAATGTTTTACTATGTAAAATTTGGAAAAAAATGACATTTTTAAAAATTTTCAAATTTCCCACCGCCGGCGGCGCCAGTATGTCCCGACATCACAGGGACCGGAACACAGAAGCCGGATGCCGGCATCGGCCAGAGGAGATGGCCGGGGACGCTGCAGGGGACACACCGCGGGAGTGAAGGACAAGGTAAGCTCTGCATGGACTCCCTATGCAGTGCCACATCGTAAGCCCGAGTGTAGCTCGGGGTTACCGCTTTTGGTACTGACATTTTACCCCGAGCTACACTCGGGAATACCGCCAGGGAGGTTAAAGTAATTTAATAAATTATATCATAACTGCATGAATTGTTTTATATCTGTATGTAGTATAGACCTATGGATAGTATTTATACGTATATCATTCTGTCAGTCGTGTCATGTCTGTTCATTGGAAATATGTCCTCTATACTAGCCATTCCTTCGTTCCTATTTTTAGCTCAGTCCCATGCAACAAGATCTCATATTTTTTGCGTGTTTTTGTGTGTTGCTAAAAATAGCCTACAGAGGATATGTGGCAATGACTGGCTGTACCTTGATTAAACTCGTAGAAACCGGTCTGAGGGAAAAATGAAAGAAGAGAAAAAGCAAACTCATCCAAACTCTGCAAGTTGAGTCCAACTTATCGCTACTTTGTCTTATCTATGATGATAAACAATGTTTCTCGGTGATTGGTTTTGTTAAAAGCAAAACATGACATTTCCTATTTCACTTAAAATTCCTGTAATGTTGCCCCTTTCGCATGGGTGGTTGTTCTGCCGCTTGTAAATGCATGTTTTTTTATTTTGAAATTCCAACACTCCTGGCACACAAGATCACTTGCGTTTGTACAATGCGTTTATCTGCGTTTACATGCGGCTGCGTTTAGCTGCGATAGTAAATTCTTGCCTTTTCTTAATGCAACTGTTTACTTATTTTTTCTTTGTACTGCGATTAAATGTGTTTATGTACAGATAGCTGTGGTATATCGCTCCTGGACGCAGTCAACTTTATTTTTCCTAAATGCATAAAACCGTATGTTATGAAAACATTGCAAAACGCAATGTGTGAATGGAGCCATAGAGATGCATTGTCCGCATTTAGCTGCAGTAAGTAGGTTCCTCTAACTGCATCTAAAAGCTGAAATCTAACGCCCATGTGAAAGGGGCCTAAAGCTTGGTTCACACTGCCATGATTTGTGAGATCCCAAGTCGCATGACGTGAAATCCCATGTTAGCCAATGAGAGATGTCTTAACCACTTCCCGTCCGGCCCATGTACATAAATGGCTGGACGGGAGCAGTACAGGAGCGGGTGGCCGTTTATAAATGGCTTCCACATTCACTGCCTGTGCGCGCTCCCTGGGAGCATGCGACACCGCGATCCAGTGCCTGCTTTGTCCGGAGGACACAGCGGAACACCGATTGCTGTATGGGACCTCTGTGTGATGTTCCGATCATGTAATCACTGATTGGCCAATCAGTGATCACAGGAACAGTAGTAAACAAGTTGTCACTTCCTGACATCATTGCTTACTACGTGTGAAATCTGTGAATGATCACAGAGGTCACATAGTACAAGGCTATTCACAACAGCCTTGTACCATGTGACAAGCTGTGACCAATCACAGCTCTCACAGTATTTCTCAATGGCTGCAAGAATGCAGCCAGGGAGAAGGAGAAACGGTTGCTTTCACAGCCTTTATGGGTATAAAAGCAATCAGTGTACAAAAAAGAAAAAAAAATCTTCATCACCCCCCACAAGTAGTACAGTATCACTATGGTGACACTGTACTTGCTAGGGTGACAATATGTTAAAAAAAAAAGCATAATAATATAAAAAAAATGAAAATGTAAAACAATTTGAAAAATTATAGTTTTTGGTTATAAACTAATTTGGGTTATTTTCTTTAACTAAAAAGATAGCTGAATACATTTTGGAAAATATTTATGAAGAATGATTATTCATTTGCAAAATTTTATAAGAAAAACACTTTTTTTTTCAAAATGTTTGGACTTTTTCATTTATATAGCAAAAAAATTAAAATCCCAGTGGTGAATAAATACCACCAAAATAAAGTTTTATCTGTGTTTTATTTGTGTCAAAAAAATGCTAAAAAATTCATATTATTTTATTATTATTGTTATACAGTATTTATAAAGCGCCAATAGTTCGCTCAGCGCTGTACATTACAAAGGGGGACAGAACATGTGACAGAACAGTAACAATACAATGCAAAACATGAGGGGATTGAGGGCCCTGCTCTTTCGAGCTTACAATCTAGGAGGGAGGGGATGGTGGCACAGGAGGAGATAGCTGTGGAGGGTGGAGTGGTAGGAAGAGTGGAGGTTGTCGGCAAGTTAGCAGGGGGTGGGGTAGGCTTCCCTGAAGTGGTGGCTTTTCAGGGTGCGCCTAAAGGAGAGGAGAGTAGGTGATAATCTGATGGGTTGGGGCAGGGAGTTCCAGAGGATGGGTGATACCCTGGAGAAGTCCTGGAGGCAGGCATGGGAGGAGGAGACCAGGGAACTAGAGAGAAGGAGGTCTTGTGAGGAGCAGAGTGTGTGTGTTGGGTGGTACTTGGATATTAGGTCGGTAATTCGGAGCAGTATGGTGGACAGCTTTGTATGTCAGTGTTAGGATTTTGAATTTGATTTGTTGCGCAATCAGAAGCCAGTGGAGGGATTGGCAGAGGGGGGTGGCGGAAATGGAGCGGTTGGAAAGGTGAATGAGTCTGGCAGCCGTATTCAGGATCGACTGAAGCGGGGATAGCCAGCGGCGAGGCAGGCCAGTAAGGAGGGAGTTGCAGTAATCGAGTCGTGATATGATGAGGGAGTGGATGAGCTGTTTAGTGGTTTGGATTGGACTTGGGGCTGGAAGGATAGGTTGGAGTCCAGAATGACACCAAGTACTCTGGCCTGCGGGGCGGGTTTGATGGTGGCATTGTTGGACATGCTGGAGAAGTCAATGGGGGGTGGGGTCTGGGCTGGGGGGAAGACAAGAAACTCGGTTTTGGAGAGGTTCAATTTAAGGAAGTGGAGCGACATCCAGTCTGATATGTCGCTCAGTAGGTGTGTGATTCGGGTGGAGACCGATGGGGTGATGTGGGGGGTTGAGAGATAGATTTGTGTGTCGTCGGCATATAGGTGGTAGTTGAAGCCGTGAGAGTGAATGAGTTGGCTAAGGGAGGAGGTGTAGATGGAGAAGAGAAGGGGGCCGAGGACGGAGCCCTGAGGGACCCCAACAGAGAGGGTACAGTGTTGCATGACCGCGCAATTGTCATTCAAAGTGTGACAGCACTGAAAGCTGAAAATTGGCCTGGACAGGAAGGGGGTGAAAGTGTCCGGACTTGAAGTGGTTAATTAGCACTGCTGAAGTCGCTCCAACTTTCTGTGCAGACAAAATATGAGCTAGGCGCCACTGCCAGACAGCACAGCATGATCCTTAACCCATGCTTCAGCAGCACAGCTAGGTCAAGAACAGACACAGCCTGCTGATTAGGCAGTGAAGCAACAGTTCAATGATGGTGTCATCCTTCTTCTCACTCTGATTTCCCCTCCTAACAGCATGTTCATTGTCAGCACATGTGAGCTGCAGCACCCCTGATTGGCTTCTGTTACTGCTTCTCCCTGTTCCAGACTGCAGTGCAGGAGATTTATAGAGGCTGATATAAGGTAGGGTTGCCACCTCATCCCTTTAAACCCGAACACATATTAATTACACAGGTTTTCAGGCTGATTTCTTGCAGATAAGACACCAAGTGAGTTCAATTACCACCTTAATCAGCCCCAGAACCTGTGTAATTAATATGTCTTCAGTTTTAAAGGGGTGAGGTGGCAACCCTTATATAAAGACAGATTCAGATGTGTATGCTAGAAGCAGTTATGGCTCATTTACACTTGCATTTGGGGGGGAGGTAAAACCCCATGATCAAGCTGTGTTTCACTGCCCCTCAACTGCTCCCCCTTTTGCTGTTAAGGCAGCAGCCGGGGGGGTGTACACATGCAACGGCTGCAAAGCATACACCCCCTGTCGCCAGGGCTGCTGTTAGAAACCACGGGGCCCCATACAACAACCCTGACCCCCCCCCCAAAAAAATAAATAAAAATAAAACGCAGTTTACTATGCTTTAGTTATAAATGAACACAGTGAGTGATCAGTACCGATCACTCATTGTGGTCATTCAGGAAAGAAAGGGGCTGGTAAATGTGACATATTTACTGGAACCTTCCCCCACCTATGGTGCACAGGGAGGGTGATGGGTGTGGAGGGGGGGGCAATTACTGGAACTGATCTCCTGTATGGCTCCTTCTGCAGCAGCTGAAAACCAGTGAGAGGGGGAGAAGAAGATGCCAGCATTCAGCTGCTGCAGAGAGAATTATACAGGGGATCGGTTCCAAAAATGTACCCCCTACTGTGCCGTGCTGATCACCCTCCCTGCCCAAATCCGATTCTGCCTGGGCCCCTCTTCTTGCCTGGGCCCCGTACAGGAGGACTGGTGGTTCCCCCTTATCCAATGCCCTGCCAGTTGCACTCAGTGGGTGAATGAGGTTGCACTGTAACCAACCCACAACCGTGCGCAACGTGCGGCACAGTTGTTCAGTATTTAGGGGGTTAAAACAGGCACGGAGGAGGCAATACAACAGCTCCCGCCACCTGTATATTGCTGTCTGAAGAGTGATCCAAATGCGGATTGTGCTTCAAACGGCAAATCAGGTGTAAACAAGGCATTAAAAGTACACAAGCAAATGTGTGGCCATCTCTTGGAGGATAGTGCACCAGGATGTAATGCTTTACAGACCTCTAATTCATCATAGAAACCAGAAACAATGTGTTAGCTGACTCCAGTAAACTAAAATCTGGTGGCTGTGGGTATACCACCCTCTGCACATGCCTGTTGCCATTTGTACTGTTTATTCAATAAGTCTGAAATTGCATTAAACATACTCAAGAAAAGACCCCAAGATGGTACTAATTCCTGGGGGGGGGGGGGGGGGGGCTTTAGATTAGTGCATATTCAACAATAACTACATGGGAAATGATTTATATGCCTTCATTTCACCAAGATCTACAGATGGCAGCCCAGAATGGTTGTGTGCATTGTAATACATATAGACAGAATTACATGGAAATATTCAGTGTTTGATTGTATGTGCTGATTTGTAAAGAATGCAAACAGCCATTCATCCATTGAAAGTACATGTCATTGTGTGTGAATGGGGCAAAAAATATATATGCTAATAGGCTATATCCTGTGCTGTTCAAATATGAATTTGAAACAGAAAATACTGCATCTGACCACTAGACCAAACAAAGCTTAGTATCGTAGGAATTTCCTTTAATACTTAGTACCATCTATTTTTCATTTCAAATCAATGATTTACATTCAGACAGCACAGGGTATAGCCCACTTACATTTGTTTGCCCCATTCACGCTGAACAAATGTACATGTACCTTCACTGGGGGAACTACTATGCAAATTCTCTATAAACCAAACTCTATGTGATGAAATTGTAAAATTGTACCAAACAGTAATTAGATACATTGGAAAGTCTGAATTGTTTCCAAGCATACTTTAGGGCTGACCGCACACTAAACAGTAGATTTTTATGGTAGTCGGGTCATTCAGGGCCGTCTTTAAGGAGGGGCAAAAGGGACAGCTGCCCTGGGCCGAGCCATTGTTGTGGGGCCCAAAGCAGCTGTCCCATACTTGCCAACTGTACTGGTTTGCATTCCCTTGTCCCTGGAAGTCTTTGTCCAAGGCTGTGTCTGATATCTCAGTGTGAAGTGAGGTCACTTATGCTGTTCAGCTCTGTCCTATTGCCATGTACAGATAAATCATGTGTGCAGACTGTGTCAGCATTCACATGTAAATAACGGCAGCATTCATGTATAAATAGCAACAGCAGTGTGGCATTCAAGTGTAAATAGCGATGGCAATGTGGCATTCATATGTATTTTATGCCCCTCCCCAAGCCACCAACACCTCTGCTGGTAATCAGTGTAAATTCCCCCTTACATTGGTGGCCAGTGTAGAAATGTATTGGTTTTTGGTGTAAGATCCCCCATTACATAGGATGTCAGTGTAAATTCCTCATTACATTGGTTGTTTGTGCTAATTCCCCATTACATTGGTAGCCAGGGATTGTTCACCAGTTTTAATCCATCCATCTAAAATTGGTAGTTGGCGTAGAAATATCACCTCCCATACCCATCCAGCACTGCCATTGATCCCATCCCCCCCAAGCACTGCCACTGAACCCATACCCCCATCAGCACTGTCACTCATCCCATCCCCCCAGCACTGCCACTTATTCCATCCTCTCCACCACTGCCACTGATCCCATCCCCCACCACTGCCACTGATTCCATCAACCCTCCCCCCAGCACTACCACTGATCACACATTCCTTCCCAGAACTGCTATTGATCCCAGGACTCCTAGGAGTTTTCTGTCTATTGATAGGTCCCCTAACCTTCTCAGTCCATAGTGTGCAGGCAGTGAGATGATGTGCTGTAACCGTCAGCAACCAATCAGTGAGACTTAAGTAAGTACTGTAACCTCTAGAAACCAATCAGTGAGTGGTAAGGATGTGCAGTAACCTCTAGCAACCAATGGGTGAGCAGTAATGATGTGCAGTAAACTCTAACAACCAATCAGTGAGTGGTTATAATGTGCAGTAACCTCTAGAAACCAACCATGACCAGTAATGATGTGCAGTAACCTCTAACAACCAATCAGTGAGCAGTTATAATGTGCAGTAACCTCTAGAAACCAACCAGTGACCAGTAATGACATGCAGTAACCACTAACAACCACTCAGTGAGCGGTTAAAATGTGCAGAAACCTCTAGAAACCAATCAGTGAGCAGTAATGATGTGCAGTAACCTCTAGCAACCAATCAGCAAGCAGAAATCATGTGCTATAACTCCTAGGAACTAATCAATGAGTTGTAATGTGTGCTGTAACCTCTAGCAACCAGTCATTGGGCTGTAATGATATGCTGTAACCTCCAGCAATCAATTGCAATTGCTGCCTGATCTGCTGCAGTAAACTGATTTTGAGTTTAGCTGCAAGTTATTGTATGTCTCAGAGCAAATGGATAGCAAAATTTCATGGGGGGCCCAAGAAAATGTTTGCCCAGGGTCCAATCAATATTAAAGACGGTCCTGGAGTCATTATTTAAACACTTCCTGACCAAGCTATAGCCGAATGATGGCATCAGCGCGGTCATCCAGTTGTGGAAGGGCATTACATGATGTCTTCCTAGAACCACGCCCCCTGTGATCGCCTTGTCTTTTGGACACAGCTGATTACATGTCACGGTAAAGGGCCAATCACAGCAGCCGTTTACCATGTGATCAGCTGTGTCCAATCACAGCTAATCATGATGTAAACACAGGTAACATAATCGGCAGTACTTTTCTCACACTGTCACAGCCGATAACTGGCAAGTGTGAAAGGAGACATCTACACTGATAATCAGGGCACTGATTATCAGTGCAGCCCCAACAGTGCTCATCAATGCCAATCAGTGCCCAGCAGTGCTGCCAATCAGTGCTGTCGGTGACCATCAGTGCCACATATCAGTGCTGTCTATCAGTGCCCTTCAGTGCTGCGTATTAGTGCCCATTAGTGCCACCTATCAGTGCCCATTATTGCCACCTATCAATGCCCATCATTGCTGCATATCAGTGCCGCCTCATCAGTGCTGCCTATAAGTGCCCATCAGTGCAGCCTCATCAACGCACATCAGTGAAGGAGCAAAATTACCTGTTTGCAAAATGTTATAATAGAAACTGAGAAAACCTTTTTTTCCCAAAATTTCCGGTCTTTTTTATTTGTTTAGCAAAAAATAAAACACCCAGTGGTGATTAAATACCACCAAAAGAAAGCTCTATTTGTGTGAAAAAAAAGGATAAAAATTTAATATGGGTACAATGTCGCCTGACCGCACAAGTGTCATTCAAAGCACGACAGTACTGAAAGCTAAAAATTGGCCTAGCCAGGAAGGGGGTGAAAGTACCTGGTAGGCAAGTGGTTAAAGGAAATCTATGATCACAGCATACACTTTCATTTTATAACATCAGCATTGTAATAGTAATACAAACAATAGTAATATTTGACAATCCAACAGAAGCTTATTTGAAAAATCTCCTTTCATGTTGTGAGTTCTCCTTGTCTGCTGGCCATCTCTTTACACAACTTCATGGATTCACAGCATGCTTTGCAGCTTCTCCTCTGCTGTTTGCTTCCCATTTCTAAGGACTACATATCCCATGGTACCTTGGTCCCCGCTGGCAGTGATTCCTATACTGACTCCGCCTCCTGAAACTCCTCCTCTCGGAACCTCTGTAGATTAGAAGGCAGACTCTGTGAAATGTGTGACACAGCAGTGCCTACTCACAGGACATAATGACTATCTTCACAAAATAGGTTTACAAACGTCAGGATCATTTTGAATAATAGGAGTAGGCTAGAAATAATTGAAATAAAATGTGGAAATGAAGATATGACTTTAGATATTGATCATAGGTACGTTTTAAAAGCTGGGCACACGTTAAAGCGGAACTCCAGCCAAGAACTATGTTTGGACATGTATACTGTAAAAATAAATCCATGCTAATGAAGTGTGTCCCATGTGGCATAGGCAGCAATGTGATATACAACTCTGACTTTTACTCACCCCTATATGGTGCAGTGTAGATTTATGTTTACAGTTTTTGGCCATAGTTCAGCTTTAAGGCCTAATTTAGTTAAAAAAAAAATCCCCATCAGTACAAGTATGGGTGGGTGCAGTGTGGTAAACACCCAGAGTCCAGTTGCAGGAACAGAACTTGTATTAAAGTTCAGTAAATCACAACAGGTCCAGTGAGAAGGCACCTGACCAGGAACACTCACAGAATATAACAGCAATGTGTAGCGTTGCAGGTCTCAGATGTACTGACAGCGTCTGTCTTGAGGGGCAGAATGTGGCCTGGCCAGTCTGGATTAAAGGGGAGAGGCTTTCATGAAGGATGTGGTATCCCTATCCTTTCCCTACTCATCTGGAACCTCTCCCTACCTCTGTTTACTGTCCCTGTCAGACAGGTGACCTGTCCCTGCACTACCCACACACGAAAAGTGCACCCATCCCAGGAGCCAGGGTCTTAAATAGACTCTGCCTGACCTAAGATGGCTGCCAGAGTCACATGGGCTGCCAGCATCCAACAAGATCACTGCCCCAGGGACCCAGGAAATCAAAGAGGAACCACGTTCCTCTTGACTTTCTTTCCCTCTTTATTACTGCTGCGGTTGAGCGCCACCTGCGGTGGAGACAGTAGATTGCACCTACCTACACATTACTTTCCAAAATGGCTAAAATATTTAGGCACTGTGTAGTAATTCATATCAGCCAATCAAAATTCATCTTTTAGTGATTCATTGACTACACCTATTTATTAAATCTAGTTGGTTAACTAGCTGGTGAATTTTATCAACAGTTCCTAAATCCATCTGATGTAACAAGCAGGGGTGTATTTACGACAAGCCAAACAAGGCATTTGCCTAGGGCGGCATTTTTCAGGGGGGGCAGCACTGCCCCTTGGAAGAAGGGATGGAAGAAGGGACACACATGCGGCATGGGGACCTGGTGGGTTCCGAGAGATGCTGTGGATTTCATGACGGTGAATGCACAGCCCGACTCTCATTCCTGGGGTTGTCCGGAGCTGAGAAGGTGAGTATCTTTCTCTCTCTCGCCATGGGGGATGGTGGCTTGGTGGCTGGTGTATGGGGGGTACTGGTAATGGAAGGCTTGGGTGAAGGGCAGGGTTGTTCTTGCTCAATTTCAGGCTCTTTCTGCTGGGGGGGGGACACAGTGGGCACCGTGCCGCGCACTCCCAGGGAGCTTCAGCACTGCTCCCGTCCGGCCGTATATGTACATGGGCCGGACCGGAAGTGGTTAAAGACATTTAATCTCTCTGTACTTGTATCCATTTGGTATTTACAGCGCCCTCACCTGGTGAACAAATTGAACAGCCCCCTCAAGTATACCCATAAAAACCACTGTTGACAACAATATTACAATGAGCTGTATTTGAATCCTAATGAACAATATCAGACTATATCAATTTCAAAATCATTGATTTCTTTTTCTAATTGAGACAGCATTTAAGGATTAAATCTATAACAATTGCACCGTAACAGCACCATGGCCATTTATCTATAAGAAGGGCTTAAAGCTAATGGACTCATTGAGTCCAGGAAATGTATTGGCAGCTAGGGTGTATATCCATTTCGATTCACGTTGTAAAAGAGGTTTATCAACATCACCTCCACGTTCATGTGGAGGTATATGGTCCAGAGCAAAAAACTGAATCTTAGCTAGATCAAAATCATGATACAAGACCACACGTCGGCTGATAGGTGTTTCCATTCTCTTTTTAGAGATTAATGCTACATGGTCACGAACTCTCTGAAAAAAAGGTCTTTTTGGTTGTTCCTATATTGAAAGCACCACATTCGCATCTCATGAGATATACTATGCCACACGTTTGACAATTAGCAAAACATCTTGGAGTATACATTGGGTAAAGTAATTTGACATGCTTGAGGAATAAATGTACAAAAGCTGCATATCTCACAAGGGGCTGTACCAATTTTTTTTTTATCTATTCCTAGATTTTGTTGAATATTGGCTCTGAACCAATTCATCTTTTAGGGATGAGGACCTCCCATAAGTTATTTCTGCATAATTCTTTACATATTTGGATACTGTACTATCTGCCCTTAATAAATACCAATATTTATTCAATATTTGATGAACCTCTCTGTGCTGTATCGAATATCTTGTAATTAGCCTGACGTTTTGGATATCGGGTTTGATCTTTTTCTTTTTATGAATCTACAATTGTCTATCCTGACCATTGGTTCTTTGATAGGCTTTTTCGAGGCATGACTTACTGTATCCCCTTTTTCTTAACCGGTTTTGAAGGGCCTTAGCCTCTACTTTAAAATCCTCTTGGTTAGTACAGTTCCCTTTTAAACAGAGGTATTGACTATAAGGTACATTTGACACCAAGGGTGCCGAGTGAGAACTGGTAGCATGTAAGATGGTATTACCTGAGGATGGTTTTCTAAAGAGAGTAGAGCCTATACTGCCATCTCCCTCAATAAAGATCTGAACTTCTAGGAAGCTAATTGTCTCCTGGTGGCAATTCATTGTAAATTTGAGTTTAAAGCTGTTTTTCCTCAAAATGGACATGAATGACTGTAATTCAACTAATGACCTAGTCCATATCATAAAGACATCATCAATAAACCTGCACCAAATTAACACCTTATTAAGGTATTCTTGAATATCCCCATCACCACTCCCTGCACCTGGAGGTAGTGGGAGCGTCCAAACATGAAGATGTTATTTGTCAAAACAAACCACAAATGATCAAGAATAAACTGGTTATTTTGACTTGAGGATACACCTCATTCCGAAATGAAGCCCTCAACAACCCCCACCCCCCATTCATTGGGGATAGAATTATAGAGGGTCTCAACATCTACTGCTACCAACCAAGCCCCTTCAGGAATGTAAATTCCATCCAGGGTTTTTAATAGGTCCATTGTATCATGGACATAGAAGGTCAAAGTTTGAACATGTGGGCGTAAATAATCATCTACTAACTGACTAGCAGACTCAGTAAGGCAACCTCTACCTGAGACAATGGGCCTCCCAGGAGGATGGGTCAAATTTTTATGAATTTTAGGTAAAGCATAAAGGGCAGTGTCAGGAATGGACTTGCCAGTAATGGTGGGACTCACCTGCCTTGTGGGCTGCAGTACCAGGGCTGGCCAGCGGGTGCTCTCAGCAATCAGAGACTCAACCCTGCAGTCAGCCAAAACACCTGAGGCTGATCACAGGTGTATTTAAGGGATGGCCAGACCTGCAGTCTGTGCCTTGGTGTGTGCTTTTCTATGGGCCTCTGTATCTTGTTACCTGCATTCCTGTTCCTGTCTGACTGATTTGTTGCTGACCCTGCCTTATCCGGACCTCTGCTGACTTCTCCTGTTTGATCCCTGGCTTGTGACCCCAACACTCTCTGCCTGACCCCCTGTACCTACCTGCCCGTTAGTTGCTGTACCCGGCTCGTGACCTGACTACTCTCTGCCTGCTCCTCCTGTTCCTACCTGCCCGATTGTTATTGACCCTGCCTGCCTGACGACGCTTGCATTGTATGTATTGTTATCTGTGGGTGGCTTGGTTTGGTTCGTTTGCACTGTGTTATGTTTTAGTATTGCACTGCGTTTATGTATTGTTAGTGTTAATAAATGATATTGTTTATAACATATCTGAAGCCTGCGTTTCCCTGCGTCAGTTCACATACCTCTGGTCATACCCGGAGCCCTGAAAGGTAGGTGTTCTAGGAGTTTTGTCAAAACTTACTGATTGCCTTACTGAGTCTGCTAGTCAATTAGTTGATGATTATGGGGTGGATCTTCTCCCCCCATCGTTAAAAAATTACAAAAAAAGGTGGCCTTGTGGGGCTCCACCCATACGGCTGTGTCACTCATTCACAGCCATCTGTGAATGAGAGACTACAAGTCCCGAGAGCCTTAGCGACTGTCAGCTTGTAGTCGTCAATGTACTACCATGGCGCTGTGAAGCACCGTGGTAGTTCATTCATTCCTCCTTTCAGTATATCTGCTTACATCCCATATGAGCAAGCAGATATACAGATCTGTAGGAGACCTGCATGGCACCAGCAATCTGCTGATCGCTGATGCAATGGTTTACAGTCTCCAGCAGACAAAAATAATAAATACACATTTATTTACCTAGAAAAAAATGTGCATTTTAAATTTTTTTCTAAAAGGCGAACTTATCCTTTAGGAACAAGCTGATGACGTCTCTCATATGGTTCCTGGATTCTCCAGGACCACATCCACCAGCTTCCGGAGGCCGAGTAGGAGGAGACTTAGGAGCATCCATTGCACTAGATGAAATCAGAAGCAACGATGATATCGTCACGTTTGTGTTCAGAGCTGTCCTTTCCTGACTGTTACAGCCAGGGAAGCATCTAACCGAGTGGATCTGCTAAAATGTATTAAAGAAAAACACAAAACATTGTCCTATACACGCCCACAAATGCAAAAGCTTGCACAGGGTATGTACATGTATGTAAACCACGATTACACCAGACATGTGAGGTATCGTTGCATATTTTGGAGTGAGAGTAATCATTTCTAGCATCGTAGCTTGAGGTTAAAGTATACTAAACCCACAACAGTAAAATCAGTCTGTATATGCAGTAAAGCCTTCTTGTTATACTCACTGTGGAACCTAAGTGGAACCTCTGCATTTTGTAAAAGGTCGTTTGATCCTGACTTCTCTACTCCTCCTCTTGTTCAAATGTGCACGTCTTATCTGCTGATAAGACAGACTGAACTGTAGCCATTCTGCACATGCTCAGTTTAATGTGTGTTGCTAGAGAGATTTTTTTTTTCTTGGGAGAGTGCATTTGATCAGCACAGGGCCAATCAGCACTGTCCAAACAGAGGTCAGGAGTTCTGCATCCTCCTGGAGCAGAAAGAAAACTCCTCCTACAAGCTTTAACCAGTGCTCTGCTGAACACTGATAGAAGTCACAAGACTGCTCTAACTGCTGATGAGAAAAGGTATTTAGCAGTTTATATTTACTAAAATAATTGTGTTTCCATGTTGTGTGTATTGTGGGAGACCAGACATAGTGAATGCAGGGTCCTGGGTTTAGTAACACTTTAACTATAAACTGATGAAGGCTGCAGGCTTTCTAAATTCGGTGCACTCAGTTTTAAGACTTGGTATCTCTTTACTCAACACATTCCCATCTTTTATATTTTACCAAGAAAATGGGTTATTATATTTTGTACTATGATTATTATATTTTTTCCTGAGGATAAGCATTTGGTAAATATTTGCACAAATATTGTGCAACATAAAAAATGCAACTACTATCTTTTTGTTCTACAGGGACTCTGATTTTCAGGCCCCTGACTTTATGGCCAAAAATGCAGATTTTACAACGTACAAAAAATGCTAAAATTGCTTTAGAGCATAAGGGGTTAAGTATCTCTTGTGAGCAGAGAACTCTGGGCTTTGGAGTAGTGTCACAAGACTGGTCTATCCTTCAGTGACGCACTTCCTTTGCAGAAAACAGTGACCTCACTTTCTGTTTGTGTGCGGTTTCCCCATTCATTCTCACTTCACTTACTGTGTGAACAGGAAATGAATGTCTTCTAGAAATGAAAGTGCATTAATGTATAACTAAAGGCAAAACTTTTTTTTTTTCAATTTTGAATAGAGTGGAGATGAATTACAGTTGTCAGGTTTTATTGCTGTCTGTTCCCCTGTTAGGGAGATTCACCTTCCATCTGTCCTGTTTACCATTATCATCCATAAAATGTTGGGTTGTCACCAGAATGGGAATAGAGGGGACACTAGTTCTGGTGACCCTGGTGTCATCCAAGGACTGCCTCACTTTTGAGGGATTTCCTCTCTTTTCCTGTTTTGGCTAAGGGACAGGAAGTGAAGGAAAATCTCCCCAATGGGACACAGATGGCAAAAAAAAAATGGCAGAGGTTATAACCTCATTTTAAAATAAAAAAACAAAAAACAAATGTTGCCTTTAGTTCTACTTAATTTTTTACAACTTCCTGGAGTTGAGCTTCAAACAGAAATACTTTTACAAAAATTATCTTTAACCACTTGCTCTCCTGAGGATTTACCCCCCTTTCTGACCAGGCCATTTTTTGCGATACAGCGCTGCGTTATTTTAAATGACAATTGCGCAGTCATGCAACGCTGCACCCAAATGAAATTTACATCCTTTTTTTTCCACAAATAGATCTATTTTTGGTGATATTTGATAGTGTTTTTTATTCTTTGCGCTATAAACAAAAAAAGACAGACAATATTGAGAAAAAAAACTATATTTTTTACTTTTTGCTATCAAACATGTCCAGTAAAAAAATTTTAAAAATCAAATTTCATCATAAATTTAGGCCAAAATGTATTCTGCTACATGTCTTTGCTAAAAAAAACAAATCCCAATAGGTGTAAATTAATTGGTGTCGGTGGAAGTTATAGCGCTTACAAATGGCGGTATAGATACTGGAATTTTTTTTTATTTACTAGTAATGGCAGCAATCAGCAACTTATAGTGCAGTGGTTCTCAACCTGTGGGTCGCAACCCCTTTGGGGGTCGAACGACCCTTTCACAGGGGTCCCCTAAGACCATCAGAAAACACATATTTCCGATGTGTAAAGAGCAGCTACTGTGTAGAAAGCAGCTGCTGTGTTGAAAGCAGCTACTCTGTTAAAAGCAGCTACTGTGTTGAAAGCAGCAGTATTGGAGGTAAAACGACACTTCATGAATTATAATTACTGGGTAAATAATTTTATGGTTGGGGGTCAACACAACATGAGGAACTGTATTAAAGGGTCACGGCATTAGGAAGGTTGAGAACCACTGTTATAGTGGCACTGCGGTGAGCATTCTGACACTGAGGGAAACTGACTTGGTGTCACTGACATCCCCAGTGCTAATAAAAAGCAGTGACACTGTACTAATGGCACTGGTCAGGAAGGGGTTAACATGTGGGGTGATTAAAGGGTTAACTGTGTGCTGTTTTACAGTAAGCTGTGTGTGTGCTTTCCACTGTAAGCACATTGCTTTGTATGTCTCTGCTATGCAGAGTCATGCAAAGCAGTGTGCAGGAGCTGACAGGGGAGAGAACTGTATTGTTTACATACAGTTCTCTCCCCCATTGGTAATACTCAGCGATCACCAGCTGCGGTCACGAATTTCCTACCCGGGAAAGCAAAATCACACACACACATATATATATATATATACAGTGGGGATCGAAAGTTTGGGCACCCCAGCTAAAAATTTGTATTAATGTGCATAAAGAAGCCAAGGAAAGATGGAAAAATCTCCAAAAGGCATCAAATTACAGATTAGACATTCTTATAATATGTCAACAAAAGTTAGATTTTATTTCCATCATTTCAACTTTCAAAATAACAGAAAACAAAAAAAATGGCGTCTGCAAAAGTTTTGGCACCCTGCAGAATTTATAGCATGCACTGCCCCTTTTGCCAAGCTGAGACCTGCCAGTGTCATGGATTGTTCTCAATCATCGTCTGGGAAGACCAGATGATGTCAATCTCAAAGGTTTTAAATGCCCAGACTCATCTGACCTTGCCCCAACAATCAGCACCATGGGTTCTTCTAAGCAGTTGTCTAGAAAACTGAAACTGAAAATAGTTGACGCTCACAAAGCTGGAGAAGGCTATAAGAAGATAGCAAAGCGTTTTCAGATGTCAATATCCTCTGTTCGGAATGTAATTAAGAAATGGCAGTCATCAGGAACAGTGGAAGTTAAAGCAAGATCTGGAAGACCAAGAAAAATATCAGACAGAACAGCTCGCAGGATTGTGAGAAAAACAATTCAAAACCCACGTTTGACTGCACGATCCCTCCAGAAAGATCTGGCAGACACTGGAGTTGTGGTACACTATTCCACTATAAAGAGATACTTGTCCAAATATGGTCTTCATGGAAGAGTCATCAGAAGAAAAAGCTGAAGTTAAAGAGAGGATGGCTTCTACAAATGGATAATGATCCTAAACACACCTCGAAATCCACAGGGGATTACATCAAGAGGCGTAAACTGAAGGTTTTGCCATGGCCTTCACAATCTCCTGACCTCAACATAATTGAAAATCTATGGATAGACCTTAAAAGAGCAGTGCGTGACAGACAGCCCAGAAATCTCAAAGAACTGGAATTGTAAGGAAGAATGGGCAAAGATACCCCAAATAGAATTGAAAGACTCTTGGCTGGCTACAAAAAGCGTTTACAAGCTGTGATACTTGCCAAAGGGGGCATTACAAGATATTAACTCTGCAGGGTGCCCAAACGTTTGCAGATGCCATTTTTTTGTTTTCTGTTATTTTGAAAGTGTAAATGATGGAAATAAAATCTAACTTTTGTTGACATATTATAAGAATGTCTAATCTGTAATTTGATGCCTTTTGGAGATTTTTCCATCTTTCCTTGGCTTCTTTATGCACATTAATACAAATATTTAGCTGGGGTGCCCAAACTTTCGATCCCCACTGTATGTGTGTGTGTGTGTGATTTTGCGCACCCCTCCCCCCAAAAAATTGACAGTGGAGGGGGATAGGATGCCAGCAAGGGGAACTTCCCCTTAAACGCTGTGACAGCAGGCAGCCCAGCCCACACACACATATACAGAGAACTGAGCGATCCCCACACAGTGACAGATCGGACACAATACACCACCACCAACACTGACACAGATCACCAGGTCCAGCAGGCACTGGAAGAGCAGGCTGTGGGATCGTGATGATGTCATCATTCAATGACACACTGCACAGGTCACACTCACACAGACACGAGACATCAGACATTACCTTCCTCCACAGGTGCAGCTCCGTCTCTGCTGATGAATGGGAAGAGAAGAGCTGGAACTCCACAGTGATCATCAGCCGACAGCTGGCTTGCAGTAAGGGACTGAGTCTGAGAGGAACACTGCTACACTGGCCCCAGACACTGGGCATCTTCTTCTGTCCTTTTTTGCTTCCTGTGCCACACCTCCCCTCAGCTGCACGATCATTCCTGACGGGGTGGCGTCCCGCACAGAGAGTGATGGCCTGTGTTGTGCCCAGGTGCCCCTAGGTGGCAGTGCGCCCCCTAGGCGGCCGCCAAGTTTGCCTAGCGGAAGCACTGGCCATGCAGGCTCCATATTCTTTTAAAAATAGGTGTCCTTTATAAGGACTCTCATTTTATGGGATTTTTGGAAATGAAGCAAGTTATGTTGCTCTCTGCTTTATTGTAAGAATATTCTGTTCTCTTTTATTTGTTTAACATTGATATCTTGGAATATTAATGGTAGCAAGATTCGTTTTGCAAATTTACACAGTCTCTGTTTAGTGGCCCCTATATCTATGTTCACACTTTGGTGAGTTCAGGCTTTAGTTGACATGGAAAGTATGTGTGAAAATTAGGCCTGCCACTGGCTTTTTTTACTAGCCTGATTGGTAAAATTGGGACTGTTTCACTTTCACTTTCATGCAATGTTCTATGTTGTATTTCAATGTATCAGGTTATTGTTGTTTTGTAGTATGCTGACATCAAGTGGCAGCTTTGTGCCACTACAACTTGTTTACTATAGTTAGAGTCTGGCTGAAAAAAGACAAAAGTCCATCCAGTTCAAAAAAAAAAAAAAGGAAAAAAGTTATAATCCTACACCCACAGTTGATCCAGAGGAAGGCAAAAAACCCCAGCAAAGCATGATCCAATTTGCTCCTACAGGGGAAAAAATTCCTTTCTGATCCCCCAAGAAGCAATCGGATATTCCCTGGATCAACTATATAAATACTATATAATTTTGGTTTCTCCCTCTATCCTCCCCTCATGTTTAGTGCAAGTAAGTTCACTCCCAGCTAGACCCTCTCTGTTTCTTTCATGTTCCCTCAGTTAGTGTTAGTTTTTTTTCATAGATAGGGCTAAGGGAAGTCATTTTCCTCGTATACGTCAAAAGACTGGAAAAACATCCTCTATACTGCAGCTAAGTGAAGTAGAATTGCATTGGATTCAACTTATTTGTCTTATTGAGAGTTAGGCTGCCTGTGGATGGTGTTAAGTCAGCAGGTGACCATACTGTCAGGACAGACTGGGTTTAGGGAGATACAGTTGTGTTCAAAATAATAGCAGTGTGTTGAAAAAAGTGAATAAAGCTCAAAATCCTTCTAATAGCTTTTATTTCCATACACACAAACGCATTGGGAACACTACACATTCTATTCCAAATCAAAACATGAAGAAAAATATATCAAATTTGTGTTGTTCCTCTAAAAAAATTGAAGAAAAGTGAATATTACACTGTTCAAAAAATAGCAGTGTTTGTATTCTTTACAAACTCAAACATTCACTATATAAACTGAAAAATGTTTGAAGATTTTGCTTTCCTTTGAATCACTTAATGAATATTTAGTTGTATAAGCACTGTTTCTGAGAACTGCTGTACATCTGTGTTGCATGGAGTCAACCAACTTCTGGCACCTGTGAACAGGTATTCCAGCCCAGGATGATTGGACTACATTCCACAGTTCTTCTCTATTTCTTGGTTTTGCCTCAGAAACTGCATTTTTGATGTCACCCCACAAGTTTTCTATTGGATTAAGATCCGGGGATTGGGCTGGCCACTCCATAACGTCAATCTTGTTGGTCTGGAACCAAGATGTTGCACGTTTACTGGTGTGTTTGGGGTCGTTGTCTTGTTGGAACATCCATTTCAAGGGCATTTCCTCTTCAGCATAAGGCAGCATGACCTCTTCAAGTATTCTGATGTATGATCCCTGGTATGCGATAAATAAGCCCAACACTGTAGTATGAGAAACATCCCCATATCATGATGCTTGCGCAACCATGCTTCACTGTCTTCACAGTGTACTGTGGCTTGAATTCAGTGTTTGGGGGTCGTCTGACAAACTGTCTCCGGCCACTAGACCAAAAAAGAACAATCTTACTTTCATCAGTCCACAAAATGTTGCGCCATTTCTCTTTAGGCCAGTCAATGTGCTCTTTGGCAAATTGTAACCTCTTCAGCACATGTCTTTTTTTCAACAGTGGGACTTTGCGGGGGCTTCTTGCAGATAGCTTGGCTTCACATAGGCGTCTTCTAATTGTAACAGTACTCACAGGTAACGTTAGACCTTCTTTCATCTTCCTGGAGCTGATTGTTGACTGAGTCCTTGCCATTCTGGCTATTCTTCTATCCATTCGAATGGTAGTTTTTAACTTTCTTCCACATCTTTCAGGTTTTGGTTGCCATTTTAAAGCATTTGCGATCATTTTAGCTGAGCAGCCTATCATTTTCTGCACTTCTTTATATGTTTTCCCCTCTCCAATCAACTTTTTAATCAAGGTACGCTGTTCTTCTGAACAATGTCTGGAACGACCCATTTTCCTTAGAATTTCAGAAAGAAATGCACTGTAACCAGCATGTACAACATTTGCTGCCTTCCTTCCTAAAATAAGGGCAATAATTGCCACCTATTTTTCAAAGAATGAATGACGTCACTAATAGAACTCCACATTGCTATTATTTTGAACATCCCCCTTTCAATTAGTGATTCAATTACACAGAATCAGCAGCATGCATGTCATGACTGTTGGGTCTGTTGGATTTCTATTACTCTACTACACCTGCTAGTAAATTATTTGCCATGTAGAAATATCATTTCTACCAAAAACAGTGATTGATCAGGTTAGAGATGTCTGACTGCTATTATTTTGAACACAACTGTATGTCAATGCATAAAGCAGCATTTGAAACAGAGCAGGGACATGTTGACAATGTTATTATTGGGCAAAGATCCTAAGGACTGTCATTTTTTCCAGAAAGGAAGGCAACTCTGGTAAAGAGGAACCTCAAGTTCCCATTATTCTTTTTGTAAACAAAGTGTTTATTGAGAAGTTATTCTATTAACACATTTGTTTAGCCTAAATTCTAAATGTTTAGTGTTGTACGATGGCTGGAAGGGTTTCTTTTTAGTGATTTATTTGCTCTCTGTACCACTGGGGAGCTTCGTCCTCATTTTCTCTCTTGTTGAGCGGATGTCAGCAGAACAGGAAGTGATGAGATACCACTCTGATGAGGACAGAGACAGCAACAAAACGTAGTAGAGTGGAGAGGGGCTAGAATTGTCTGTTTTGCTTCCATCTGATCCCTCTGACTTCTTGTCATGGTGTCACTGGGACAGAAAGTATGGGGAAATCTCCCCATTAAGAACATACTGTATGTCTCAATAAAAGAAACTCACAGATGTTTTGACTCTTACCCAAGCTACCAAAAATATATTTGGTCTGAAGTTGTGCTCTAAGGGGGAACTCCAGTTAGGGTACAACTGAGCAGTAACAATACAAACTGTCAGGTTATGTTCACTTTCTGTTGTCGTTTATTTTATTGAGAGCTGTAGTGGTATGTAAAAATACAAAAAAAAGACAGGAATGGACTCTAGAAAAAAAAAATGACGTTCAGAAATTTGGCTAGTTGGTAACAAATATAAATGGAGAAAACAGAAATAGACTGTACAATTTTGGCAGTATTGTTTTATTCTGTTGGTGGGAAAATGCCAGAAATTCCATAATTTCCATACTTTTATATACACTCTACAGATGAATACATGGATGTGGGATGGACTCTAGCTCTTCACCAATAGTCACCACAGCAATAGTTTTTTCCCTTTTGGTATAAAGGTTTTACATGAATAAATAAAAAACGATCATTGTAAACACCCCTGTCAGTGGTAAATGATTTGTCTCAACACTCTAACTGCTACAATTGCAGGACAGCTTGTTCTGTGGAATTATTATAAATATTACTTGCTGGTCTCGATGTAAATATGGTATATTGTGTCTCTGTTTTTGCCTACTGTTAGCTGTAGTTAGGCTTTAAATATGTTCATGTTGCTTATGTAAATATGTAAAGTGTACATACTATATTTTTCTACTGTCTATTTATTTGTACATATTCCCCCAATGAAGTTTGTTCCCTTTTCGCCTCTTTTTCTGTATGGGAGGATGCCCTGCTCCTCAGGAGCCATTTTTGTTCCCAGTCAATGAGGGCATGGCTGTTTTGTAGTGGGGGTGGATGTAAAGCCCTCCAGGTTAGCTAGATAGCTGTTTGTTTTTTTTTTTTATCTTTTAAGACAGAGGCTGAGTAGCAGCCTGGGGATGAGTCAGCCTGTGAGTGAAACAGGAGTTCACCTCAGGACAGGCTGAAAGGCTCTAACAGGTCCTCCCACCTCCCAAGAAATCTGAGAGCTTTCTGGAGGAGGGGAGGAGGCCCAGATCTGCATGTTTGAGGGACCTTGGTCAATCCCCTGGCAGGAGGCTGGGTATGGTGTCCAGTCAAATGTGGCAGAGGATTGCAGTGTCGGGTGAAAGATGAACTGAGAGGAAGGCTGGAACGATGGGCCTGTGATGGGGCCCCAGGGAGGGGAGCCCGTCTGTTGGCAGGATTCTGGAAGGGAGGATCTACTCTGTCCCATCATCTCCTTGGGAGGATGTCCTGTGAAGTGCAAAAGGAGATAGCCCAACATAAGGCCTGAAGGCAGACACCAACCCACCAAGCAAACAGGGAAAGACGGTGTGAGTACTCCTACACTCCTTGGGCCAGATAACGGGCAAGGGCAGTAAGGTGCAATACCCAGTCTTCATCCGGGACTGTTCTAAATGTACAGCTCTTAGGCCCCCTTGCCCAGGGATACCCTCAGGCAGCTGGGAGAAGAGGAGGATTCATCTGGGGTCTGAGGAGGTACACCAAAGAGCTTTTAATGCTCTTAACGGAGAGACTGTTTCTATCTACTTTTAGTACATAGTTAGCAGAAAAGTTGTGCTCAAGTTTACAGTTCCTTGGGCATCCCGTATACCCCTAGACCCCATGCGAGTTCTTAACCCCTTAATAAAATCACAAAACCAAGCTCAATGACTGTTTACTGACTCTGAATGCAATGTGTGGAAAAATGCTTGTTGCCTGGCAGTGCAGAGCTTTAGGGGGACCCAAAACTCTGTGACTCCTAAGGGGTAGTGCTACAGTAGCCATATTGTATTTTACCGACATTTTTAGAGTAAAGTTGTCTAATTGGTTGACCATACAAAAGACTGCAACAATGAAGCAAACGCTTAAAAAATGCTTTATAAAAAAAAGTCACCTTTCTCAGTAGGCAATAGAGCCACCTAGTGGTGCAAATTTATAGATGTCATTGTTGAATCACATGGCAGCAACTTCATTTAGGCATCTAGACGTGGTAAAGACGACTTGCTGATGTTCAAACCGAGCATCAGAATGGGGAAGAAAGGGGATTTAAGCGATTTCGAACGTGGCACCAACTCCAGACGAGCTGGTCTGTGTACTTTAAAAACCCTGATCTACTGGTATTTTCACGCACAACCATCTCTAGGGTTTACAGAGAATGGTCCAAGAAAGAGAAAATATCCAGTGAGATGCAGTTGTGTGGATGAAAATGCCTTGCTGATGTCGGAGCTCAGTGGAGAACGGACAGACTGGTTTGAGATGATAGAAAGGCAACAGTAACTCAAATAACCACACGTTACAACCAAGGTATGCAGAATACCATCTCTGAATGCACAACACATTGAACCTTGAAGCAGATTGGCTACAGCAGCAGAATACCACACCGAGTGCCACTCCTGTCAGCTAAGAACAGGAAACGGAGGCTACAATTCGCACAGGCTCACAAAAATTGAACAATAGAAGATTGGAAAAATGTTGCCTGTCTGATGAGTCTCAATTTCAGCTGCGACATTCAGATGGTAGGGTCAGAATTTGGCATAAACAACATGAAAACATGGAACCATCCTGCCTTGTATCAACAGTTCAGGCTAGTGGTGGTGGTGTAAAGGTGTGGGGGATATTTTCTTGGCACACTTTGGGCCCCTTAGTACCAAATGAGTATCGTTTAAATGCCATGGCCTATTGCTGACCATGTCCATCCCTTTATGACTACAGTGTACTCATCTTCTGATGGCTCCTTCCAGCAGGACAAAGCACCATGTCACAAAGCTCAAATCATCTCAAACTGGTTTCTAGAACTTGACAATGAGTTCACTGTACTCCAATGGCCTCCACAGTCACCAGATCTCAATCCAATAGAGTACCTTTGGGATGTGGTGGAACGGGAGATTCGCATCAGGGATGTGCAGCCGACAAATCTGCAGCAACTGCGTGATGCTATCATGTGAATATGGACCAAAATGTCTGAGGAATGTTTCCAACACCCTGGTGAATCTATGCCAGGAAGAATGAAGGCAAAAGAGGTACTAGCAAGGCAAAAACCCGGTACTAGCAAGGTGTACATAAGAAAGTGGCTGGTGAGTGTGTATGTGTATATATATATATATATATATATGCACTATATTGCCAAAAGTATCAGGACACTCCTCCAAATCATTGGATTCAGGTGTTCCAATCACTTCCATGGCCACAGGTGTGTAAAATCAAGCACCTAGGCATGAAGACTGCTTCTACAAACATTTGTGAAAGAATGGGTCGCTCTCAGGAGCTCAGCACCGTGATTGGTTACTATTAGTAGTATTATAACAAAGTGGAAGCCACTGGGAACAACAGCAACTCAGTCATGAAGTGGTAGGCCACATAAAATGACAGAGCAGAGACAGTGCATGCTGATGCGCACAGTGCACAGAAGTCGCCAACTGTCTGCAGAGTCAATAGCTAAAGACCTCCTTTCTTCTCCGCAACCAGATCCTAGATCTCTTATGCTTCAAGCCATACACATTTATTTACCTAGAAAAAAATGTGCATTTTAAATTTTTTTCTAAAAGGCGAACTTATCCTTTAGGAACAAGCTGATGACATCCCTCATATGGTTCCTGGATTCTCCAGGACCACATCCACCAGCTTCCGGAGGCCGAGTAGGAGGAGACTTAGGAGCATCCATTGCACTAGATCAGGGGTGGGCAAACTGCGGCTCTCCAGCTGTTGCAGGATTACAAGTTCCATCAT
Organism: Staurois parvus; assembly: GCF_062004578.1. NCBI lineage: Eukaryota > Metazoa > Chordata > Amphibia > Anura > Ranidae > Staurois > Staurois parvus. The sequence goes on along the minus strand of NW_028318506.1, from coordinate 245,811 downwards.
GCCTCTGCAAGTCATAGCTGTAACTGTCAGTTTTGTAATGTTGCAATGCCTCATGGGAAATGTAGTTCCACAACAGCTGGATAGTCGCAGTTTGCCTACCCCTGCACTAGATGAATAAAGCAGCAACGATGATATCGTCACGTTTGTGTTCAGAGCTGTCCTTTCCTGACTGTTACAGCCAGGGCAGCATCTAACCGAGTGGATCTGCTAAAATGTATTAAAGAAAAACACAAAACATTCTCCGCTACACGCCCACAAATGCAAAAGCTTGCACAGGGTATGCACGTGTGTGTAAGCCATGATTACACCAGACATGTGAGGTATCGTTGCATATTTTGGAGTGAGAGCAATCATTTCTAGCATCGTAGCTTGAAGTTAAAGTATTACTAAACCCACAACAGTAAAATCAGTCTGTATATGCAGTAAAGCCTTCTTGTTATACTCACTGTGGAACCTAAGAGGAACCTCTGCATTTTGTAAAAAGGTCGTTTGATCCTGACTTCTCTACTCCTCCTCTTGTTCAAATGTCCACGTCTTATCTCCTGATAAGACAGACTGAACTGTAACACTTTAACTATAAACTGATGAAGGCTGCAGGCTTTCTAAATTCGGTGCACTCAGTTTTAAGACTTGGTATCTCTTTACTCAACACATTCCCATCTTTTATATTTTACCAAGAAAATGGGTTATTATATTTTGTACTATGATTATTATATTTTTTCCTGAGGATAAGCATTTGGTAAATATTTGCACAAATATTGTGCAACATAAAAAATGCAACTACTATCTTTTTGTTCTACAGGGACTCTGATTTTCAGGCCCCTGACTTTATGGCCAAAAATGCAGATTTTACAACGTACAAAAAATGCTAAAATTGCTTTAGAGCATAAGGGGTTAAGTATCTCTTGTGAGCAGAGAACTCTGGGCTTTGGAGTAGTGTCACAAGACTGGTCTATCCTTCAGTGACGCACTTCCTTTGCAGAAAACAGTGACCTCACTTTCTGTTTGTGTGCGGTTTCCCCATTCATTCTCACTTCACTTACTGTGTGAACAGGAAATGAATGTCTTCTAGAAATGAAAGTGCTCTTACATTAATGTATAACTAAAGGCAAAACTTTTTTTTTTTCAATTTTGAATAGAGTGGAGATGAATTACAGTTGTCAGGTTTTATTGCTGTCTGTTCCCCTGTTAGGGAGATTCACCTTCCATCTGTCCTGTTTACCATTATCATCCATAAAATGTTGGGTTGTCACCAGAATGGGAATAGAGGGGACACTAGTTCTGGTGACCCTGGTGTCATCCAAGGACTGCCTCACTTTTGAGGGATTTCCTCTCATTTCCCGTTTTGGCTAAAGGACAGGAAGTGAAGGAAAATCTCCCCAATGGGACACAGATGGCAAAAAAAATGGCAGAGGTTATAACCTCATTTTAAAATAAAAAAAAAAACAAATGTTGCCTTTAGTTCTACTTAATTTTTTACAACTTCCTGGAGTTCAGCTTCAAACAGAAATACTTTTACTAAAAATTATCTTTAACTACTTGCTCTCCTGAGGATTTACCCCCCTTCCTGACCAGGCCATTTTTTGCGATACAGCGCTGCGTTATTTTAAATGACAATTGCGCAGTCATGCAACGCTGCACCCAAATTAAATTTACATCCTTTTTTTCCACAAATAGAGCTTTCTTTTGGTGATATTTGATAGTGTTTTTTATTTTTTGCGCTATAAACAAAAAAAGACAATATTGAGAAAACAAACTATATCTTTTACTTTTTGCTATCAAAAATGTCCAGTAAAAAAATTTTAAAAATCAAATTTCATCATAAATTTAGGCCAAAATGTATTCTGCTACATGTCTTTGCTAAAAAAAACAAATGCCAATACGTGTAAATTAATTGGTGTACGTGGAAGTTATAGCGTTTACAAATGGCGGTATAGATACTGGAATTTTATTTACTAGTAATGGCAGCAATCAGCAACTTATAGTGGCACTGCGGCGGGCAATCTGACACTGAGGGAAACTGACTTGGTGTCACTGACATCCCCAGTACTAATAAAAAGCAGTGACACTGTACTAATGGCACTGGTCAGGAAGGGGTTAACATGTGGGGTGATTAAAGGGTTAACTGTGTGCTGTTTTACAGTAAGCTGTGCCTGTGCTTTCCACTGTAAGCACACTGCTTTGTATGTCTCTGCTATACAATGCCATACAAAGCAGTGTGCAGGAGCTGACGGGAGAGAACTGTATTGTTTACATACAGTTCTCTCCCCCATCGGTAATACTCAGCGATTACCATCCACGGTCACGAATTTCCTACCCGGAAATGCAAAATCACACACACACACACACACACACACACATATATACAGTCATGGCCGAAATTGTTGGCACCCTTGATATTTCTCCAGGAAATCATGTATTTCTCACGAAACGTATTGCATTAACACATGTTTTGCTATACACATGTTTATTCCCTTTGTGTGTATTGGGACAAAACAAAAAAAGGGAGGAAAGAAAGCAAATTCGACATAATGTCACACAAACCTCCAAAAATGGGCTGGACAAAAGTATTGGCACCCTTTCACAACTGCGGATAAATAAGAATGTTACAAGCATGTGATGCTCCTGTAAACTCACCTGGGGCAAGTAACAGGTGTGGGCAATATAGAAATCACACCTGAAAGCAGATAAAAAGGAGAGACGTTCACTTAACCTTTGCATTGTGTGTCTGTCTGTGCCACACTAAGCATGGACAACAGAAAGAGGAGACGAGAACTGTCTGAGGACCTGAGAACCAAAATTGTGGCAAAATATCAACAATCTCAAGGTTACAAGTCCATCTCCAGAGAACTAGATTTGCCTTTGTCCACAGTGCGCAACATTATCAAGAAGTTTGCAACCCATGGCACTGTAGCTAATCTCCCTGGTCGTGGACGGATGAGGAAAATTGATGAAAGATTGCAACGCAGAATAGTCCGGATGGTGGATAAGCAGCCCCAAACATGTTCCAAAGACATTCAAGCTGTCCTGCAGGCTCAGGGAGCATCAGTGTCAGCGCGAACTATCCGTCGACATTTAAATGAAATGAAACGCTATGGCAGGAGACCCAGGAGGACCCCACTGCTGACACAGAGACATAAAAAAGCAAGACTACAGTTTGCCAAAATGTACTTGAGTAAGCCAAAAGCCTTCTGGGAAAACGTCTTGTGGACAGATGAGACCAAGATAGAGCTTTTCGGTAAAGCACATCATTCTACTGTTTACCGAAAACGGAATGAGGCCTACAAAGAACAAAACACAGTACCTACGGTAAAATATGGTGGAGGTTCAATGATGTTTTGGGGTTGTTTTGCTGCCTCTGGCACTGGGTGCCTTGACTGTGTGCAAGGCATCATGAAATCTGAGGATTACCAAAGGATTTTGGGTCGCACTGTAGGGCCCAGTGTCAGAAAGCTGGGTTTGCGTCCAAGATCCTGGGTCTTCCAGCAGGACAATGACCCCAAACATACGTCAAAAAGCACTCAGAAATGGATGGCAAAGAAGCGCTGGAGAGTTCTGAAGTGGCCAGCAATGAGCCCAGATCTAAATCCCATTGAACACCTGTGGAGAGATCTTAAAATTGCTGTTGGGAAAAGGTGTCCTTCCAATAAGAGAGACCTGGAGCTGTTTGCAAAGGAAGAGTGGTCCAAAATTCCGGGTGAGAGGTGTCAGAAGCTTATTGATGGTTATAGGAAGCGACTGATTTCAGTTATGTTTTCCAAAGGGTGTGCAACCAAATATTAAGTTAAGGGTGCCAATACTTTTGTCCAGCCCATTTTTGGGGTTTTGTGTGACATTATGTCATATTTGCTTTTCTGCCTCTGTTTTATATTTGTTCCAATACATACAAAGGGAATAAACATGTGTATAGCAAAACATGTGTTAATGCAATACCTTTTTTGTGTGAAATACTTGATTTTCAGGAAAAATATCAAGGGTGCCAACAATTTCGGCCATGACTGTATATATATATATGTGTGTGTGTGTGTGTGTGTGTGTGTGATTTTGCGCACCCCTCCCCCCAAAAAATTGACAGTGGAGGGGGATAAGATGCCAGCAAGGGGAACTTCCCCTTTTAGAAGGAGTTCCACTTTAAGTTTAGAGGTCTAACAATGTTAGTTGCCTGGCTGCATCTGGCTATATTATGAGTCACTGACCCAGAACCAATATGGAGCCAGAAAGATTGATCAGCATTCATGATTGGCATGGTTGTGTTGAGTCTGTGACTTACATTTTCAAATGTAGGTCAACAAGGACAATCTCCCAGGGCCGGTGCTAGACTATTTTGCGCCTTAGGCAAGACCATCTACTTTTGCCCCCCCCCCCCCCCCCAATAAATAAATACATTTAAAACAGTAAAAAATATTATATCAACAAAACATGAAACTGCTAAATTTCTTTAAATTTGCAAAAATAAGTGCCATAAGATGCCACCAGCACCAACACTAAATCAGTGTTAAGGACTGTATGGAGGATGATGGATCCACACTCTGACAGATCCCAGGCTGGAATTCCCCAGGCAATGGGGGGAGATTAAACGCTGTGACAGCAGGCAGCCCAGCCCACACACACATATACAGAGAACTGAGTGATCCCACACAGTGACAGATCGGACACAACACACCACCAACACATCACCAGGTCCAGCAGGCACTGGAAGAGCAGGCTGTGGGATCGTGATGATGTTATCATTCACTGACACACTGCACAGGTCACACTCACACAGACACGAGACATCAGACATTACCTTCCTCCACAGGCGCAGCTCCGTCTCTGCTGATGAATGGGAAGAGAAGAGTTGGAACGCCACAGTGATCATCAGCTGACAGCTGGCTTGCAGTAACGGACTGAGTCTGAGAGGAACACTGGAAGGAGCGGCAGCTCAGCTGCTACACTGGCCCCAGACACTGGGCATCTTCTTCTGTCCTTTCTTGCTCCCCTGTGCCACCCCTCCCCTCAGCTGCAGAATCATACATGATGGGGCGGCGTCCCACACAGAGAGTGATGGCCTGTGTTGTGCCCAGGTGCCCCTAGGTGGCAGTGCGCCCCCTAGGCGGCAGCCTAATTTGCCTGGCGGAAGCACTGGCCATGCAGGCTCCATATTCTTTTAAAAATAGGTGTCCTTTATAAGGACTCTTCTTTTATGGGATTTTTGGAAATGAAGCAAGTTATGTTGCTCTCTGCTTTATTGTAAGAATATTCTGTTCTCTTTTATTTGTTTAACATTGATATCTTGGAATATTAATGGTAGCAAGATTCGTTTTGCAAATTTACACAGTCTCTGTTTAGTGGCCCCTATATCTATGTTCACACTTTGGTGAGTTCAGGCTTTAGTTGACCTGGAAAGTATGTGTGAAAGGTAGGCCTGCCACTGGCTTTTTTACTAGCCTGATTGGTAAAATTGGGACTGTTTCACTTTCACTTTCATGCAATGTTCTATGTTGTATTTCAATGTATCAGGTTATTGTTGTTTTGTAGTATGCTGACATCAAGTGGCAGCTTTGTGCCACTACAACTTGTTTACTATAGTTAGAGTCTGGCTGAAAAAAGCCAAAAGTCCATCCAGTTCAACCAAAAAAAAAAGGAAAAAAGTTATAATCCTACACCCACAGTTGATCCAGAGGAAGGCAAAAAACCCCAGCAAAGCATGATCCAATTTGCTCCTACAGGGGAAAAAATTCCTTTCTGATCCCCCAAGAAGCAATCCAATATTCCCTGGATCAACTATATAATTACTATACAGTGGGGCACAAAAGTATTTAGTCAGCCACCAATTGTGCAAGTTCTCCCACTTAAAAAGATGAGAGAGGCCTGTAATTGGCATCATAGGTAGACCTCAACTATGAGAGACAAAATGAGAAACAAAATCCAGACAATCACATTGGCTGATTTGGAAAGAATTTATTTGCAAATTATGGTGGAAAATAAGTATTTGGTCAATATCAAAAGTTCATCTCAATACTTTGTTATATAACCTTTGTTGGCAATGACAGAGGTCAAACGTTTCCTGTAAGTCTTCACAAGGTTGGCACACACTGTTGCTGGTATGTTGGCCCATTCCTCCATGCAGATCTCCTCTAGAGCAGTGATGTTTTGGGGCTGTTGCTGGGCAACACGGACTTTCAACTCCCTCCAAAGGTTTTCTATGGGGTTGAGATCTGGAGACTGGCTAGGTCACTCCAGGACCTTGAAATGCTTCTTACGAAGCCACTCCTTCGTTGCCCGGGTGGTATGTTTGGGATCACTGTCATGTTGGAAGACCCAGCCACGTTTCATCTTCAATGCCCTTGCTGATGGAAGGAGGTTTGCACTCAAAATCTCACGATACATGGCCCCATTCATTCTGTCCTGTACATGGATCAGTCGTCCTGGTCCCTTTGCGGAGAAACAGCCCCAAAGCATGATGTTGCCACCCCCATGCTTCACAGTAGGTATGGTGTTCTTTGGATGTAACTCAGCATTCTCTCTCCTCCAAACACAACGAGTTGTGCTTCTACCAAACAGTTCTATTTTGGTTTCATCTGATCATATGACATTCTCCCAATCCTCTTCTGGATCATCCAAATGCTCTCTAGCAAACTTCAGACGGGCCCGGACATGTACTGGCTTAAGCAGGGGGACACGTCTGGCACTGCAGGATCTGAGTCCCTAGTGGCATAGTGTGTTACTGATGATAGCCTTTGTTACGTTGGTCCCAGCTCTCTGCAGGTCATTCACTAGGTCCCCCCGTGTGGTCCTGGGATTTTTGCTCACCGTTCTTGTGATCATTTTGACCCCACGGGGTGAGATCTTGCGTGGAGCCCCAGATCGAGGGAGATTATCAGTGGTCTTGTATGTAATAATAAAATGTTACAGTGAGCGCTCTCAGGAAGCAGCTGAACATTCAAGGAAACCAAATAAAACCTTGTGAAATAGTAAAAGAAGTAAAATGCAGCGCTGCCAAATAAAAAGGTACCAATAATGCAAGTATACAAACCAATGATGCCAATATGCAAACAATGTGGTAAAATAAAGATCAATGCAAATATATATAAAAAATAGCAATAAAATTCTATGAAGGTGCTCTCTGCATTTCCAGTGCATATGGTAGGAACTAACCAGAAGCGTATTTAAAATACGCGGTGTGTAAATAATCCTGAAGATCCCCCTCTTTCTGGTCAGAAAATGGACTGGAGCTGAAGAAAATGAAGAAGGAGCGCCCTCGTGTGGTGAAGATGGGATCCGGAAAAATCAGAGATCTCCTTCCAATAATGTAATGGGAAAACCTTGATGGTGAACACACTTTCCCCTTTCTGGAGCAGCCTATCATTTTCTGCACTTCTTTATGTTTTCCCCGCTCCAATCAACTTTTTAATCAAGGTACGCTGTTCTTCTGAACAATGTCTGGAACGACCCATTTTCCTTAAAATTTCAGAGAGAAATGCACTGTAACCAGCATGTACAACATTTGCTGCCTTCCTTCCTTAAATAAGGGCAATAATTGCCACCTATTTTTCAAATAATGAATGACCTCACTAATAGAACTCCACACTGCTATTATTTTGAACATCCCCCTTTCATTTAGTAATTCAATTACACAGAATCAGCAGCATGCATGTCATGACTGTTGGGTCTGTTGGATTTCCATTACTCTACTACACCTGCTAGTAAATTATTTGCCGTGTAGAAATATCATTTCTACCAAAAACAGTGATTGATCAGGTTAGAGATGTCTGACTGCTATTATTTTGAACACAACTGTATGTCAATGAATAAAGCAGCATTTGAAACAGAGCAGGGACATGTTGACAATGTTATTATTGGGCAAAGATCCTAAGGACTGTCATTTTTTCCAGAAAGGAAGGCAACTCTGGTAAAGAGGAACCTCAAGTTCCCATTATTCTTTTTGTAAACAAAGTGTTTATTGAGAAGTTATTCTATTAACACATTTGTTTAGCCTAAATTCTAAATGTTTAGTGTTGTACGATGGCTGGAAGGGTTTCTTTTTAGTGATTTATTTGCTCTCTGTACCACTGGGGAGCTTCGCCCTAATTTTCTCTCTTGTTGAGCCAGAACAGGAAGTGATGAGATACCACTCTGATGAGGACAGAGACAGCAACAAAACGTAGTAGAGTGGAGAGGGGCTAGAATTGTCTGTTTTGCTTCCATCTGATCCTTCTGACTTCTTGTCATGGTGTCACTGGGACAGAAAGTATGGGGAAATCTCCCCATTAAGAACATACTGTACGTCTCAATAAAAGAAACTCACAGATGTTTTGACTCTTACCCAAGCTACCAAAAATATATTTGGTCTGAAGTTGTGCTCTAAGGGGGAACTCCAGTTAGGGTACAACTGAGCAGTAACAATACAAACTGTCAGGTTATGTTCACTTTCTGTTGTCGTTTATTTTATTGAGAGCTGTAGCGGTATGTAAAAATACAAAAAAAAGACAGGAATGGACGCTAGAAAAAAAAAATGACGTTCAGAAATTTGGCTAGTTGGTAACAAATATAAATGGAGAAAACAGAAATAGACTGTACAATTTTGGCAGTATTGTTTTATTCCGTTGGTGGGAAAATGCCAGAAATTCCATAATTTCCATACTTTTATATACACTCTACAGATGAATACATGGATGTGGGATGGACTCTAGCTCTTCACCAATAGTCACCACAGCAATAGTTTTTTCCCTTTTGGTATAAAGGTTTTACATGAATAAATAAAAAACGATCATTGTAAACACCCCTGTCAGTGGTAAATGATTTGTCTCAACACTCTAACTGCTACAATTGCAGGACAGCTTGTTCTGTGGAATTACTATAAATATTACTTGCTGGTCTCGATGTAAATATGGTATATTGTGTCTCTGTTTTTGCCTACTGTTAGCTGTAGTTAGGCTTTAAATATGTTCATGTTGCTTATGTAAATATGTAAAGTGTACATACTATATTTTTCTACTGTCTATTTATTTGTACATATTCCCCCAATGAAGTTTGTTCCCTTTTCGCCTCCCTTTTTCTGTATGGGAGGATGCCCTGCTCCTCAGGAGCCATTTTTGTTCCCAGCCAATGAGGACATGGCTGTTTTGTAGTGGGGGTGGATGTAAAGCCCTCCAGGTTAGCTAGATAGCTGTTTGTTTGTTTTTTTATCTTTTAAGACAGAGGCTGAGTAGCAGCCTGGGGATGAGTCAGCCTGTGAGTGAAACAGGAGTTCACCTCAGGACAGGCTGAAAGGCTCTAACAGGTCCTCCCACCTCCCAAGAAATCTGAGAGCTTTCTGGAGGAGGCCCAGATCTGCATGTTTGAGGGACCTTGGTCAATCCCCTGGCAGGAGGCTGGGTATGGTGTCCAGTCAAATGTGGCAGAGGATTGCAGTGTCGGGTGAAAGATGAACTGAGAGGAAGGCTGGAACGATGGGCCTGTGAAGGGGCCCCAGGGAGGGGAGCCCGTCTGTTGGCAGGATTCTGGAAGGGAGGATCTACTCTGTCCCATCATCTCCTTGGGAGGATGTCCTGTGAAGTGCAAAAGGAGATAGCCCAACATAAGGCCTGAAGGCAGACACCAACCCACCAAGCAAACAGGGAAAGACGGTGTGAGTACTCCTACACTCCTTGGGCCAGATAACGGGCAAGGGCAGTAAGGTGCAATACCCAGTCTTCATCCGGGACTGTTCTAAATGTACAGCTCTTAGGCCCCCTTGCCCAGGGATACCCTCAGGCAGCTGGGAGAAGAGGAGGATTCATCTGGGGTCTGAGGAGGTACACCAAAGAGCTTTTAATGCTCTTAACGGAGAGACTGTTTCTATCTACTTTTAGTACATAGTTAGCAGAAAAGTTGTGCTCAAGTTTACAGTTCCTTGGGCATCCCGTATACCCCTAGACCCCATGCGAGTTCTTAACCCCTTAATAAAATCACAAAACCAAGCTCAATGACTGTTTACTGACTCTGAATGCAATGTGTGGAAAATGCTTGTTGCCTGGCAGTGCAGAGCTTTAGGGGGACCCAAAACTCTGTGACTCCTAAGGGGTAGTGCTACAGTAACCATATTGTATTTTACCGACATTTTTAGAGTAAAGTTGTCTAATTGGTTGACCATACAAAAGACTGCAACAATGAAGCAAACGCTTAAAAAATGCTTTATAAAAAAAGTCATCTTTCTCAGTAGGCAATAGAGCCACCTAGTGGTGCAAATTTATAGGAGATGTCATTGTTGAATCACATGGCAGCAACTCAATTCATTTAGGCATCTAGACATGGTAAAGACGACTTGCTGAAGTTCAAACCGAGCATCAGAATGGGGAAGAAAGGGGATTTAAGCGATTTCGAACGTGGCACCAACTCCAGACGGGCTGGTCTGAGTACTTTAAAAAACCCTGATCTACTGGTATTTTCACACACAACCATCTCTAGGGTTTACAGAGATTGGTCCAAAAGAGAGAAAATATCCAGTGAGATGCAGTTGTGTGGATGAAAATGCCTTGCTGATGTCGGAGCTCAGTGGAGAACGGACAGACTGGTTTGAGATGATAGAAAGGCAACAGTAACTCAAATAACCACTCGTTACAACCAAGATATGCAGAATACCATCTCTGAATGCACAACACATTGAACCTTGAAGCAGATTGGCTACAGCAGCAGAAGACCACACTGAGTGCCACTCCTGTCAGCTAAGAACAGGATACGGAGGCTACAATTCACACAGGCTAACCAAAATTGGACAATAGAAGATTGGAAAAATGTTTCCTGGTCTGATGAGTCTCAATTTCAGCTGCAATATTCAGATGGTAGGGTCAGAATTTGGCATAAACAACATGAAAGCATGGCTCCATCCTGCCTTGTATCAACAGTTCAGGCTAGTGGTGGTGGTGGTGTAATGGTGTGGGGGATATTTTCTTGGCACACTTTGGGCCCCTTAGTACCAAATGAGTATCGTTTAAATGCCATGGCCTATTGCTGACCATGTCCATCCCCTTTATGACTAGAGTATACTCATCTTCTGATGGCTCCTTCCAGCAGGACAAAGCACCATGTCACAAAGCTCAAATCATCTCAAACTGGTTTCTTGAACATGACAATGAGTTCACTGTACTCCAATGGCCTCCACAGTCACCAGATCTCAATCCAATAGAGTACCTTTGGGATGTGGTGGAACGGGAGATTCGCATCATGGATGTGCAGCCGACAAATCTGCAGCAACTGCGTGATGCTATCATGTCAATATGGACCAAAATGTCTGAAGAATGTTTCCAACACCCTGGTGAATCTATGCCATGAAGAATGAAGGCAAAAGAGGTACTAGCAAGGCAAAAACCCGGTACTAGCAAGGTGTACATAAGAAAATGGCTGGTGAGTGTGTATGTATATATATATATATATATATATATATATATATATATGCGCACTATATTGCCAAAAGTATCAGGACACTCCTCCAAATCATTGGATTCAGGTGTTCCAATCACTTCCATGGCCACAGGTATATAAAATCAAGCACCTAGGCATGAAGACTGCTTCTACAAACATTTGTGAAAGAATAGGTCACTCTCAGGAGCTCAGCACCGTGATTGGTTACTATTAGTAGTATTATAACAAAGTGGAAGCCACTGGGAACAACAGCAACTCAGTCATGAAGTGGTAGGCCACATAAAATGACAGAGCAGAGACAGTGCATGCTGATGCGCACAGTGCACAGAAGTCGCCAACTGTCTGCAGTGTCAATAGCTAAAGACCTCCTTTCTTCTTCGCAACCAGATCCTAGATCTCTTATGCTTCAAGCCAGCCTTTCAAACGTGCCGTCGAGTATTCTACGAATCAGGTGACAAGTGTGGCCATATCTTAGCTCGTTAATTACAAGCATAACGTCTAGCGACCTACATCCCTCACATTATACGCTCAGATGGCAGAAACGCTACTCTTCCATCACATATTGCTAAGACTTTTGGGGAATTTTAATCCACCTTGTATAATTTGGGACCTTCTACCTGCCCGAAGGACTCCTTACAAGAGTACTTGCAGGCCTTGGGTATACTTAGGCTGTCTTCACCAATTAGAAAGGAGCTTGAAGACCCTATCTCCGACTGAGGTGCAAAACGCATTAAGCTCTGCCAAATCTGGAAAAGCCCCAGGTCCTGACAGCCTAATGGTACAATATTACAAGACTTTACTCCCACACCTTGGACAGCACTTGGACATACTGTTTAACGCATTAGTAGATTCTGCCTCCCTTCCTTGCGATTTGTTGCTAGCTCATATCACTGTGATTCCCAAGGAGGGGAAAGACACCTCATCATGTGCTGGTTATAGACCAATATCTCTCCTAATTGTAGATCTTAAACTGTTCACCAAGGTAATTGCTACACGCCTTCAACAACATTTACCTTCCATCATCCATCAGGATCAGGTTGGCTTTATCCCATCCCGAGAGGCACGGGACAACACCATAAAAATTCAAAATTTAATTCAAATCGACAATTAGTCAGACACTGCCTGCGTATTCTTAGGAATGGACGCCAAAAAGGTTTTTGACCGAGTAGATTGAAAGTTTATGTTTGAGGTCCTGCGTCACATAGGATTGGGAGCTCATATGTGTCACCCCTACTGCCTCGGTAAAGGTGAACGGAGTCCTCTCTGATCCCTTTCCCATTTCTAATGGCACCTGGCAGGGATGCCCACTATCCCCCCTTCTTTTTTGCCCTCACATTAGAACCCTTCCTTTGTACAGTTAGACGGAACCCAGATATACAGGGTTTAGAGGCAGGCAGGACGTGGCACAATGTCTCAGCCTATGCTGGTGATATGTTCACATTAACCAATCCAATGGTCTATATTCCTAACCTTCTATGGGAATTTGAGTGCCCTGTCTAACCTTAAAATCAATTTTGCTAAATCGGAGGTGATGGGCAAAATGTTACCTCAATCTCTCCGAAATTCTCTGAAAACCAGTTTTAACTTTAAATGGTCTGATACAGCTCTGAAGTATTTGGGCACCCTGATCCCTCCACATCTGACATGAACTTTCTCCCTGAACCTCCCCCCACTTTTGGAAAGAGTCTGCTCTCTTTGGTCTACCTGGCATAAGGGCCTATTTTTCTGGTTTGGCTGGTGCAACATTGTGAAGATGTGCATCCTGCTTAAGTTTCTTTATCTCTTTGAAGCCCTACCCATTCGCATACTGTTACGGTTTTTCAAACAAGCTGATGCAGTGCTTTATAACTTCATCTGGGCGAAGAAAAAACCACGGACTCAATGTAAGCTCTTAACTGTACTCTTAACAATATGGAGGACTGGCAGTTCCAGACTTACGCAAATATTACCAAGCAGCCCATCTTGGGAGACTGATAGACTAGTGCCACCATGGTGACATTAAAATATGGCCCAACATTGAGCAGGCTCAAACTTTTTTCTTTGATGTACATTGGTTTTGGGAGCACAATTACACTGCTAGCAGGAACTCCCTTTAAGCACATAATATAACATGGTTTGGTTCATTTTTCATTTGATAGAGGTGCGGGATATTTTCACTCTTATTTTTTGTTAGCACATTCTGTGAATTAATCAACTACAAGTGCCGACATCCTTTGCAGTTGTCAGCTTGTAGTTCTCAATGAACTACCATGGAGCTGTTGAGCAGTCTAGTAGCTCATTGATTCTTGCTCAGTGTGAAACTGCCTGTCCATACGAGGTACAAGCCAACAGCTTACACTGACAGTCTGACAGCTGCAGGAGCTCTGCATGCCACCAGTAATCTGCTGATCACTGGTGCAATACTTTTCAGGCTAAAAAAAAATGTAAATGCAAATTTTTTACCTGTGAAAAAAATGTGCATTTTTATTTTTTTAAACTGAACGTATCCTATAAATTATGTTATTTTTAAAAACCCAGAGTTGTTCCTAATGCAGTGCAGAGTTTGGTTAGAGATGAAAATTCTTACACGTACCAGCAGTAGGATGATTGAGAGGCACGGGGAGGTCGGTGATCTCCACAGGGAACCGCAGACAGTTTGACCAGAGAGGAACTCTGGAAAGACTCTTTCCATCCTGGTCTGTCAGTACAAACGTAGCTCATTTTGTATTTGTATGCTTTATTTATTTCCTTATTGCTCCTCCTGTGTTAATAATTACTGAGACTTTTGCATACTGTTTCCCGTTTGACTTTGACGTGGATTACCTTCGTTGGCACGCTGTGATTTGTTTTAATGTTGAACATATTTTTAATTTTTCATTCTATAGTTTTCTTTAAAGGTTACAAACAGGAAAACATATAAAATAAGTACAGTTTACAGTGAATTCTGTGGTATCACATGCATCAAAGACCAAGGCCTTGCTCAAAATTGACATACAGTGAAGGAAATAAGTATTTGATCCCCTGCTGATTTTGAATGTTTGCCCACTCACAAAGAAATGATCAGTCTAAAAATCGAATGGTAGGTGTATTGTAACACTAAGAGACAGAATAACAACAAAAAATTCAAGTATTTAACCTTTTCAGCTTTGTCTTGCTGTTGATTGTTCTCCTTGTTACTTTGTATTATCTTAGTTTTTGTAAATATTTTATTTGCACCATTATGACCTTCTCATTATTAAACCCTATTTTGAAAAGTTTTGAAACAGTCTCTAAATGCGTGAATGCAAACTAAAATAATCCCTGTCTCTTGAAGAGCACTTCTGCAGTATAATCCTCTGAATATGCCTGTTTGTGGTGACTGTGTGTAAAGATGTTTATTCTAAAATCATAATGTTATTGCTAAGATTATGCGTTTCCTCCTTAGTAAAAAGGGGGTGGTGGTAGTTTATAGAATAATGTGTATGCTTGGATATACACAAAAAAAAGTCGCTGAAAATCTGTCAAAATGACAGGAGAAAATAGATATATTTTACATGTAATGGGGTTGATTTACTATAGGCAAATAGACTGTGCACTTTGCAAGTGCAGTTGCTTCTGAGCTTTGTAAATGAGGGGACGCTCAGCTGCATTCCATCATCCAATCATGTGCAATCAAAAATTCTGCTTGTTTTTTTTTAGGAGCCAATTAACCTTCCAGCATGTCTTTGGAGCGTGGGAGGAAACAAGATTCATTTCCTTTAGCGAATTGATTTTAACGCCGTTTTATGCGTTATGTACCAAGCGTTTTTAGGTAAATACCACACAAGAATTGACATTTTCATTATCTCATGAGATATTTAGGGAAAAATGTGTCAGATCACCTAAATACCTCACGCTTTAGTGAATTGAGTTTTAGTAAATCTCTCCCAATGAGTTGTGGGCTCAAAAATTGTAACAACTAAAAGGCTACATACATGGGTCTGAACCTGCAACCTCTGCTGAGTCTGGCGCTGTCACTTCTTGCTGAGCCACCTGGGATGCTGGACAGCTCTATTTACCATTATCAAAAGTGAAAGTAAAAGAAAATCCAAAATTTTGGGTTGACAGCATAACGGGAAAATCTTACAATGGGGACACTAATTCTGGTGACACCCCAGGATTCCCTCACTTTGTTGAGATTTCTTCTCGCTTCCTGTTTTGGCTTTGGGACAGGAAGTGAAATCTCCCCACTGAGACACAGATGGCAAAAAAACCCCGAAAGTGTTATAACCCTTACATCCAAATTGGAAAAAAAAAAGTTTTGCCTTTAGTTCTACTTTAAGAGGTGGCAGTTGGAGGGCAGTAAAAACTCAGCTAGCAATAATCACGTCAAATCTGGCAGGCTGGTTGTACCCAAGTTGACAAATTGATCAACTTGGGTATATTCAGCCTGCTTATATATGGTTGGAATCTCATACATATATGGTTCAGCAGGAACCAGCTGAGATTCGAACTGCCTCTGGCTGGCTTCAATGCAGATTTCTGGGAAAAGCAGTAAGGCAATCACACAAGCAGGAAATGACATATCTGGGGGTGTTCTGTACACCATCTGTGTAGAGAACACCTCCAGGGTGCCATAATGCATTGCATTCTACAGAAAACTACAGTGCGACAGTTTGAAAAAGTAATTTTTAATACAATCCACATACAATACAAATTTTTTATTTGCTATTATTTTAAATGGAGTTACCCTTTAAATTGATAGTTTTCTTTGGTCATCCAACACACACACACAAAATGACTACTGTACAACAATCAGCAGCATTTATTTTTTCCTTATTCCAATTATCAATACAAAATGCAAGTATTACAAATGGCTTTAATGAATAAAGAGATACAGTCAGTCTGCAAAACAATGTGCATGTAGCACTACTGACAAATGCCAGAACACAATGCCCTAATATGTGTTCATCCATTGTGGAGTGTCTGGCAGTATGTGTTTATTGATAATGAATCCTTCTAAGACATCAGGCTGCTAGCTGACAGCAGGCATTGTGGGATGTGAAGAAGGGGGGCAGATCAGACAGTTTAACGGTGGTGAGAAATATGAGTTTACAGCAATGATGCAGAAACCAACTGGAACCAAATTTCACCTTGATCATTAATTTGAAGAACAAAATAGGATTGATTATTTGTCGACCTGAGAAAGTGCACATTATGCATTTATACTCTGTGTTACCAAAAATTAAAGATGTTAACATTTTAATGTAATTTGAACCACTTGAAGACCAGACCAGCATGTTCACCCCCCTGCCTTTACAGTCCAGTGTTCAACACTGTGATACTTTGGCTAACAATTACTCAGTAATGAAACACTGTACCTAAATCTTTTCTGAGAAAGATAGAGCTTTCTTTTGGTGGTATCTTTCAAGGAAGACTTCCTGAAGACGTCGCCAGGCAAAACGTACGTCGACCAAACGTGATTCCGGCACATCCGGCCATAATAGAAGAGAGGCTTGGAGCGCACGTTGGCCATCTTAATTGATCATACAGGCAATACATGCCAGAGCCGGCTTCATAGGCACTTTAATAAGTGAGTGTACAGAGTTTGTTTACAATTTTGCTGTTGCCTCATTAAATACTACACTTAGAACGGTTTTCACTTCTCTGATTCCTTTGAGTGGTATGGCATAATCAGCAAGAAGTACCTGTCATAATCCCTTCATACAACTTTTGGCGAATATATTGGCAATTTTACATCAGTCTTCCTGGCTATACAATTATGAAGTGTGGGTGAAGGAGACCAAGTTTGGAAGAACCCTATAGAATATCTTGGCTTATTAAACACAATGCGATATATGACCGCCGGTATGGGGTCATATAGGTCTGGTGAGTGAGCTATTTGTTTGTCTTTGCACCGAGATGTGGACACATGAATCTTCTTGTCACCATTATTGAGTTTTCAAACAAGGACTGTTACACTTTATGTTTATTCAGCACATGGTGGAAGCACAAGGACTTTTTATGGCAATAGGATCATATGGTTATTGATTATGTTGTTTGAAGAATAGTTTACCAACAAGTTGTCCATCCACAGATAACCAATATCCAGCAATTATATTGGGTTCACTTGGGTGAACTCTTGTTCATTTTATGCACAGTGCCTACCTATTTACTATTAGTTCACATACAAGTATCAATTGCACTTTTTAGAGGCAGCTGCAAAACCCCCTGGGGGGGGTAAATATTCATTAAACACCAATTTATTTTTCATCATAAAATGTTTTATTTCACTTCTAGTATTTGGCGCCACAATAATTTATTATTTTTCAAATTTTATTTTAGACAGGAATGACAAGTGTTTCCACCAAGTTTCATTCTCATTGAAGAATATATTGTGGCTTACAGTCTTGTGTGGGAGAGGTTAAAGCCGTGTAAAAAAGGAAAGTTTATTTTATTACACAAAACTGTCAATTAATAAGATATTCCTAACACAAAATATGGGCATACTTAGAATTACACCCCAACTCACATTCTGCTACTCCTTCTTAGAATAGGGATACCACACATGTGAGACTATTTCAATGTTTGGACTGATTATCTACTGGACATTGTACCTTGTGTATCACAAAAATCAACCAATTGCATCCAAAACAGTGTACTGTAATGCTTGTTTTGGTAGAAGTAGTCAGAGAATATATAAAAAGGTAAAAAATATGCGAGCGCACTAAAAGAAGCAGCTATGCATGAAAGGTAACCAAATAAAAACCTTAATAAAACTAATAAATCACAGGGCAGCGCAAAAAAAAAATTTTCTTTGAAAGTGACTCAGAAATTAAATAGATAATGAAGTTCATAGATGGATAAATGATGAATAAATATAAAAAATTCAGAAGTTCAAAAGTGACAATTAGTGGTCTGAAGGTGCCTGCTTCAATGATAATCCGGTGCTTGTGCAAATGGGTGTAGTAAAATAGCGCACTAACCAGATGCGCATGTAAGTATATAGCCAGATGTCCTCTGAAAGAAATCAGGGTACACCAGGTAGTGGATTCCTGTATACCCAGGCAGCAATACCCACCCAACCCTTAAGGGGACCTCTAGCTAATTTGGATCAACGTAGTGTCCTGGAGTTATCTGCTGTGCCGCTCGCTCTTCAGAGGGAGGATAATCCACCACCTGGTCTACCCTGATCTCCTTAAGAGGACATCTGGCTATATATTTACATGCACATTTATGTTGCGCATCTGGTGAGTGAGCAATTTTACTACACCCATTTGCACAAGCACCGGATTATCATAGAAGCAGGCACCTTCAGAACACTAATTGTCACTTTTGAACTTCTGAATTTTTTATATTTATTCATCAATTACACTGTTCAACAAATTTTTATTTTTTGCCAGTTTTGGAAACAAAAGGATCCATTTCTTAATGAATTTCACATTCTGAGTTCAAATATAACAATGAAATTTGTCAATCGGCTCTAGTTTTTCTGTAAACGGAAAGTTTTCTACTATAGGCGTAATGACTACATAATGCACAATAATTATATAGATGTCTTTCCACAAATATAAAGCAAGTGATATTGACTACATAACAAAGCCTAAATGGCATAATATATTGCATAGGATTACCAAGAAAAATTATAGCCATAAGCTAAGTTGAATCATTTTAATACTTAGGATTCTCACTAGTTTTGTCTTCAGTTTGTGTCGGTTTTGCTTCTCTTGGCTTTTCTCTTGTATTCGAGGAAAGGGCTATCTCTTACAACTGCACGTGACTACACGCTTCAGGTTCTTCCTCACTTGACTCAACCACGAAGGATTCTGGTGCTTTAGGAATTGGTAGCCCCTCTCCATGAGGAACTGGACGTATTGCCGATGGAATATTTGGATAGTGCACAGATAACTTTTTCTTCTTATTTAGCCCTTTTACAATTGGAGGCACCATACAAAAGTAACAATTACTAACATGATCTGTTGGCTCTCTCCAAATCATTGGCACAGCGAAAGGCATAGATGCCTTTTTTCCATTCAACCATTGCTCCGGTGCCGTCCCACAAGAATTGCAGCATATATGTGGTGCCCAGCTCTTGTCCTGGTCTCCTATCTTGCAGCCAAAATACAAGTTGTAGGCTTTCTTAATCATTCCTGTTATCCTCCTTTTTTGTGAGATAAAAGTTATTTCACCGCAGATATAGCAGAAATTATCTGCTTTATTCACACAAGTTCCAGGCATTACTGAGTAGCCTATATAAGCATAAAACGAAATGTAAAGACGCTGTCGAACTACAATCAGCTACAGATACTGCAGCTTTTATGCAGTGAAGTGATGCAATTAAAGGCTAATATTGCATCATCTCAGTATACATGCAATTTTCTATTGGTCACCAGTATCAATTGCGCAATATGCAGCTGAAGTTGCATCATAATTTTGAATGGCTTACGTCATTAGATGGGTGAATATATCATGGAAACTAGAGCCAATCAACATTTTTTAGGGTCATTTTCGTTTTCAGCACCCCAAAATTATGTAAGATTAGCTAATTTTATGCCCAAAACTTTTTACCTGTTGAACAGTGTTATCCATCTATGAACTTCATTATCTACTTAATTGCTGAGTCACTTTCAAAGAACATATTTTTTTAGCGCTGCACTGTGATTTATTGGTCAGAGAATATAGCTTAGTGTAGTATCACATATAGCAGTCATTGTTCCTATAGGCCAGACAAGCCTAACCTACTGGTATGTTACTCCCCCCATGCATACTATGTTCACTGGCCAGGAAGTACAGGAACACGAAAAAAAGGTGAACAAAAAAGTTCCTGTGGTTCCAGGAGTGTAGGTGTCTGCAGAGGATGACAGATACTGGTGTCTCACAGGAACGTAATTAGTGTTACGTGCAGATCGGTCAGGCAGCAAACAGGCAACGCATCGGTTCAGGTGGCAAGCAGAGGCAACACTGCACTTGATGGGGCGGTGATAAGGAACACGGTTGCTCACTTACACTGGTCTGCTGCCACTGAAACTCATGTGGGAGAGATCAGGAACATTGTTGATAGCTGCACTTGTTTGATGTGGCGGTGATCTGGAACAACTGTAGCTGGTTGCACTAGTATCCCAACACTGGAATGGTATGGAAGTCATTAGGGACACTGTGGGTGGCTGTACTGGTAAAGCGACACTGTACTGGTGTGCTAGTGATCAGGGATGAAAGAAAAATGTTCATAGGGTGCTCTGCGTGGTGACCAAAAATGACATTTGGAAATTTCTGGTCCTAATAACACTTCAGGGAGTGGTGGGGGAAACCACTGCAGAAGTGATATTGGACAAATAATACTTACTTCATTCTTTTGCATGGTCATGTCAGAATACAGAATTTCCCTGATCATTACATTTTTACACTTCGTTCCACCCTCCTCGTAGCCACTGGTTGGCTGAGTGACACTGACTGGAGCCTACTACTGATGAGCCTGAATTCTATGATACTCTTGTAAGTGTTTTACATTGTGTCCTAATAAACTGCCTTTACTACTGCACATAGAAGCGTCTTTCCTGCTGTTTACCTAATGATCAGGGACATACAGTGTCACCAGCACAGCCGAGTCCCTGATCACTAGCAAGCCCAGTACAGTGTCACTGTACGGTTTAGTGATTTGGGACACTGGTTGGCTGCCTGATCACCTGATAGTGTCAAATAATGTAGGAAACAGAACACTGGTTAGAACATGCAGCCTTTGTTTACATATGTGATCACTTAGTGTGGTCGAATGGCTGAGCAGCAATCATGTTAAATGGCAGATTTAATTAACAACAGTATTTTCTGGCGTATAAGACTACTTTTTATACTTAAAAATATACCCCACAAATTGGGGGTCGTCTTATACGCGGGGTATAAAATGTGAACCTCGAGTTTGTTTGGGTCAAGCTGGCTGGATGTGTGGTAATACTGTACATACAGTATACCGTGCTGAGCCAAGCTGGATGTCAGCTTGGCTCAGCACGCTGTCAGCCCGCTGGATGTGCGGTATATACAGTATACTGCGCTGAGCCAACGTCCCTACTGTAATCAGCCCACTGGATGTGTGCATGTACAGTAGCTGCAGCTACATACAGTATACACTGGGCCAATCACGGCGAGTGATGTATTCTACTAATGAATACAAAGCCTGCTTGGATTGGCTGAGTCAGAGAGGTGGGCCGATGATGTCACAACCTCAGCCAATCCGAGCAGGCTTTGTATTCATTAGTAGAATACATCGCTTGCTGTGATTGGCCCAGTGTATACTGTATGCAGCCGCAGCTACCGCACATACACGCATCCAGCCGGCTGATTACAGTAGGGACATACCGGTACGTTTTGAAACAGCTTGGCTCAGTATACTGCATATACCACAGTGGTATATACTCATACTGCATATACCACACATCCAGCGGGCTGACAGATTAATCTGTCAAAGGGACATTTGTTTTGAGCCAGCTTGGCTCAGCGCAGTATACTGTATGTACATTACTGCACATCCAGCGGGCTGTATATATACAGTATACTGTATGTAGCCGAAGCTACCGTATTACCGCACATCCAGCGGTAACCATCTGATTTGGAATTTGATCCACATGACTGTCTTACAAATGTATCACAAGATGTCATTCATGAACTTATGATGTCAGAGGATGAGCATGAGGATTTTGAAGGATTTTAAGTACCAGTAAGTCATAACTATTTCAATTAAAAAATCTGATGTTTTTAAATGGTGTTGCCTCGGAAGGGGGGTAGTCTTATACGGCAAATATAGTCCAAAACCTATGTTTTAATTGGAAAATTAGGGGGTCGTCTTATACACACAGTCGCCTTATACGCCGGAAAATACGGTACCTACTGATCCTGCTATTAAGGCATTTAAAACAAACAATATAAACTTGAGCAATTCTGCGCTGGGACATCTGCTGGGAAACAAACTTGCTCCTCCTATTGGTCTTAGGGCAGACTATTGAGAGCCACAGGTTCCGGTAAGGTTCTGACCTAAAACCTAGTTCTATTGGATTTCTGGGTTTTTCTTCTGGTGTTTTGAAACACCTCCTGCACTCTTGTGGACTGATTTAAAGGACCTGAGCACTGATTGTTATTGGACTGATGTATATGTGTATTCAAAACATTGTTTCACATTTTCTTGTACAAAAACGCTACACACTATACATTGATATTAAGGTATTTGTTCAGGCACTTCTCGTTACGCAACGACAACATTCTCTATCCATGGCTTAGTGTCCCGTGTCTCCTGCATTGTCTTCCTATCACTTGCACTTTAGCTGAACACTATTACCAGCTCAATGTACAGGCATATTTTACCTTTGGTGCTATTAGAAAACCTATCCTGAGAATTTCCCTGCAGCCATCGTTGGAGTACACGGAGACAGAAGTAAGAACAAAAAAAAAAAAAAGAAAAAAAAAAAAAAAAAAAAAAAAAAAGGTAAAAACATTTTTTGAAAAGGCAGGAAAAAAAAAGTCTTTATGATACACAGCGCTAAAGCAAAAATGGCATGCAGTTAGGGTTTACATCTACTTTAGGTAATACTGTAAATACTGTGATGTAGGATAGCCTAAAGGTTATTTTGGTGGTCAGAGAACATTACAACAGCAGAATGACAGCCTGTATATAAATAACCTTCTGAGCCATTTCTTGTATAAGAACAGTCAATTTCACTATGAGGTGTATCATCTGGGCTCGGGGGTGGTCACTAGGGATATAAATACTGTGTCCGGGATGGAGCATCTGCAAAACAAGAACAAGGCAAAAATAATATTAAGAAGATACTCTTCCTTTACATCAAGACATCTTAAAATTGCATATAACTGTCTTGAGAAGAATGATCAACAATTGCTTTCCAGTATACAGCACTCTGTGAAACATGTTTCCTCTGTTAAAGCGGAACTAAAACCATCAATTTAATGGTTTACCAAAAAAAAGGTTACAATTAGGGCACACCATGCATGAGAAGTGTCACAGTTGCTTGTGCTCTCAGCTGAACTGTGAAGCCATCAAATAGCTGGTATCATAACTGATCACGTGTCTTTTTTTCTCAGAAAATAGGTGCAGGAACTCAACCATGACCCTCCAAAACACCCCTATCCCCCCCTCACACACACCATACAAATCACATCAATTAGTGGGTATGGCAAAAGTTCACTAACAGTGGGAGGGTCTTAAAGGGGCAATAAATATGAGGAGTGCATTACATACTGAATGCAGAGTTTGAGGGGGGTTACACAGAGTGCTGAGTTGTGCTACGTGTAGAGTTCGGGGGTGCACCATGTACATAATGCAGAGTTCATGGGTGCGCTACACACAGAGTGCAGATCACATCACTTTGCCACAGCTGCTTACCTCTGCATCTCCTATCCTCATCTCATTTTCACCCCTCCTGAGCTCTGACCTTTGCATGCAAGCCCCCTCCACGTCTTACTTTTGTTGCTGCAAAAGGGTGAAGCACCCAGTTGGCTTTAGTATCTTCCTGAGCCAAAGGTGGTGGAACTGAGTTTCACTAGTTCCAGCTGAAAGAAGCCCTGCATGTGCAACACCATAGAAACTGCAGATCAAACAGAGGCTACGATGGCAGCTTCCTTGGCTGCAAAAGGAAAGAAGGGTTTAGTTCTGCTTTAAATTGTATGTAAAATAGTTTTGTACGTATTTAGTCTTAAAAAAAAAATATATAGAAAAAATCTTAAATATAAAATATTGCATATTTTGTGTATTTTTATTTCCAGCCACCAGTTGGCGCTCTAGGCTCCTTTTCATGTCTTCCTGTCTCTCCTTATACAATTTCCTGCTCAAGGTAACTCAAGTGAACATACGGTATATCTACACAAAGAGAAATGACTCCCCCACAACACTCCTTTCCCTGTCTGCTTGGTCCAGAAGGCTCTGTTCACACAGGAGAGAGAGGGGGAGAGAGAGCGCGGAAGTATTGAAGCTAGAAACAGCCAGACAACAAGCATTTTCAGCCGGGCACAATCGTTATACAGAACATCCTATTTATAGAGGTGATAAATCCAGTAGTTCAAAAATCAGCATAAACATAATGCCTAACCAACAAGGAAGAAAACTGGCTGTACTTGACATAAAAAAAATAAGGAGAATGTACAGTCCCAAGCTAGAAAGGAGAGCCAATGCGGAGTGGAGGACCCAAAAATGATAAATTGTTGACAGATGAGTCAATGCTTGGGCTTCCACTGCTTGGCTCTTGGCTGCTGTATGGTGGAGACACTTATTAGATTTTGCACGCATTAGATTTCATGAATGTGCTGAAAGTGACTAGACATTTCTTCAGGTTGTCCAGCCACATTTGGGTTAATTGTAGTAAGTTGGAGCACTGAATCATAAATGTTCCTTGCATACAGCAACCTATTCCAGCTTACCAAGACAACAGACTCACCTTGGTTTTTCTCAGGGGAAAAAGTGAAAGGAGCTCTGCGACCAGTATATGTAATAGTATCTGGAGCTCTGCGACCAGCATTTGGAGCTCTGTGACCACCATATGGAAGAGTATCTGGAGTTTTGTGACCAGTGTATGCAAGATTATCTGGAGGTCTGCAATCAACGTATTGAAGAGAATACGGAGCTCTACAATCAGTGCATGGAAGAGGTACTGGAGCTAGCTCTGTGATCACCATATGGAAGAGTCTGGAGCCCTTTGATCAGCATATGAGAGAGTGTCTGGAGCTCCAGAAACATCTACAGCTCTCCTACTAATGTCAAAAGCTGAAACTAACAAATGTATAATAATATATTTATAAATATATTTACTTTCCATTAACAACAGTCAGAAACCCCAGCTAAAAAAAAAAAGGGTTTGGACTGGATGTAATCTCCAATTCAAAAGCTGGGAGTGATGTTACCTGGTAAGGCAAGTCACTCGACAGTTAAAAAGGTAAGCAAGTAGCGGGGCCTGGAGCGGCATGGCGTAGGGTGCACTAACTGGGAGCTCCGCTCAAGATTTATCCTGTTTCACTGATTCTGGGGACTATCTGCCCATAGTTCACCCACTTTTCCTTGGCTACATATCTTCACTCACTGCCCTGCAATGTCACTCTCCCAAGTAATCTACAAGAGCCAGTGGAAAGCTGGACAGGTTCCAACAGGAAAAGAGATGCGGCGGGGGAAGATGGAGTCGCCTCATCTGCTGAATCAGACTAGGCTGGCGGGGACACAGGTAGGGTCTTGCCAGCGATTTCCGCCTGTCAGAGTACCCTGACTTCCAAGATTTAGGAAGTGAAGGTGGATATTTCACTTATCCGCCAGGAGTTTCAAAAGCTGAGAGAGAGGGTCACCGAGAATGAACACCGAATCGGCCATGTGGAAGATGACATCCCATTTTAAAGGTCTCCACTGAAAGGCTACAGCAAAAGCTTCATTACCTCCAGCAAAAACAGGACGATATGGACAACAGACTCCGGCACTGCAATCTCCGGTTTGTGGGATTCCCTGAGGGTGCAGAAGGCATCAACCCTCCATCCTTTTTTGGAGAACCTACTCACTACCACCTATGGCAAAGAGACCATCTCTACTTCCTTCGTGGTGGAACAAGCCCATCGCCTGGCTGCAAGACCACCGCCTAATGGGGCTTCCCACTTTCATTGCCAAACTTCTGAACTTTAGACATCGAGACACCATTCTCCAGGCAATATCCCCTTCAGCAATGTTAAAGTGGTGGTGTTCCCTGACTTCTCTGCAGAGGTACAGAAGCACTGGGCTCAATTCACCGAAGCCAAGCAACAACTGCGGATAAAGCACATAACACACGTCATGCACTACCTGGCCAGGCAACGTGTAGTGGGAGATGACAAAGTAAACTTTTTTGAGGATCCTGAGGTGGTCTTTGAATGGCTGGAACGTTGAGGAACAGCAGGCCCTGCACCGGCTTGAAGCTTTTCCAGGTTATTAACAACGTAGCCTCGTGAGATCTATGGCCTTGGATTTCCTGACAACTCCTCTGAATGCCCATGCAGTAGTACTCCACACGGGGACTCAAGAGTTTTCCTCCCTCTCACCCTTCCCTGTTTTACCTTTTCCCCCCCCCGGACCACCTGCCTCTAGACTCCTCTGTGCAACTTTATTTCTGCTTCTTCATATTTCATAATGACTATGGCAATAGCCCTACTCACTGATTTAATGTCCCCAGCTTAAAATACCACCCTTCTCAATAGAGACTCTAAGGATCAATCAAATGGATGTCAATGACACCTTTATTTCCCTACCCTCCCCCCCCCCCATCTTTTTCTTTTCCTTCATTTTCATCCACTCTCCTAGATCTGGAGCACCCCACGCCCCTGTGCGCTCTTCAGCAAATATTTGCTCCCCCAGCAGCTGGAGTACTGCTGGAACTGTTTTTTCTTCTAGATTTTGTTAGTAACTCAAGATATGTTTCCCAAACCAGCCTATACTTCACTATTTGTAGAAGACAGCATTAGGTGTATCTTTTCCTGCTGGTCCAGAATCTTCAATGCACTGCTTTTTTATGTGTTTCTTTTTGTTTCTACTGGTTTAAGCTCTCTATACAGAGTGACCTTCCTAATGGAATCACTTCACTATGCCTGTGGGTTAATGCCTGGAACACTACTCTCCAGGCCACCCATACTTACAGAATTTCTTATTTTACAAATAGCTTACCCATGTGAATTACTAGATCTTACATTAATAATGTCATGTATGCAATGTCTGTATAATTGTTACATCTTGTGTTCAATGTTATACCTGTCGTTGCCTATCTAATCGCACCTATATTTTCTATTAGTATTATTTTGGCCCCTAATATATGCAATCTTGAACCACCTTAAATCACAACAGGCTGATGGGTCTGTTCTGGTGGAAACCCATCTTACCAGTCAAATGCAGCTTGCTCTTAAAAAACCCTTGATAGGCTGGCTATACCAGGCCCCTTATACATCACACTCTCGTACTGTACTGCTCCTTTGTATTGTATACATGTTTATCTCTTTTAATAAAGAGCTTCGATTAAAAAAATAAATAAATAAAAAAAGTCTGATACAAAAACAGATAAAAAAAATAGAAAAGTGGTGGAATTGTGAGAGAGAAAGATTTAAAAAGTTTGAGTCAGGGGTGCTCAACCTTTTGAAGAGCGAGGGCCATTTAAGTGATTTGGTAACCAGTCACAGGCCACAATGAAAAGGCTGAGAATTTCTAATTTTTTTTATTTTGAATAGCATAATGAACATATTCCTCCTGCAGCAGCCGAATGCTGGTGGGAGGAAGAGAAGGAGAAGCCAGCTTTCAGCAGTTGCAGGAGGAAAATAGTGAGGATCGCTTCCAGTATATGCCGCTCCTTCTGTCTAAATGTAATACAGAAGCTGAAGGGAGGCCACATGGGCCCCCTGGAGCATGAAGCAGGGTCACCACTGCGACCTCTGACACTGCACCATTGGTTGTGTGGTAAAAACACGTCTTACCTATGGGGTTTTACCGCCCCTAAACTGCAAATGTAAACAAGTCCTTACTGTCCTGTCCCTATAAGGCTGCTTTAACACTGATGCCCTGCAGTTTGCCATGGGTGCAGTGCACCGCACCTGCGGGTTAGCTGTGATTTGTCATAGACATCTATTATATCTTGTGGGTGTGATGTACTTTCTGAAAACACACCAAATCTACAGGATACAACAGAAATCTATGGCTCAGTGCAGCTAACCTGCAAGAAAGCTACAGGTGGACTGTGCTGAAACCGCTGATCAGTGTGAAAGCAGCCTAATAGTTGATAACCCTTTTATAGGTGCCAATATGCCCACTGCAAAAGCGCAGTGTATGTGTTGTTTAATACACTGACCTTCTTTTCCTCTTCCAGTTTCTGCTGGAATTGCTCTCCAGGCTGCTAGAAAGGTCCCAGGCGAAGTGCACTTGGTATCACTCCACCTAAAGCAGGAGATGGCACTACAGAGGAGGCATCGGGCTAGTCAGCTCCTGCTCCCTCCACAACCACCTGCTTCCTCCACTGCTGGCACAAGCTTAATGCACTCTGATACTCTAGGATGGAAGCGGGTTGCCGACTCCGGGCATGTGCTTCCCTGGTTTGAACTTGAGGGCCACATCAGAGGGCTCTGAGGGCCACGTTGCCACCGGGCACAGGTTTAGGACCCCTAATTTATGTGAAAAAGATGCAGGATAAAAATAGAGAAGAATGGAAGCTGATCCTAGGGGAGGTCAAAGCCCTATGATGGAAAAAGAACATTCACACCATTCCCTTGCTTGGTTCCTGGCTTCTTTACATGGGAAGTGCTGAATAACATCTCGGATTTCATGAATGTGCTAAACTGTGAGCCCCTTCCTAAAAGTGAGCACACTTTTATCGATATGATCATACAACCAACCATCTTACAATCAATCATTTAATGAAACTAAAATGATTGATCGGAATGAGAAATCAGTAACCAAAAATCCTCCATATGATCGATTTAGTGAGCTTTCAATTAATTTCAACTCTGCCAAGATAACTGAATGTGGTGAAATTTTGTAACTTCTGATTGATCGAACAAAAATATCTGTATTTCAGGAGAACTCAAATGCCATTCAGAGGAATTAAGTAATACATTTAAATAGATTTTTACCTTTGTGACTGATATTTTCAGTCGATCTCAAAATGTGGAACAATCTGACGTCATTTTAAATAATAATTGATGGAGCACAAGAGGGTAGATTTACTAAAACTGGATGTGTAAAATCTGGTGCAGCTCTGCATGGTAGCCAATCAGCTTCTAACTTCAGTTTGTTCAATTTAAACCTGGAAGCTGAATGGTTTCTATGCATTTTTGTTATCAATAGGTGAATGCACTACATTATAGATGTGTCTTATATGTAACAACCTGTACTTGGCTACCATGAAAAGAGACTTACCTCTGCTTCTTTTAGGTGAGTCAGCAATAGGAACCATGGGAACATCTGGAAGATCCACTTCTAATTGACTCTTGTTAAAAGCTGAAATTAACAGAGAATTGAGCGTATGAGAAAAGCAACAAAAAAAAGTTAGGAACTCCAAACAGACTTCCAGTCCACAAAGACATTTAAGTATTTACATATGAAAAAGTAGAAGGCGGGTTATAACCCATGTCATTTTGTGGTCCATCTGAGCCAAATGGGAGATTTTCCTTTATTTCCTGTCCCAAAGTCACAACAGGAAGTAAGAGGAAATCCCTCCAAAGTGATTGAAATCCCTGTTAGTTACCAGGTTAATGGAACCAGTGTCCTTATCAGAAGATTTCCACTCTACTCCTGTTCTAGTGACCACTCAAAATGTGTGATTTTCTTTCACTTTCATTGGCAAAGTTTTGCCTTCAGTTACAGTTGCAAGAAAAAGTATGTGAACCCCTTGGGATTACGTGGAGTTTTGCATGAATTGGGCATAAAATGTGCTCTGAACATCATCCAAGTCACAACAATAGAAGAACACAGTCTGCTGAACATAATACTACACAAGCATTAGATGTTGCCATGGTTTAATTGCACATAACATGTAAACATTCACAGTGCAGGGAGGAAAAAGTATGTGAGGCCCTAGCTTAATGACTTCTCCCAGAGCTAATTGGAGACAGGAGTGAGCCAACCTTGACTCTAATCAGTGTGATTATATTGGATGTGTTGCTGACAGCTGTCCTGCCCTTAAAAAACACACACCTGTTTTGGGTTTACTGGTTTCAAGAAGCACTGTCTGATGTGAACCATGCCTCGCAGAAAAGAGCTCTCAGAAGACCCACGATCAAGAATTGTTGACTTGCATGAAGCTGGAAAGGGTTACAAAAGTATCTCCAAAAGCCTTGATGTTCATGTGTCCACGGTAAGACAGACTGTCTACAAATGGAGAAACTTTAGCACTGTTGCTACTCTCCCTAGGCATGGTCGTCCTGTAAAAATGACTGCAAGAGCACAGCGCAGAATGCTGCATGAGGTAAAGAAGAATCCCAGAGTGTCAGCTAAAGACCTACAGAAATCTCTGGCACATGCTAACATTTTTGTTGACACATCTACAATAAGGAAAACATTAAACAAGAATGGAGTACATGGGAGGACACCACGGAGGAAGCCATTGCTGTCCAAAAAGAATATTGCAGCACATTTGAAGTTTGCAAAAGAGCACCTGGATGTTCCACAGCACTACTGGCAAACTATACTGTGGACAGATGACACCAAGATTGAGTTGTTTGGGAAGAACACACAACACTATGTGTGGAGAAAAAAAGGCACAGCACACCAACATCAAAACCTCATCCCCACTGTAAAACATGGCGGAGGGAGCATCATGGTTTGGGGCTGCTTTGCTGCCTCAGGGCCTGGACAGATTGCTGTCATTGATGGGAAAATGAATTCCAGAGTTTATCGAGACATTTTCCATCTGTCCGCCAACTGAAGCTCCGCAGAGGATAGGTGATGCAACAGGACAATGACCCAAAGCATACAAGTAATTCAACAAAACAATGGCTGCAACAGCATGGAATACGCCTTCTGGAGTGGCCCAGTCAGAGTCCTGACCTCAACCCGATTGAAATGCTGTGGCATGACCTTAAGAGAGCGCTTCACACCAGACATCCCAAGAATATTGCTACACTGAAACAGTTTTGTGAAGAGGAGTGGTCCAAAATTACTCCAGATCGTTGTGCAGGTCTGATCTGCAACTACAGGAAACGTTTGGTTGAGGTTATTGCTGCCAAAGGAGGGTCAACCAGTTATTAAGTCCAAAGGTTCACAT
The DNA here is from genome assembly GCF_062004578.1 of Staurois parvus. NCBI lineage: Eukaryota > Metazoa > Chordata > Amphibia > Anura > Ranidae > Staurois > Staurois parvus. The sequence goes on along the minus strand of NW_028318506.1, from coordinate 214,747 downwards.
ACTTTTTCCTCCCTGCACTGTGAATGTTTACATGTTATGTGCAATTAAACCATGGCAACATCTAATGTTTGTGTAGTATTATGTTCAGCAGACTGTGTTCTTCTATTGTTGTGACTTAGATGACGTTCAGAGCACATTTTATGCCCAATTCATGCAAACCTCCATGTAATCCCAAGGGGTTCACATACTTTTTCTTGCAACTGTATATTTTAACAAGCAGTAAAAGGGCTTTAAAACTAAAAACAAGACTAACTAAACTTTCAAGCAGCAGGCACCCTGAAGGAATTCATCTTTGAAGACCGCACTCAGTCTGAATCCAGATTGCAGTTGGGTTCAGTTTACTCTTTGCTTGTCTTGCTGTTTGTTTACATTAAAGGTCCGGCAGACTGCCATGTATCTGCTGCTCCATAGAAATCATAGTTCCTTTCCTCTTATTAGAACTTTTTTTTGTGAAATTAGAAGATTAACTTTTCTGCAGTGCCTGCAGCTATAGGGGTTAGGGAGGATGCGTTTCAAAGTACAAGTTCACTATTGTAATAAAACCTTTTATGGATTCCCCCAGCCCTTTTAAATCCAGGGTGCCTCCACACAGATCTCAGATACAGTGCTGACCTGTCTTGGATCTATCATTTATCTCTATAGTACCTGTGGTCACACCCGCACACTGCATCATGGGTACCTAGTATGGCAAAAGTGAACCTGTAATTTAATGTTTATTATCTGGAAACAGGTGCATCTTACCAACTTACTTTACTAAAGTGCAGATGTGTGAAGAGGAAACTAGAAAATGGGTGCAAAATTTGCCATGAGTTTTTTTAGGACTTCTTTTGAAACTCAGCTCAAGACAAAAGTAAACAAGTGTGTGTATGAATAATAATGCATAGTCACCTCCATTATTCTGCACAGCAGGGAGCCTTTCTGGGGAGATGCCCCCCACTCGGAGTGGTCCAGTAGGGACATCGGGAAGGTCTGTATCATTTTCCTGGAGAATCTCGTTCAACTCTCTCTCCAGATCATCAGCATCCACATCTGCAAAGAGACAATATGTAAAGCATGAGAAGTGACAAACTGCTTCTGTAAAGGTATCTTAAAGAAATAAAAAAAAATTAATTTTTTTTTATATACCGTATATACTCGAGTATAAGCCGACCCGAATATAAGCCGAGGTACCTAATTTTACCACAAAAAACTGGGAAAAACTATTGACTCGAGTATAAGCCGAGGGTGGGAAATGAGGCACCTACTAGTCAATGTAAAAAATAAAGTGGGAGGAATAGTGCCCCATCATTAGTATCAGTGGGAGGAATAGTGCCCCATCATTGGTGTCAGTGGGAGGCATAGTGCCCCATCATTGGTATCAGTGGGAGGAATAGTGCCCCATCATTGGTGTCAGTGGGAGGAATAGTGCCCCATCATTGGTGTCAGTGGGAGGAATAATGCCCCATCATTAGTATCAGTGGGAGGAATAGTGCCCCATCATTGGTGTCAGTGGGAGGAATAGTGCCCCATCATTGGTATCAGTGGGAGGAATAGTGCCCCATCATTGGTGTCAGTGGGTGGAATAGTGCCCCATCATTGGTATCACTGGGAGGAATAGTGCCCCATCGTTGGTGTCAGTGGGAGGAATAATGCCCCATCATTAGTATCAGTGGGAGGAATAGTGCCCCATCGTTTGTGTCAGTGGGAGGAATAGTGCCACATCGTTGGTGTCAGTGGGAGGAATAATGCCCCATCATTAGTATCAGTGACTCCAATGATGCGGCACTATTCCTCCCACTGACACCAATGACACTTGCTGACCCCTGTTGCAGTATGGTGCTGCTGCAGCCAGCATATGTGGTTGCAGCAGCACCTCTGCACTGCACACTTACCGGCTTTTCCCTCACTCGATTTTCGCGGGTCCGCTCGGCTCCGCCTCCTCGCCCGTGATTGGCCGCCTGTGTACCTTTCCTGAGCTACAGTTCTGGCGGCCAATCACCGGTGAGGAGGCGGAGCCGAGCGGCAGGAGTGAGGGAGTGGCCAGAGTGACGGAAGGAGCAGCGCTTCCTGGATGGATCATCGTGGGAGCCAGGTAAGAGACAGCAGACGTTGACTCGAGTATAAGCCGAGGGGGCCGTTTTTCAGCACAAAAAATGTGCTGAAAAACTCGGCTTATACTCGAGTATATACGGTAGTTACCAGCCGAGTATTTACTTTCATATTGATTTTTGCTTGCTACGTGGACTTGACCCATCAAATTGAAGAGTTCATTTAAGGTTTAGAGCGTATTAAAGCGTCAAGCAGTATTAAAAAAAAAAAGAAAAGATATACAGTGCATCTATGCAACACATGCATCTTTCTCAATATCTCATCCCACATGTATAGAAAAAAACTGGTTGATCTGCCAGAAATGTACTCAAGTCCTACTGTGGGCTGACAATATGCAGCATTTTGTTGGCTGCGGATTGTCAGTCCTGCTACGTGCCTTTTGGTAAATTACTGAACCACTCCTACTTTCAGACCTCTATGACATTAGCTGCGAGCATTAATTGGAACAAAAATTGTCCAGAAGGAACCTTCATTGAAGAGAACAGACAGAGGTTGATCAAACTTCAGCCAGTTCAGCAAGAACTGGCTGAATTTGGATCTAATGTATGGCCAGCTTTAGATGAGAACTAGGAGAACCCTTTGAGATAATACAGAAAGTGTGCAGAGGAGCCAGGACAGCTCTGAATTTCTGACAAGAGCAATGGGTATTAACATTTCAATGGTAAACAGACCAAAAGGTGGCAAATAAGAGATCATTAAAATAAATGACTCAGCGAGCGCTCAACATAAAAAAGCAGCTATGCACCGTAAAGGAAACCATAAAACCTTCAAAAAGACATAGTAAAATATTTGTGCAGCGCTAACATATAAATAATCCTAAAATGTATAAACCATATATCTCATGCATAAAATTACAGTCCATAATAAATAAGCTCAAGGTGACTTCAGTATTCCCAAATTCATCAATCTGTAAAATTCGGTGAGAGGCAGGATATAGATAAAATGCGCACTCACCAGATGCGCAAAGGTATTGCGCAGTGTATAAATAAATGCATCTGGAGAGTGCGCATTTTATCTATATCCTGCCTCTCACCGAATTTTACAGATTGATGAATTTGGGAATACTGAAGTCACCTTGAGCTTATTTTATATGGACTGTAATTTTTTTGCATGAGATATATGGTTTATACATTTTAGGATTATTTATATTTTAGCACTGCACAAATATTTTACTAGAGAAGATTATTGTTAAGTTCAGGCAAAACTGAAAATCCACCAATCAAAAATAAGAAATTTCATGTAATGATGGAAGATCTGGCTTCCCCGAAACTGTATTGGTCCCAAACAAAAACCTCAATGTGCTAAAGTCTCCTTGTTTTTCCTCAAAAGTTGGTGGACCAACTAGGTCTTGCAGCCTCTGATAATATGACCACATTCTCATCTTAAATGATTCAGAAACCTTTGTGGGTCTAAAAGCACTTTAATCTTCTTTCAGATGTTACAGCGAGAGCAGACTGAAACAATTGTGCTACCCTGTACCAGGGGTTCAAATTGTTCTGATGAGTGGCCATCTTAAAGATGAACCCCAGACAAAGAGCTACATACACAAATGAAATACATATAAAGAAGCTGTTTTACCTTTCAAAATATTTGTCTATCCATCCAGTTGTAAAATTTACACAGCTCTGCCACACAGCCCAACCCTGTCTGGAAGTGCTAGAGACCTGATTTTGTCTTTGCTGCAGCTCTGTAACACTTCCAGGTCTTCTCTTTCCCCTTAGTCTGTTACCAGACAGTGAAAGGAGAAGCAGCACATTGATAAGCTCATCTCATGCTCTCTTCTCATATCAGCATGCTCCATGCACTACAGCACAACTGAATAGATCCTTGAGCTGCTTCTCCCTCCCTCAGCCTAACTGTACAGTAGACTGCAAGAGACTGTTACCAAATCAGTTCAGGTACTCGCACTGCCTGTATTTAAAAATACATGTAAGGATGTATCAATAAATATAAAACTGCATTAAAAGGAGGAGAATGGCCAAATCTTTTTTGGCTATACTTCTCCTATGGATCAGAGGAGTGCACTTTGTTCTGCACTCCTGTAACCCATTTTCAGCCAAGAGCAGGCCAAAGCCAGGTTTCAGGTGACGTGACTCAGATGGTCCAGGCTCTGGAAAGATCCCAACTTTAAATTTGGGACCCACCCAGATGCCTGGACCAGTAGCTGGCTCAGCCTCTCAGTTAGCCGCTGAGAGCTTGAACCAGCCCCAGCCACTTCACAGCCCGAAGCTCCAGTGATAGTCACTGGCTCTCTGCTCACTGAAGGCTGAGAACCAAGTGACAAGCCGGCTTTGGTTGCTCAGTTCTTGGTCTAAGAAGCAGCAGGGGACAGATGAGGCATCGGATCGATGCTGCATCCACCTAGGTTATTTTTTTTTTTTTTTCTGGAAACCCATACTTCTTTTTTATTGGGGTCTCTTATGTTTGCCTGGAGGTCAGCTTTAAAGCGGAGTCATTTTTAAAACAGACTGCAAGAAGTCAAGCTATTATTGTAGAAGTGACATGCAATGTCTTCTCTGCAATATAATACTCCACCTGCCTGCCTGCATAATTCAGTATACATCGCCGGCACAGTCCCAATGTGCCAGGATGACCAACTCCTGCATCCGGCACCTGCCAATAGAGTTTCAAAAAAACCGGCACCCAGGGAGATGTTGGCGCCAGCAAGAGACCCGGACTGTTAGCAAGGAGGAAAGTATATTGTTGTTTGCTTTAAAGATCACACTTGATTACAGTTCTCAAGATGTACGAAGAGAATACTACATACCAATATTCCCAGGCACTGCTCCAACCAAGGTCTGGCTAATATCATCCTGAAGGTCACAGAACTGCAAGAAAGAGCAAAAGGCAGTAAAAGTAATCTCAGTGCCATGCTGTGTCCATAAAGAAAACAAACATGACCCTAGAGCTCAGCTCATATAGATCTGTGGACTGTGAGGGGAGATGATGAATATCTACTGTACATGATATGGTACACAAAATATATGAATCTTAACAGAAAATGCTAAAAAAAAAAAAAAAGCCTTTCCACTCTCCCCACCCATCCCCCAACACCTCTTTCTGGTTACCATTCTGCAGATTCTAAGAGCAAGACAAACAAGGTAAAAAAAAGATTAAAAATAAATAAATATGTGACCAAAACTCCCATAATGGCCTCTTACATCTTGTAAGTGTTAGGAATCATAAGGTAAAAGTGTGGTGACCTCAGCCGTGATATTTATTCAACATGGGGACTTAGGCATCCAAAAACACTGCTTGTAAAAAAATGTAATCGTATAAAATACACATGTAGCGTTTCAGATATTGTTAAAATGATATTAGCAGTGACAGTAAAGCATTATTTTTAGCTAAATAATTCCTGCAATTTTCTGCCTTGCAATCAATGTTTTTGCATCATACATAGTCCACAAAATAATTGTGGCCAATCTTTCTTAGACAAATGGATGACTTGAAATGACATGTTTCTCAAAGACTGCTATGTCAGAGTAGCCATACACCAGACACTGCAGAGTGCTTCTCGATATCTGCTGTCAATCACAATACATGGCTGCCAAATTCTAGTTATATGGCCCACTTACTGCCTGGGCTTTTGCTGGATCAATTCCTGTTTACAGGACATTAGGTTGTCCCCTCGTTTAATGGAAAGTCCAGGTCTTTGGATCATTCGCTATATTTATAATACAAACATGGGATAAGCAGCTGGGCAATTAGAGTGCAGGACAATCCAGGTTTCCCTATTGTGCCAAGCAAGATCGACCTGCTTTTTTATAAGAAACACACAGGGAAGAATGATCATCTGCATTACCTCCTGAATCTGATCCACTAAGCTCTCTGTCTTCTCCAGACTGACATCCTTCAGTGAAGTACGTAGTGCTGTCACCCCCACCTGATATGCAGATACCACCTGTCATTGGTAGAAAAGATGCTTTTTAATGTATAATGTACACAACAAATAATGACAGGAGATGAGCTGTAAATAAGTGACAAACCTGAAATGATGTCCTAAAATCTGATTACAAGTAGTGCATTGTGACCAGAAATACTTACTGCGTAGTAGGGATGCACTGATACGGAGTATTTTCACGAGTACGGGTACCGATACCAAAAACCGATACTTTGCGGTGCAATTTGTGTCAATACAAGCGTGAAGGTGCGGACCAATCAAAAGTCCTCTAGCCCAAACTGTTATCACTGCAAGGAGAGGAGAGAAAGCGGTGGGATTTCAAATCCCAGCCACTTTCTCTCCTCTCCTACTGCTGAGAAAATGGAGAACCTGCCTCCATAGTATACATCTCCATACACTCACTCTCCGCTCAGCCTGGGATCCATGCAGGGAGGTTTCCCACACTGCTCCTCTGTGAACTCAGGATATGACAGCCTGGGTTCACACAGGAAAAGTGGGAAAACCGCATGTGCTTTGGTCATTACATGCGAGGTATGAGGTCAGGTATGAGATATACAGTTATATTAGTCAAATATAAATCAAGGTATAAAATGTCCATACCTAGAATTCCTCTTTAATAAGGGCTCCCAATCCCCTGACAAGCAATATTTAAAACAGCTGAGCAGAGGAGGACTGAGGAGAGGATTGTAATCTCATTACTATGGGGTGGTATCGTGGTTCTGGGGGGGTCACATAAATGTTTACCATGCGGTCCGTTTCTGCCATCGATATTCTCTCCAGGATGCTCTGCACATTGTCCAGTTTATTCTGCAGCTCTGATAACCGTCGTTCTGACAACTTCCTGCGTCTCATACATCGCAGAGCCTAGAACATAAAGACTGAGGATAAGTGGAAGAGACATAAGGTATATAGCTAATAACATCGGTGGGTTTTCATCATGTATTGAACAGAGTCCTTACTGGCATAGGTCTCTAAGAAAAGGTAATTTAGAAGGGATAAAAATAAAATAAAAAAGGGATAATTTTATGAGTTCTGTAAACAGGATTTTTTTTTCAGCAAAGCAGTTATGGTTAGCCTGGTAAAAGGTGAAAAGGAATTCTGAGGTCCACCCATTGGCTGGCAATATGAAAAACTCATATTTAGAAAGATCCAACTCATATTTAGAAAGCAATTAGAAAGATCCAACAAGTACTTATTATATTTAATACAGTACTAAAATTATTGAAGGAGACGCTTTAAAAGTGTGAGTTACATCAAAACTTACTTTTAAAGTAAATACTATAACAATAAAGAAAAGGATGTGCTTACGGAAAATTCACTATATATTTCATGCAAGTGCTAAAAAAAAAATCAAGCATAAACCTAAAACAAACTTGACCCCAAACCATTATAGTTTACATGTAAAGATGATTTGATATAATAACTGGTCCTAAGATGTTTCAATCATCACCAACACATATAGCATGTACACACATAACATAGTATATAAGAAATTAAACGGTACTCCATCATAAGCTTCAAAAGGGCCTGCCTAAGAGCAGAAACCATGATGCCTGTTACTGCCTTACGTGTCCCACGCGGATTTCATTTCACTTTGTTACTGGGGGCCTGACTCTCTTTTTCCCCTTAGGCAACCTCACTGGAGCAAGGGAACAGCAGTTGCAGGGCTTAGCAATACACATCTAAGCTGGTTGTCATTTTAACCACTTGCCTACAGGGCACTTATACCCCCTTCTTTACCAGGCCAATTTTCAGCTTTCAGCGCTGTCGCACTTTGATTGACAATTACGCGGTCATGCAAGATTGTACCCATATGAAATTTTTATAATTTTTTTCTCACAAATAGAGCTTTCTTTTGGCGGTATTTAATCGCCGCTGGGCGCATTACTTTTTGCGCTATAAACAAAAAAATTGCAAAAAAAGTAAAAAAAAAAAAAGTTTATTTGTTTCTATTACAATATTTTTCAAACAGGTAATTATTCACCTTCACTGATGTGCGTTGATGAGGCAGCACTGATAGGCAGCACTGATAGGCGGCACTGATAGACAGCACTGATAGGTGGCACTGACTGGCATCACTGCTGGGCACTGACTGGAGGCACTGCTAGGCATTGACTGGCGCAACCGCTGGGCACTGACTGGCGCAACCGCTGGGCACTGGCTGGCAGCACTGCTGGGCTGCACTGATGGGCACTGGTGGGTGGCACTGCTGGGCACAGGAGGGTGCACTGCTGGGCACAGGAGGGTGCACTGCTGGGCACAGGTAGGTGGCACTGCTGGGCACAGGTGTGCGGAACTGGTGGGTGGTACTGATGGGCACCGATCATCAGGTCCCTGCTCTGACAACTGCTGGTTCTTGGCAGTACTTTCCTCACGCTCTGACAGCATGAGGAAAGTGCAGCCGAGAACCGGCAATTGCATTTCTCGGTGATCAGCGTGTCATTGGACACAGCTGATCACGTGGTAAAAAGCCGCTGTGATTGGCTTTTTACTACATCACGTGATCAGCTGTGTCCGTAGGATACAGCGATCACGGAGATCGTCGGGTCCGTGCCCCTGAGGGCGTGTTCTGGGAGGACATCATAGGACACCCTACCAGAACTGGCCGGCCACAGTGTAGCCGTCATTCGGCTATCTGCGGTTGGCAAGTAGTTAAACAAGCTGCTAGCAGACTTCAGTAAGCTTCAGCACTGCTTGAAACCTGTTCAAAGCCTGCTAGCAGCTTATTCACAGTGAAAGTCAGCACTTTGAGATCTGTGTATAAAATCCTTAAAGAATATTTCCACTTCTACTGCCAAATTTGGGTAACACCTACTTTATATTTCTTACATGTTCCTATTCACATAGCGTAATTAAAAAAAATATAGAAAATGCTGCTTAGATTTTTCCTTTTCTGAAAACTGAATGTTTCCACTGCTATAAGTTAATGCTTACCATTAACCTTCCCTGTACTCTGCTGGAAAATCTCATTATAGGTTGTAAACTAGATTTGAACACTATTCAAACAAAGAGTTAAATCATCTAGAAGCTGGGATTAAGTTTCCTCTCATTTCAAATAGTTCAGAGTAGCTTGCAGTCTGCCCGAGGCCTGCTTCAAACCAATACTGAATGGGAACACACAACTGTCAGTTGGGTTCTGTAACAGATCAGAGTGATTCTGATTGGCCAGCACTTTGTATTCACATTTTAATTTTTTCTGAAAAGGTGAAATTACACTTTAAATGCTTCAACAAAGCTGCTGGAAGTCTGCTGAAAACTTTGCAAATTGTTGTAAAAGTTTACTGTACACAGAAGCTAAAGTCCATGGGAATAAGTCCAAAGAGAGGAACATGAGGACTTTCTGGGATAGCTCAGGCTTCTTGTGGTGTCTGTTCTTAGGCGGAACATTTATTCTAAGGTTTAAAAAGGAGTTCAGAATCCTAATAAGACAACAAAGTGTAGAAGAAACATGATTCATACCTGCTGCTTATTTCCAGCTCTCTTAAAGCTTATTGCCTCTTCCTTTAGCCTGTGAATAATGAACAAAAAAAGCCCATCCATTACTCAATTTGGACAACAGTTCAACCCTTGCACATCAAGGGTTTTTCTCTTATTTGCTACAGGCACAATGTAGCAGTCCTCATTCATTGTTGCCAGTAAGTGGCAGAAAAAGAGCACAGATCAGAATACTCTGTCCTCTGACAAGGAATGGGAAAAAAATAGAAAATATGGATAATCAGCAAGGTAATGGGTTTTTCTAAAGTAAAGTATATATAACCAGCACACCAAATGTCCAAACGTTTATTCAGATGATCACAGCCAAATACCCTGTTATTCAGAAATCAACAAAAAAGGAAAAATTCAAACTCATTACCAGCCCAAATGAGGAAAATGTCATCAATGTAACGTATTCAGCATCTCACATGGTCAGAGAAAGTGATAGATGGCTACAAGTCATGTTCCTCAAGGCATTTTGTTTGTATCTTTTTGGTTAAAAGGGAAAAAAAAATAATCACCTTGCAATATATTAATGTGGTTTTACTAAGAAAGCATACCGCATATACAAACTACTTTCAATTGTAGGAAAACAATACAAGACATACAGAGTATTATAACTATGCATACAACACACATACACAAGCTATCTAACCATCCTAGCAAAAGGAGCATTGACAATGGTGTGTATGTTATTGAGATAAATTAAAAAGTCACTTGGCTTGGGTTACAGCAGATTCACAATCTCCGTAGACCACCAGAACTTCAGGCTACTCAAGCAATTGCATGAAAGCAGGTTCTCTTGTGTAAATTTTGTGTCATCCCCAGGTGAAGTCCCCTCTTGCTCAAGCATTTTTGGTCTTAAGAAATCTATGGAGTCCCTCCTGGCACAATCTTCTTTGTTTTAGGAATTATGGAGAACCTCCCCCCCACATAATCTTTTGGTCTTATGGAGTCCCTCTGACACTGACTCTTCTTTGTGTCATAGAGCCCCTTTCAGATTATGCAGCTTTTTTTTTGTTGTAGAAAGTTTGGATAGCCATTCCCATATGGGTGTATCCCTTTTCCTTTCTACATCAGTTTCTATGAGAAAATAATCTAATCCCAAACTCTGGATGGCACTGTAGTATCATTCATGTCATAGGTCAAATATTTTAAAAGGTCAAGATATTGTTGACTTTTATTGACGCAGCCTGAGTGCAGTGTTTGAGAGAACTCCTCTAAAACAATGGGGGCAGCAATAAATGTGTACATTTCCCATCAAATCAGTTATATTCACCCAATACACAACAGTATCGGTTTTTCCACTGTACTAGAAGACAGGATGTGCAAACATTGTTCCAATGGCATTTTTTTTTAAATGTTCACACAAGAACAGGAACTGCTTATTACCTACCTTATACATTTTCGGCAATATCTGCATCCACTACTTTTAGCTATGTGATATATTGTGAGGCTGGGCCATTTATCCAGTCAGTAACATTCTTTTTCTTGAGTTTCTATGTGGCTTCCTATACTGGTCTTCAATTGGTGGATGTCACTTTAAATGTTCTTTGTCCTGTATTATGCACTTATCACATGCCTAAAGCCAGCCATAGATGGAGCGATTTTCTGTTGTGTGCTATAATAGCCACTAATAATAATTGCATATAAAATCCGACAGGCTGAATGTACACAAGTTAAAATGATTGGTCAACTTGGGTACATTTAGCCTGCCCATACATGGTTTGAATCTTGGGCGGTCCCTGCTGAACTGGCTGATATTAAAACTGTCCATGGCTGGCTTAACGAAGGCCCTGAAATGCTGCACTTTACCACTGTTATAATCACCTGAATAAATGTTTGGACATTTTTTTCAAAGATACACGCTGTGCTGGCAAAGTATACCTTGGCTCATGGTACTGGTAAAACCGCTTTTTGCAGCCCCCTAGACCTAAACAAGCATTTAACCCTTGCCTGTGCAGACAGCCCTGCTGCAAGGAAACATTTTTCTTTTCCCCCAGAGTTCAGCATTTGATGCTAGTTCAAGCCATCACTAATAAATACAAAAAAAGGAAGAATTACTTCCACAGCTGCTGTCTGTTATTGCTCTCTCCACCTCTCTTTGAAAGTATTTAGGAAGCCATACACATCCGTACTTACCGATCAGACTCATCGCTCGCCTTCTGAACTCTCTCTGAAAGCAGTTTCTGACTTTTTTGCAACTCATAAATACCCAAATCAGATTCCCCTATTGGGGTGACCTGAGTTCTTCCACCCTGTACAAACTTCACAAGCTACAAGAGAATAAACAAATTCATAAATGGGGTGTTGAAGGGTTACAATCGCCTATACAGGATTTTACTGAATGGGGTGCACTGTTTTTACCTTCTCCCCATGTCTTTGCAAAACACAGATCTTCTTGTCTCGCTGCAGTTGTAATATAACCAGGTTAAAGGCATCCCTTTCTGGAAACTGATCCTTGCAGAGTGTGTATACTTCATCATCTAACAACAAGGAGGTAGAACTGAGTGGAGAGGACTGGTATTTCTGCAACACCAGCTCTGCCTGCTCCTGGGAAGAGAAGAGAACAATTTTCACCCCGTTTTCAATATATACACACATATACTGTACACAAATTTTATATATATATATATATATATATACACACACACACACAGTATTGTTAAAGAACAACTATGGCTCATGTATGAAAGTTTGAACAAGTCAACAACTGGCCAAAGCCAGTTACTATATGATGCATAAGCCTCAAAGCGTAAGCAAAAAAAACTTTCTTTACCTTCCCTGACTGAGCCAAGTCCTGCTTCATTTGGGTCTCACACGCTCCCCTTCCCAGACACTGCAGCCCCCCACTGGGAGGGCTTAAGCAGCACAATTAGTTCTGTCAATCCAGTGGACAGGTGCTGCCGGCTTATGATAGTCGGCAATGACAATGCTGATAGCTTTGATATCCTGCAAGATTTTCTCATCCCACTGTGGTACTCTGCTCTGAATTCAGGAGCAGTGTAGCATAGTTCCTTCACCATCATAGCAAGCTGCAGGTGGGCATCACTGGCAGCTTTCACTATTTTTTGTGTTACAGGGAGCTAAAGAGAAAACTAATTCCAAATGCATGCTGCATCACATATTTTTCAAGTAGGAGGTCACTTTTCTTCGTACTACACTGTATAATAATACACAGGTGTCAAACTGCGGCCCTCCAGCTGCTGAAAAACTACAAGTCCCATCATGCCTCTGCCTTTGGGAGTCATGCTTTTCACTATCAGCCCTGCAATGTCTTATGGGATTCGTAGTTCAGCAACAGCTGGAGGGCTGCAGTTTGACACCCCTGGTATAATATAAGAGCATTTCTTTTATCCTGTTGGTGTTATTGGAGGATTTAAATTTATCTTTACACCCTGAAGGAGCCTGTAGCACCTCCCTCTCTGCTCTCTTATTTAGCATTATGCCCTCCTTTCTTAGTATTACTTATGGCCCCTTCTTTGCCCCTCCCTTCCCATCCTTGGCATTGTAATCCCCTCCACAGTGGCTCCTTCTCCCCCGGCTTTCTTCTCCTGGTTTCTGCTCTCCTAAGCCTCTTTACCTTGCTCTGTAGCCATTCTTTTCTGGAAAATCTTTTCCTAATTGCCCGTTTAATGTACTCCCTGCTCTGCTCTTTAATCCATCCATTAGTACATCTTCTCTATCCATCTACAGCACGGGTGTCAAACTGGCGGCCCTTCAGTTATTGCCAAACTACAAGTCCCATGAGGCATTGCAAGATTGACAGTTACAAGCATGACTCCCAAAGGCAGAGGCACGATGGAACTTGTAGTTTCTCAACAGCTGGAGGGCCGCCAGTTTGACACCCTTGATCTACAGTGACTGCTTTTGAACACCATGCTTCTTCCCCTCCATCAGCATCTCTCTTCTATGCCTGTTCCCTTTCTCCCATGTTCTTTATGTCTACACCTGTAATTATTACTCCATTTTTCTTTCTGGTTTTCTCAAGTATCCCTCATCTGTTCTCTCTTTTTAGTGCCACCTTGGACATAAATGTATGCCCTGTACACAGCCTAGGGTCTAGGGTACTTTCCAAGCACACATAAACCAATTTTGATTATACCTTATGTTGACAAGTACTGACAGGTTTATGTGAAAGTACATAAATCCTACCTACTGGCATCTTTTTCTTTTGACTACCAAAATGACCAAGACGAACTGGACAAACAAGTAAATCAAAAATATTGACTTTACAACAATGAAGCAGAAAATACCAATACAGAATTTGACATGGCATGCTGGATCACACAATAGAAGTCAATGTAACTATGCACCTTTAAGGCATCGAGAATCACGAATGGATCATCTGGATTAATCTGCCCACCTAGAACTGCGCTCAGGGTCCACTGTAAAGGCTTGATGACCATTTGCTTCATGCCCCATGAGATCCAGCCACTGGAGATCCTAGACACAAAATCCGACTCTTGCTGCAGGCAACCACGTCTGCCACAACAGAACAGGGAAAAAAACAAAACAAAAAAAACTTAAAGCCCTAATAATAAACATTAGTACTTAAAATATTGACTGTGTCAACTAGATATATGTTGTCAATGTTTTAAAGCAAGTTAGAGCTTAAAGTGTTACTAAACCCAGGACCCTGCATTCACTATATCTGGTCTCCCACAGTACACAGAACATGGAAATGCAATTATTTTAGTAAATATAAACTGCTAAATACCTTTTCTCATCAGCAGTTAGAGCAGTCTTGTGATTTCTATCAGTGTTCAGCAGAGCACTGGGTAAAGCTTGTAGGAGGAGTTTTCTCTAGGAGGATGCAGAACCCCTGACCTCTTTCTGGGCAGTGCTAATTGGCCCTGTGCTGATCACATGCACTCTCCCAAGAAAAAAAAACCTCTTCAGCAGTACACACCATGTGCAGTGTCTCCACAACATATGGCTTATCAGGAGATAAGAGGGGAGCACAGGAAGAAGGGGAGGATCAGAGAAGTTAGGATCAAACAGCGTTTTTACACAATGCAGAGGATTAACCCCTTATATTCCACAGTGAGTATAACAAGCATGCTTTACTGCATATACAGACTGATTTTACTGTTGTGGGTTTAGTAACACTTTAAAAGCTACAGCTAATCTGTCTTCCTGCTCCCCAGACCAGTCTCCATGGCAGGTCATGTTTTCCATCTCTTGCAGAGTATCAGGATGGAAAGCTGGCTGTTGGGGTATAAAACAATGAAATGAACTGCTCTGCTTGCCATGCTTTAATTGGGAATAATCATCGTTGCATTGGTAACACAAATGAACAAAAACACCATCTCCTAAATAATTTTTAATGAAAAAAACCCGTCCCCAAGGAAAGAAAGCTTGGAACTTCATTATTAATTAGATAATGGGAGATATTTCTACAGTTAGCTTGAGCATGTGTTTATTCTGCCGAGAGAGGTAACCAGCCTACACTGTGGGTTTGCTGCTCTCAGCAGGAAACTGAATGATTATTGAACAGATATAAGCCAATAATGCATATCTGAAGGATCACTGCCTTTGTGTACAGTATGGTTGAATTGACAAATAATGCAGTGACAGGCATTTTACAGCTTTGTTTTCTATGTGTCTCAACACACTGCAATGCAACCTGGAGCGGCGCTGCAGTATGCTGCAAAAAAATGCAGACTTGCTGAATTTTATCACAGCACACTGTACAGAAATCGCATGGCAGTATACAGCAGCACAGTACACTGCATTGCTGTACAGCAACGTGAAGAGTACTTTTGTACTCTTCAGATAAAATTCCGCTGAAGAAAACAAAAAAGGAGTTTTGTGATGCACTGAATTATTAACGTTCATTGCGTTCAGGCAGCCTATTCAAAATTACTGGGCTGCCAATGCACTTCAACGTGCCTAAATCGCACATGATGACTCTTTTTTTATAACACAGCACACTATGGTTTGTTGCTACATCCGACAATGCAAGTGCATTGCCTTAGCAGGCTGGAACACCATTCAAAGTGAATGGCTCTGCAACACAGCTATGCATGTGTTACTGCAAAGTGCAGATTCAAATTTTTCATTGATAAATCAGCCTTTTAAAAAAGGTACTCCCTTACACATATAAAAATATATGTAAAAAACCCTGTAATTTTTAGTCCTAAATACAAACCATTATGCAATCTTCACCTGAGCATCTCTTGGATTACCGTTGCCAAACCCAATGGTGTGCTGCCCTTGCGGGTGAAGTGTGCCTGCAGCTGGCGCAGTGTGACGCTGACCATTCCTTGAGCCCTGGAATGCTGTAAAATCAGTGGGATCCAAAATTTCATTTTACTGTCCCAGTGTGCACTGTCCACATCTCGTGTTGCTTTGAAGGCAGAGAATAAAAACGACATCCGCTCATCATCATCCCAGTCTGCGGGGTAAGGCGGTGCCATCATCACTGTGGATCATGGAGTGGACCTAACAAAAACAAGAAATAGAAGATTAGGTGTGTAATTAAATAGAACCTGGTAAAAAAATTTAACTGAATTGTAATTAAACCAAACCTGAAAAATTGAAGTGGAAAAAAACCACTACTGAATCAGGAAAAGAAAAAAACAAACAATACTGAGCATTTGCTTCTGGACCCCATTTACGCATACACAATGATGATTCAATACTCAGAATTCTGGACTCAGAATTCCGGACTTGGGATTTGGAATTCCAGACTCAATCTTGGATACGAGATTCAGAATTCCAGACTTGGAATCTCTGGCATGGGACTCCAGACCCGGGGTTCACAATACCAGACTTGGAATTCAGAATTCCAGACTCAGAATTCAGAATATCAGAAGCAGGACTCCAGACTCGCAATACCAGACTTGGCATTCCGGACTTGGAATCTCGGACTCGGGATTCGCAATAGCAGACTTGGACTTGCGGACTCCAAATTCCGGACTGGAGACTCCGAATCTCAGACACGGGGCCCCGGACTCCAAATCTCAGACACGGGGCCCCGGACTCGGGATTCGCAATACCAGACTTGGAATTCCGGACTGGGGACTCTGGACTCCGAATTCCGGACTTTGAATTCAAAATTCTGGATTCGGGATCCGGGACTCCGGACCCAAGACTCGGGATCCGGGACTCCGGACCCAAGACTCGGGATCCGGGACTCCGGACCCAAGACTCGGGATCCGGGACTCCGGACCCAAGACTCGGGATCCGGGACTCCGGACCCAAGACTCGGGATCCGGGACTCCGGACCCAAGACTCGGGATCCGGGACTCAATACTCAGAATTCTAGACTCAGAACTCGGAGTTCCGGACTCGGAATCTCTGACTCAGAATTCCAGACTTGGGACTCAGAATCCTGGGATTGGGACTCCAGACTCGTGATTCGCAATACCAGACTTAGAATTCCGCACTCAGGATTTGGAATTCCGGACTCGGGATTCAATACTCAGAATTCCAGACTCAGAGTTCCGGATTCGGAATCCTGGGATTGGGACTCCAGACTCAGGATTCACAATACCAGACTTGGAATTCCAGATTCGGGATTCGCAATACCAGACTTGGAATTCTGAACTCAGGATTCGGAATTCGAGACTTGGAATCTCGGACATGGGACTCCAGACTCGGGATTCGCAATACCAGACTCCAAATTCCAGACTCCGGGATTCAACGTAGAATTCCAGACTCAGAATTCCAAACTTGGAACTCCAGACTCGGGATTCAATACCCGGGATTCGGAACTCTGGACTCAGGATTCAATACTCGGGATTCGCAACTCCAGACTCGGATTCAATACTCGGGATTCGGAACTCCAGACTCAGGATTCAATACTCGGGATCTCTTTTAGACCCTGGATGTCTCAAAAAAGAGAACCTGCCACCAAAAAATCATCACATAGGGGACTTTTTGTCCCCTTTGTGATAAAAAAAAAAGTTAAGTAAAAAAATGTTTTTATTTTTTTTTTTTTAAAAATTAAAGGTAAACCCAAGCATATAACCCCCCCCCCCCCCCCCCAATTTTTCAAATGTAAAAGCACAGGCTGCGGTGCCTACACATGAAAATGACGATTGCAATACGTTACATATCGCGGCGCACGCCAGAATGAGAGCAATAATTCTAGCTTGAGACCACCTCCGTAACGCTAAACTGATGACCTATAAGGGGCTTTAAAAGCGTCACCTATATGTTGCCGTTTCACTAGCACACGCAAATTAAATGTTTGACATGTTGGATATCTGTTTATCTAGCCTCATCTTTTAGATTTTACAAAACAATTAGATAATTTATAGCTTTTTGTGCCCTAAAATTACCTTAAGTGTATTTTTTACTGAAATTTTGTGTTTCCTAAACCTGTGTGACATAAAAAATTGGAACTACCATTATTTTATTCTCTAGGGTCTCTGATTTCAGAAAATATATCATCAAAACAATAATACCCAATTTTGCGTAAGGTGAATCCACTACCAATATATAGTCCACTATAAATCTTATGCAAAAAAATGTCCCATATTCTTCCAACGATATTCCAAAACACAGTCCACCTCAAAAAAAAGAAAACTCATATAGTGCATTATCCTTTATAAAATTATATATTTAAACTTTATTTGTGCTTCCTATAGTGAAAATACGTGAAAAAATAGTGAAAAAACGTGAACCACACGTGATCCGTGAAAAACCACTTCAGTGTACACAACACTCTTACAGTGCCATATCACAGAAAATCCAAAACTAAAAATGTGTACACTTCTAGATGCAGTAAGGGTACCCTTACCAACTTTCCCAATATAATAGGCTTTGTAACAATCCAGGAACTTTTTCAGGCTGATCAACTCAGGAACCTCTGCTGTATCCCGCAGCCACCCCACTCTCTGGATTCCTCAGACACTCTGCTCACAGTGTCACCAAAAAAACATAGAGGACATAGTGTGATACCGCCAATAAAATGAATAATAAACACTTTATTTGTAACTGCTCACATTGCCAAAGTTTAAACAACGCATTAGAGGGAGTTCAGAAGGTGTAAGGATCTCACGGACATCCAGGGAGACACGTCCCGTCGCTCCTGCTCGATCTCTCCCTTATCTAAAATGGCCGCCAGGTAACTTCCGGTTTCCGGGAAAACGTCTTAACGTCACTCCGCCTTGACGCGTTTCGTCATCGACTTAGTCATAAGGGGTCAATTATGACTAAGTCGATGACGAAACGCGTCAAGGCGGAGTGACGTTAAGACGTTTTCCCGGCATTCTCTCCGGGCGGAGCCTGAGTATGGCGGCGGAGGAGAGCTCAATGTAGGAGCTCTCGGTCGGAGCTCCATGTCCTGACCTCCCCAGGTCCCCTGTGATCCCCCCGAGATATGTAGATAGCCTGGTGGCTTGCCTCTTACCCTGGCCTGGCGGCTCCCCGGGACGGAAAGCGGAGGTGTGCGGGGGGAGAGTGGAGAGTGGCTGGTGAATAGCGGTGAGAGAGCGGTTGGATGCTGGGAAGTCGGCGCGAGCACGTGACCGACCGCAAAGCACGCCTGGGAGTTCGGGAAGCCGGCCGGCCGGCGTTCTGCGGTGAGAGAGCAGAAAGGTCCTGTCGGCTGGGGATCGGTGCATTCTCCCTCTATTCCCCCGAGACCCCCAGGGCATAAAGCAAGATAAGAAGATATTCACTGAGCCCTGGTAAACGGAAGATCAAAGAGACTCTGGAGGGTCCCCCCCCCCCCCTTCTCCTTGAATAAAGACCCTATGTGACCTGAAGGAGAGAGCAAACAGCGGGGCCACTGGAGGAAACATACGAGGAGGGTGAGTGACTTTAAGTTGAAATCTTCTATACCCTAACTGTGATGCATTACATGGCTCCCTAAAGGGTAGCAGGGGGTAAGTGAAAGGGGGGACCCCGGCGACTGCAAAAAAGGTGGAAAAGATTTGAGGACAGAACAGCCCAAAAAGACCAGCCGGGGAATAGTGCAGAGACTAGTATACAAGACCTTTGATTCTCTATCCCCCCTAAATCCAGGAATTTTAAAATAGAAGAGCAAAGAACAAAAGTTACAGAGAAAATGAAAAATAAAAGTGTAAAAGGAAGTGGGCTTAAAGGGTCCCAGACTGGTACAATTAAAAAATATACCTCCCAAGGAAACGTAACCCCAGAAAGATCCCAGAATAGGACTGAAAGAGGAGAAGCTGATTTCAGCATGGAAAATAGCCCTAGAGTATCATTAGGCCTGGACACCAGCAATCAGCAAGCATTAGGAAATACAGAGATGGAAAAAGATCTACAAATACCTAATAAAAAAGAAATGGCAGAAATGTTTAAAGAACTGGAGAAAACAATAAAACAAGAAATGGTAAATATCCGAAGTGACCTGGGACACCTGCTGGTGAGAGTGGAGGAAACGGAGGAGAAAGTTAAAAATCAGACCCAGGCTATCTCTGAGCTTGAAAAAGTAATAATTAGCATAGGGAAAGCCCAAGAAAAATTGAAATATAAAGCTGAGATACAAGAAAATAGAGACAGGAGGAGAAACATCATGATACGTGGGGCCCCAGAGAACTCTAAGGGAGAAAACCTGCAAGAAGTGGTTTGTAAAATATTAAATATTATAACAGACAGCACTGAAATGGAAAACTCTAAAATAGAAGGAATTTTCAGAAAAGGAAACATCCAGAGATACCTGGGGAAAGAAAACCCGAGAGACATTATAGTTAAATTTTATGAGTTTCGAGATAAAGAAAAAATTTGGAAGAAGATCAAAGGGAAACCAGCTATTAAGTATGAAGGTGGCGACATACAGATATATGCGGACTTGGCCCCAGAGACTCTGTGGAGAAGGAGAACTTTGAGGCCCCTATTGGAAAGGTTAAAAGAATATAATGTGCAATACAGATGGGGGTCTCCTGAATGTTTAATAGGATGGAAAAACGGGGTTACGGCGCACCTCAGGTTCCCAGAAGATCTGAAACATTTTTGTGACAGTTTAAAAATACAAAGAATGGAGATTCCAGGCTGGGAAGAAGATCAATGGGAATTTAGAATGAAGAGAAAAGAGGATTGGCAACTTGTGGGGGGGAGGGGGCGGGGGGAGAGGGGGAGGGGGAGAGAGGTGGTGGAGGGAAGATAAGGCTGGTTTTTTTTTTTTTTTTTTTTTTTTTTGGTCTTTCCTCTACACTGGTCAGCCCTCACCCTACTGCCCCTGCCTTACGGTGCTGGAGATGAACCTAGGAGGGACCAGGGGAGCTATGAGGAGGTCGGACAAGGGGAAGGTCGTCCATGCCCAGAGTTTTTAGCCCAAGGACTAGATCAAAAGTGGAAGTTTCTTCCATAAATGATCAATAGGCAAAAGATGGGCCTAAAAAGAGGGGGGGGGAAGGGGGTGGGGGGGAGGGGGAAGTTGGGGGGGGTGGGTAAGTGGGGAGGGGGGGTATTTTTCCTGCAAAAAAATACAAAAGCAAGTGAGAAGGGAGAAGAAGGGGAAGAGAAGATTTATGGAAGATGGAAGAGATTCAGTTTATAACATATAACGTAAATGGGTTGAACTCCCCTGGGAAAAGATTTAGACTGTTTAAAGAATTACATCATAGAGCAGCCTCAGTAGTATTCCTACAGGAGACACATCTTGAGATAGAATCGAACGTTAGGCTGAGATCCAGAAATCACCCAACATGGTATTATGCTGATTCCCCGGTTAAGAGAGCGAAGGGTGTTGCAATAGGTATGGCAAAGAATACTAGGTTTGAGCTGGACGATAGAATGACAGACCCAGAGGGGAGATTCTTGTTCTTAAAGGGAAAACTACAGGAGATCGAATGTACATTGGCCAATATTTATTGTCCTAATAAAAGTCCAGAGATATATCTGAAAAAAGTGCTGAGGAAGTTGACGGACTTTAAAAAAGGCTGTTTGATTCTCGCAGGGGATTTTAATTTTTGTATGGATCCACAAAAAGATGCTACCTCCCATGCACAGAGAGAAGGAAGTAGGGCTCTGAAACTCTTGAAGAAAGAACTACATATAAGCCAATTAGTAGACGCCTGGAGAATTACACACATGCAAGATAGAGATTATACCTTTTTTTCAAACATGCATAAGAGGTATTCAAGATTAGACCACATATTAATAGAACATCAATTAATCGACCACCTAGTTCAAATTGAAATAGAGACAATCTCTTTATCGGATCATGCCCCAGTCAGAATGAAATTGGAATGGGGGAAGGGGAAAACAAGAGGGCTGGGATGGAAACTTAATGAGACACTATTAGTAGATAACGAAATAGCCCAGAAAATAGGGGAAGAGATTGAACGGTATTTCCAGGAAAATGAGACAGGTGATGTGTCCATAGCTACAGTGTGGGAATCTCATAAGGCATACATAAGAGGAATATTGATAGCGATTGGGGCAAGAAAGAAAAAAGAAAGAAGAGAGAAAATGAGCAGACTCTTAGAAGAAATAAGTAAGCTAGAACAACAACACAAGAATAGAATAATAAAAGAAATAGAGTTGAAGTTAAAAAAAAAGAAAGAAGAATTGGAAGGTGTAATAGAAGAGGAGAGGAGAAAAGCATATAATAGGGTTTTGAGTGAGAGATATAGATGGGGAGAAAGACCGGGAAAATACTTGATGAGGGCCCTAAGGAAAAAGAAAAATAGAAATTATATAGAAAAAATAAAAGACGTTAAGGGGAACCTGAAACACTCAAATAGAGAAATCACCAAAGTTTTTATGGAATATTATAGAGATCTGTATAATATAAATCCCCTGCGGGAATCTGAAAATATAGAAAGTGAGAAGAACCATAAGAGAAAGAAATATATAGAGAAGGCTGGGTTACTAAAATTAAGCGAAGTCCAAATGAACTCCCTGGATGCAGATATCTCACAAGAGGAAATAAAATTAGCTCTGAAGGGTACAGTGTCTGGGAAAAGTCCAGGTCCAGATGGTTATACTGTGAGATATTATAAAAAATATAGTGAAATCTTAGTACCAAAACTTAGAAAATATATGAATGCATTAGGTGGAGAGATGGAAATAAGAAAAGAATCGCTACAGGCTCAAATGGTGCTTATCCAAAAAGAGGGAAAAGATGCTACACAGTGTTCGAACTATAGACCTATCTCATTATTAAACACTGACACTAAGCTATACGCAAAGGTCTTGGCAAATAGATTGAAAGAGCTAATGCCGGAATGGATACATCAGGACCAGGTGGGCTTCGTTCCCGGGAGGGAGGGTAGAGATAATGGGCTACGATCATTGATGCTGATCCAAAAAAGTAAAAAGGGAAAAGAACCGGTGATTCTACTCTCTATAGACGCTGAAAAAGCGTTTGATAGAGTGAATT
Organism: Staurois parvus; assembly: GCF_062004578.1. Lineage (NCBI taxonomy): Eukaryota > Metazoa > Chordata > Amphibia > Anura > Ranidae > Staurois > Staurois parvus. The sequence continues at coordinate 191,975 of NW_028318506.1, read as the reverse complement.
GGAGATTCATGATGGATACGTTGGAAGTCATGGGAATTGGGCCCAAGATGAGAGAGTGGATAGGAAAGTTGTATAGATACCCCTCTGCAGTTGTTGTGGTGAACGGGGAGAGGTCAGAACCCATTGAGATGTCAAACGGTACAAGACAGGGATGTCCACTGTCCCCATTGTTGTATGTTGTATTACTGGAACCACTTCTGTCAACAATACGGCTAAATAGAGATATAAAGGGAATTCAGATAGGGGACACGGAACATAAAGTCGCCGCTTTTGCTGACGACTTGCTGTTCTACGTGAGAAACCCCAGGATGACACTGCCAAACCTAATGAAGCTATTGAAGGAGTATGGAGAATTGTCAAATTTAAAGATAAATCCAACAAAAACGGAGATTCTAAATATAAATATTTCAAAAAATGAAAAAGAAAAAATACAAAAGGAATTTCCCTTTAAATGGAAAGATAGAGATATAAAATACTTAGGAGTAAATCTCACAGCTTCATATAAACACCTTTACAAATTAAACTATATTTCACTGATTAATGAGATTAGAGAGCAGCTAAAAATATTGCAAGAGGGAACCCCGACATTGATAGGTCGTATTAACCTAGTAAAAATGATAATAGTACCAAAAATCATGTATAGATATCAAATGATACCAATTAAACTCCCAGAGACCTTTTTTAAGTTAATTAAGAAACTGATAACAAAATACATATGGAGGAATAAAAAACCAAGATTGTCATATGAGTTGTTGAGTAGGAGGAAAGAAAGAGGTGGTTTAGGGCTTCCAGATTTTAAAAGATACTATAAAGCTGTAATATTGGCTAGAACTATAGACTGGATACAGAACTATAAAAAAAGTTGGGTGAGGATAGAGAATGAACTTAGTGGAATAGATTTGGGTAAAGTGATATGGATACCAACACAGTATAGGGGCCTAAATGATAATGTAAATACATACACTTTGAATGTTTTAAAAATTTGGGATAACTTACACAAAAGTTTGAAATGGTCTTTTAATTCAACACTAATTTCACTAAAAAACACGGAGTTTTTCCCCCCTGGTAGAGAAGAAATAGGAGGTAGGTGGTTTAAAAAGGAAGAGGTTCAATTAAGAGATATTTTGGTGGGGGATAAAATAGGATCATTTGAGGAATTGAAAAAAAAAGAGGGTGAGATTTTCACTAAATTAGACAAGTGGCGGTATTTTCAGTTGAAGAGTTTTGTTGGAAGCTTGCCAAAACCTTTAAGGACAAGAGACAATTGGAACTTGTTTGAAAAGGTTTTGGGCACACAAGGTGACGGGAAACACGGGATTGCTAAGGTATATAAAATACTCACAGAACTAGATATAAATACAAAGCCAACATATATAATAAAATGGGAAACTGACATGGGAAGTGTGATAGATGAGGAGAAGCAGAGGAGAATATATAGATTAACCCACGAAAACATCTCTATGAGAGAAGTAGAGATGAACTATAAGTGTTTGACAAGATGGCACATTACACCAATTGTTGAAAATAAGATGTGTAAAGAGAGTTCACCGTGGTGCTGGAGGGGATGTGGTGAAATGGGTACAACATATCACATATGGTGGGGTTGCCCAAAAATTCAGTTATACTGGAAGACAATAACCCACTTGATAAGGAAAATAACAGAAATAGATATTGGATTAGACCCAGAAGTGTGTATTTTACATAACATGGACATATCAGTCAATAAATATAAAAAATCAGGGATATGGTGCTACATTAATGCTGCAAAAGCTCTGATACCCAGGTTTTGGAAGCAAATAGAAGTACCGAGGGTAGAAGACTGGGTAGAAGAAGTTGAGCAGATTAAAAAGATGGAAAGGTTGTGCCATGTCCAGGAAGATAGGATGGAGATTTATAATAGGAAATGGGAGAATTGGGAAAAAGCTAAGTTATATACGAAATATAGGAAAGATTAAAGAAAATAATAGGAAAACTGCACTTGCTGAGATAAAATGATGCAGAGAAAAGGAAAAGTAGGAAGATGGGATTTGGGAGAGGGTGGTGGAGGGGGGGGAGAAATTTGGAATAAAGTAAATAAAGTAGAAATGTTGGATACTATGGTGTATAGATATATTTATATGTTTGTATATCATGATGTTGAAAAGTATTTAAAATGAAAATCAATAAATATTTAAATTATAAAAAAAAAAAAAGACGTTTTCCCGGAAACCGGAAGTTACCTGGCGGCCATTTTAGATAAGGGAGAGATCGAGCAGGAGCGACGGGACGTGTCTCCCTGGATGTCCGTGAGATCCTTACACCTTCTGAACTCCCTCTAATGCGTTGTTTAAACTTTGGCAATGTGAGCAGTTACAAATAAAGTGTTTATTATTCATTTTATTGGCGGTATCACACTATGTCCTCTATGTTTTTTTGGTGACACTGTGAGCAGAGTGTCTGAGGAATCCAGAGAGTGGGGTGGCTGCGGGATACAGCAGAGGCTCCTGAGTTGATCAGCCTGAAAAAGTTCCTGGATTGTTACAAAGCCTATTATATTGGGAAAGTTGGTAAGGGTACCCTTACTGCATCTAGAAGTGTACACATTTTTAGTTTTGGATTTTCTGTGATATGGCACTGTAAGAGTGTTGTGTACACTGAAGTGGTTTTTCACGGATCACGTGTGGTTCACGTTTTTTCACTATTTTTTCACGTATTTTCACTATAGGAAGCACAAATAAAGTTTAAATATATAATTTTATAAAGGATAATGCACTATATGAGTTTTCTTTTTTTTGAGGTGGACTGTGTTTTGGAATATCGTTGGAAGAATATGGGACATTTTTTTGCATAAGATTTATAGTGGACTATATATTGGTAGTGGATTCACCTTACGCAAAATTGGGTATTATTGTTTTGGAGCATTTGTTTAATAACACTGTCACGTATATAGTTTGGTACACTTTCAGGGGAAGGTGTTGATTGTGTTATAGGGTAATCATATTAGGAAGGAGGTGGTTGATGTTTAATTAAAGAAAATATATCATGTTTTGGAGTTTTGTGTGTAATCTTCAGGACTTATATTATTTTTTTAAACGTGTGCAAAAAACGCAAAAACAGCTCTGGCAGCGAAAAGGATAAAGGATAAGCTGGACAGGATTTCCTAACAAGCAGTCAATCAGTGCTTATTACACTGCAAGGTCTCTCCCTTCCCTGCTAGTGCTCAGGTGCGGTGCTAGAGACAGGCAGGGAAGGGAGGAGGAAATAAACAGCGCAATGTTAAAAATATTAAACGTTTAGGTAGCCATAAAGCCCCCCCCCCCCCTCGTTTTTTTTTTTAAAGCACCAGACATTACTTAAAGCCGATTTAGATACAGTTTTGGTTAAAATGTATTTTTTTTTTTTATCAGGACAAGTAGATTGTCAGGAGGGACAAGTGGATTGTGAGACTGTAATAGTGATGCTGGTTGCAATAACTAAAAACAGGTCATATACACGCACACAATCAACATGCCGTCGTGCAGGTACTTTTAATCAGCATTTAAACCATTACATGTTCTATGCATTGCGAAAGACCAACTACCCAATGAATACCTGCCCTGGCACATCATAGCATTCACCCGGCACTCCAAGAAATAACAGAATCCAACTGCAATATTCTTGTACTGTCAAAACCTCCACTTTTATTATCACACGACACACAAGAGGATATATATTTTAGTCATCACAATCTGCATAATAATACACACCAATAATAATGTGAGCATTACAGCATGAAAAAGACACATCGTTTGACAGCGTCACAGCATAGAATTAATACATTACCAAAGCCATGTGGAAGCTGGGAGGAACAAATCCCATGGGAACCAAACTGCCCAGGGGGTCACGGGGAAGCCGTAGGCGCGACCAGTCGATGAACCCATATAGCCTTGGTAAAAATCCCAGCGTCAGAGCGTCCTCTGGCCACTAGGGGAGATTCCACTGGTCTTGCCTGGACCTCCGCCTTATAAACCCTTTTTCTGGAAGCGGTCCAATAGTGGACGGCACCACCCACCACAGGAGGGGCTAGCAGAAGGGTTCCGCGAGGATAAGTCATGTTCAACCACCATATTCCTTATCTGAAAAGTCACACTGTTGCTTCTTATCTACCCCAAAACCTCTTTTCATCTCCTCCAGACTTCAGAATTTCTAACTTAGATGTCCTTAACCTCTTGGCGCCAACCGAATGGAAATGTGCAGCCTCCCAGTTTCTGGGCCTAGACGCCAAGCGGCCGCACATTTGCGTTCTATTAAAAAAACATATGTGCTGAGAACGCGCACCCTACATGCTCCCAGCACACATGTCCGGTACTAACGGAAAGGTCCCGATCTCCTCTTTCGATCGGGACCTTTCACGATCATGTGACCGCCGTGACGGCATGTCACATCGGTCACATGACCCTAAACCCCGCCCCCCAGCTTCTGAAACCCTTAAAGGGCTGGGAGGTGTCGGCGCCACGGGGTTAAACAGGTTTTTATCTCCTAATGTGAAGTTATTAGATGTCATAAACACGGTTCATTCCATAAACAAGGTTTTATCTTGCTCTCAGCAGAATATTTTGTGACTCTGTTCCCTTGACCTAGAGAAATGACACATCAGTCACTTCTCATGCCCTGGCATTAGCACAACAACTTTATTGTAAACATTACCCAAGAAACAAAGGGTCCAAGGCCAACACATTTCATAGGCATTAGACACCGATGTAGTCCCTGGACAAGTAGTTTTTTCAAAAATGTCCACATCCCTGTAGATATAAGTTGTACAATGCTTTATGCCCTAAAATTCCAGCCATGACTTAAAAAAAAAAAATCCCGGGATCGGGACTCCAGACTCGTGATTCGCAATACCAGACTTAGAATTCCGGACTCGGGATTCAATACTCAGAATTCCAGACTTGGAATTTCGGACTCAGGATTCGGAATTCCAAACTCGGAATCTCGGACACGGGACTCCAGATTCGCAATACCAGACTCCGAATTCCAGACTCCAAATTCCAGACTGGGGACTCCGGACTTCAAGATAGAATTCCAGACTCAGAATTTCGGACTCAGGATTTGGAACTCTGGACTCAGAATTCCAAACTTGAAACTCCGGACTCAGCATCACCTGTCACCAAAAAAATCATCACATAGGGAAGTTTTTGTCCCCTTTGTGATAAAAAAAAAAAATATATATATATATATATATATATATATATATATATATATTTTTTTTTTAAAAATTAAAGTTACACCCAAGCATATAACTCCCCCCCCCCAATCTTTCAAATGTAAAAGCACATGCTGCGGTGCCTACACATGAAAATGACGACTGCGATACACATTACATATCGCTGCGCACGCCAGAATGACAGCAATAGATATAAGTTGTACAATGCTTTATGCCCTAAAAATTCCAGCCATGACTTACAAAAAAAAAAATTTCTTTTCAATTTCTGTCACCTTTGACTTCATTCTTTGATCTCTTGCAGACCTACATCAGCTGCAGAATCTGCTGCTGTGTGTTGTGGTTCCATCCGCTAGCTGTTATGGCTTTACAATTCTACATGACACAGTAGTGACGTAGAGCTCAGTGAAGGGAAACACAGCATACAGCAAAGGACGTAGAGGTATCTTACACTTCTAGAAGTGGGTAAGCTGGCGTAACACTGCAAGAAAAAAAGATGGCAAGCACAGGTAAGTACACTACTTTTTCTTTTACAAGGTGATTTTTTTATCCTTCTTAATAGAATGAGGAACTTTAAAACCTCTGGTCAAGCTTAAAATTACTGTCCCTTGGTTTAAAAGATGTGGCAAAACAAGACCTGCAAAACAAGAGGCTTTTATACTTACCTATTCCTCCATGGTGGCTTGAAGAAATTTCACATGGGGTTACACTTCCAGGAGTGTGGAATGACTGCATCCCCTGCCATATACTGGGGTTCCTTAGACTTATTGCTACACTATGGCTGGGTCCTGTAGTGAGGTAGGGAACAAACACATTCAAAATTCCATGATGCAAGTTATATACCAAACTAGACAAGTGTACATTGTAGCAATTACCACTGTATATAAACACCATATTACAGGAGGGGCGGTGGGATGTCAAAGGAGCAAGTGGGTATTGAGACACTGGAAAACTGGTGATGGAATGTTGGAGGGTCGGGCAGGGGACATCGGAGGAACTGGTGGTGCAATGCTGAAGGGTTGGCTGGTGGGATTTTGGAGGAGGGACGTAGGAGGAGTGGGCAGTGAGTTGTTGAAGGAGCTAGAGGTGTGACGTCAGAGGAGTGGGTGGTGGGATAATTAAGAAGCAGGCAGTGGTACGTTGGAGGAGCGGGCAGTTGGAAAAGAGGGAAGAAGGATGTTGGAAAAGCAAGGAAGCAGTGGGATGTTAATGGAGCGAATGAGCAGTGGGACATTGGAAGAACTGGAGGTGGGACATCAAAGGAGCAGACGGAGGGACATTGGAGGAACATCAGAGGAGCAAGTAGTAGGGCGCTGGAGGAGTGAGAGGTGGGACATCAAAGGAGCAGATGAAGGAACATTGGAGAAACATCAGAGAAGCAAGTAGTAGGACGATGGAGGAGTGGGAGGTGGGATGTTGGAGAGGCAAGTTTGCTGTGGGATGTTGGAGGCACATGTGAGCAGTGGGATATTGGGGGAACCGAAGGTGGGACATAAAAGGAACAGGCAGAGGGATGTTGGAGGAACAACAGAGGAGCAGGAGGTGTAATGTTGAAGGAGTGAGTGATGGAATTTCGGAGGACAAGAGAGTGGAGAGACGTTGGGTGGGTGGGTGAATGGTGGGATGCTGGGTAAAGCAAGGGGGGGGATGTCAAAGAAGCAAGTGAGCAATGGGACATCGAGGGATCTGGAGGTGGGACATCGAGGGATCTGGAGGTGGGACATCGAGGGATCTGGAGGTGGGACATCGAGGGATCTGGAGGTGGGACATCGAGGGAACTGGAGGTGGGACATCGAGGGAACTGGAGGTGGGACATCGAGGGAACTGGAGGTGGGACATCGAGGGAACTGGAGGTGGGACATCGGAGGAACTGGAGGTGGGACATCGGAGGAACTGGAGGTGGGACATCGGAGGAACTGGAGGTGGGACATCGGAGGAACTGGAGGTGGGACATCGGAGGAACTGGAGGTGGGACATCGGAGGATCTGGAGGTGGGACATCGGAGGATCTGGAGGTGGGACATCGGAGGATCTGGAGGTGGGACATCGGAGGATCTGGAGGTGGGACATCGGAGGATCTGGAGGTGGGACATCGGAGGATCTGGAGGTGGGACATCGGAGGATCTGGAGGTGGGACATCGGAGGATCTGGAGGTGGGACATCGGAGGATCTGGAGGTGGGACATCGGAGGATCTGGAGGTGGGACATCGGAGGATCTGGAGGTGGGACATCGGAGGATCTGGAGGTGGGACATCGGAGGATCTGGAGGTGGGACATCGGAGGACCTAGAGGTGGGACATCGGAGGATCTAGAGGTGGGACATCGGAGGATCTAGAGGTGGGACATCGGAGGATCTAGAGGTGGGACATCGGAGGATCTAGAGGTGGGACATCGGAGGATCTAGAGGTGGGACATCGGAGGATCTAGAGGTGGGACATCGGAGGATCTAGAGGTGGGACATCGGAGGATCTAGAGGTGGGACAATGGAGGAACAGTTCAGGGGTGGGATGTTGGAGGAACATCAAATAAGCAGGTGGAGGCACAGTGCCATAGTAGTTCATTGAGGAGTACAAGCCGACAGTCGATAAGGCTGCTGGGACTTATCTCTCATTCACATGTGAAGGCGAGGAGCAGGGGCCGGTCTGATCATAACATGTTACACCCTGAATATGGGTATACCATGTTACAAAAGGTGAACTTAGCCTTTAACTACTTCCAGTCTCACTTTTGGAGAGTGATTTCCCCTGACTTCCTCTTCTGTCTGACACCTGACAAACACACAGGAAGTGAGAGGAGATCTTCCTAATGCAACCTAGACAGCCAGAAAAAAATCCACATTTAAAAAATGTCTGGAATGGAGCATCATATAATCTTCCTATAGAAACATTTTTGGTATAATAAAGTCTCCATGACCAGGAGCTGATATCAGCCATGTCACCAATACTCAGGAGTGACCACAGGAACTGTCCTGACATATGTCAACATAGAGACAGCTACACACCACTGGAAGGAATATGATCTCTATATAGGACATGACACCCAGATCACAGTATACACAATACACAGACGACAGCACTCACCCCAGGCAGCCCTCTCCTTGTATCACTCCCTCCAGTGCTGTGGTATACTGAACCCTCTCCGCTTCCGTACACACACCGCCCACTCCACATGACACCTAGTACGTGCTGCAAGAGCGCCATCTGCCGTCCCGCCTTCGGCATTGCAGCCTTGCCCCTACGTCGGCCTCGTAGGGGGCAGGGCCATGTATGAGTGACACTTAGTGGGAGGAGCTCTGTAATCTAGCTGTTCATCCATATTCATGAGGGGGTGGTGTTCTGCAGGGAAGCCTTCCTGCGTAACGTTAGCAGAGCTGGCGGGAAAAAAGAAGAGTCCAGAGAGGATTTGAGGTGATCTTTGTGCTGTGTGGTGTACGGTGTGTGTGCTCTCAGTGTAATGGCGGCCCTACATACCAGTATGAGGTGGACACGTGTGGATGGAGCTGTGTCTGTCATTATGTGGATGTATGGAAGTTCTCTGCTGTACATCATCTACTGAGTGGCTCTTCTCGATCTGCGACACTTTCCCCATTCTCGGGGAGATTTACTAAAACTGGAGCCCTCAGAATCTGATGCAGCTGTGCATGGTAGCCAATCAGCTTCTAACTTTAGCTTGTTCAATCAAACTTTAGTAACAAAACCTGGAATCTGATTGGTCACGATGCAGAAGTGCACGAGCACCCCTCTGTGTGCATTGTACAGGTGTCACTGTCAGAACACTGGAACTTCATGTTATTGTGAAAGGGGAGTTCCATCCAAAAGTGGAAGCTGCTCTTATTTACCTCCCCGCCCCCTCCACCCTTTTGGGGGGGGAGTGGGTACCAGGCTGTGAAGCTGCAAGCTGTCACAGCCTGGTACCCACAGTTGAGATGCTGGCACTGTGGAGGAGAGAAGTGTCGGTGAGTACATTGCTGGACCCCGGGACAGGTAAGTGGTTATTAAAAGTCAATAGCTATAGTTTGTGTAGCTGCTGACTTTTAATAAACACAAAAACAGCTGGAACTCCCCTTTAAGCCCTGCTTCACACTGGATGCCACTTGGCATGCGATTTGCATGCTTTGTGACTTACAAATTGCATGCCAGGTCGCACCCTATTGTCCGCAATTGACGCGGTCATATTGGTGCTGTTCAAACTTGGTCGGACCCACACCGATTTCTAAATCAGTACATGCACTACGTTTGGTGTGATTTGCATAGACATCTGTATTAGATGTCTTGAAATTGCACCTGAAATTGGCAGGTCCCCCGACTTTGAAATCGTGCGACTTCACTGTAAGTCGCACAATTTCAGTCGGGTTTGATGTGAGCGGAGGGTAAGTACTTCCCTACTGAGCCAATTCTGGCATTCTTCTCCTATATGTAAAATTACTTAGAAATGGCAAACTGCTTCCCCACCGCCCTATAGTAGAACTACTGCTACAGGGCTGTGCAACATCATGTGTATATATACGTGATTTTGCATTTCCAGGTAGGGAGTGTGCGGCTACCAGGAGCGGACTGACAACTCATGGGGCCCCCGGGCAATAGGGGATCATGGGGCCCCTGTGTCCTTGTCCAAACTCAGAAAAAGCCTATGAAAATGGTACCAGGGGCATCTCATGGGGCCCCCTACAGACCTCGGGCCCTCGGGCAGTGCCTGAGTTTCCAAATGGTCAGTCTGCCCCTGGCGGCTACAGATGTTGATCACTGGGTCCCAGCCAAAGATTCCCCATGGGCACCCAGTGATCATAGAGGAACAGTGACGGGAGAGACCTGGAGTAACATGCTGTGCAGAGAAATACACAGCAGCATGTTTCCCTAGTAAAACACACACAGCACATTAACTTCTTTCCCTCAAGAGGATTGACCCCCCTTCCTGACCAGGCCATTTTTTGTGTTACAGCACTGCGTTACATTAGCTGACAATTGTGCGATCATGCGACGCTGTACCCAAATGAAATTTATGTCGTCCCCACCCCCCCCCCCCCCACAGATTGAGTTTTCTTTCTATGGTATTCGCCTGTGTGTGTTTTATTTTTTGTGCTATTAAAAAAAAAAAAAAAGACAATTTTGAGAAACTGTATTTTTGACTTTTTGCTATTAAACATGTCCAGTAAAAAAATTGAAAACAAATTTGTCAAATTTAGGCCAAAATATATTCTGCTACATATCTTTGCTAAAAAAAAAAAAAATCCCAATGTGTGTAAATTAATTGGTTTACATTAAATTTATAGCGTGTACAAATGGCAGTATATACTGGGATTTTTATTTTTACTAGTAATGGCGGCAATCAGTGACTTATAGCGGGACTGCAGCGGGCATTCTGACACTGGGGGGGAACTGACTTGGTGTCATTGATATCCCCAGTGACACCAATACAGTGATCAGTGCTAATATAAAGCACTGACGCTGTACTAATCGCACTGGGCAGGAAGGGGTTAACATGTGGGGCAATGAAAGGGTTAACTGTGTGCTGTTTTACACGGTGTGGCTGTGTTTGTGCTTCACTGTAAGCACACTGCTTTGCATGGCTGTGCTATGCAAAGCAGTGTGCAGGAGCTGACAGTGGAGAGAACTGTTTTGTTTATGAACAGTTCTCCCCCCATTGGTGATACTCCGCAATTACCGGCCGGGACCTCGTGATTGGCGGCGTGGGTAGGGAGCGCACGTGCCCCCTACCTAGGAATGCAGAATCACTGTGCCACCCTGTAGCAGTATTTCTGCTATAGGCGGACGGGAAGCTGTTAATGCTGTCAGAAGGAATGTAAACATCCCTTGTGATAATAAGCAGTGACATGCACTTTTTAATGAGAATCTCAATTGCACGTGAGAGCCTGGGAAGTCACAGGAGTGCAGTGGGGGAGCACCCCTCCCCTGCTTGTAAAAGAAATCCAGCAGCTAATTAGCTGCTAGGATTGTTTTTGCATTAGACCATCGCTGGCTTAAAGTGGTTGTAAAGGCTCAATGTTTTTTTACCTTCTTAGCTTAAAAAAACCAGCAGCTCCCCCAGCCCCCTAATACTCACCTAAGCTAAGGTGGGGGCAGTGGCAAAGCAATTGAGTGGCAGCACTGCTGTCCAAATGCTTTCACCTGACAGGTGAGCTCTGCTGCTTGCCCACAGGAGGGCTAAATGTTGAAAAAAGCTAGCTGCCAGACACCTGGAACTACATGTCCTGGGCGTCGGGCGATACAAATTCAACATCCCTGAATAATAAAATTTGTTTGATCTTCATCATTTAAGTGTGACAAATATTCCAAAAAATAAAAAATCAGGGGGGAAATGCTTTTTCACAGCACTGTATACCATAGTTTGTAGACTCTCACACAGACTAAATCATAAACACTGATTTGTCTTATTTTTTTTACCAAATAAATGTACAGAATACATTTGGGTTTTTTTGTTTGTCTATATACAGTGGGTATAAAAAGTCTACCCACCCCTGTTAAAATGTAAGGTTTCTGTGATGTAATAAAATGAGACCAAGATAAATAATTTCAGAACTTTTTCCACCTTTAATGTACTCAGTTGAACAACAAACTGAAATCTTTTAGGTGGAGGGAAGTAAAAATAAAAAACTAAAATAACATGGTTGCATAAGTGTGCACACCCTTAAACTAATACTTTGTTGAAGCACCTTTTGATGTGATTCCAGCACTCAGTCTTTTTGGGTATGAGTCTATCAGCATGGCACATCTTGACTTGGCAATATTTACCCACTCTTCCTTGTAAAAACACTCCAAATCTGTCAGATTGCGAGGGCATCTCCTGTGCACAGCCCTCTTCAGATCACCCAACAGATTTTCCATCGTATTCAGGTCTGGGCCATTCCAAAACTTTAATCTTCTTCTGGTGAAGCCATTCCTTTGTTGATTTGGATGTATGCTTTGGGTCGTTGTTATGCTGAAAGATGAAGTTCCTCTTCATGTTCAGCTTCTTAGCAGAAGCCTGAATGTTTTGTGCCAATATTGACTGGTATTTGGAACTGTTCATAATTCCCTCTACCCTGACTAAGGCCCCAGTTCCAGCTGAGGAAAAACAGCCCCAAAGCATGATGCTGCCACCACCATGCTTCACTGTGTGTATGGTGTTCATTTGGTGATGTATACTGTTGTTTTTGTGCCAAACATATCTTTTGGAATTATGGCCAAAAAGGTCAACCTTGGTTTCATCAGACCAAAACACATTTTCCCACATGCTTTTGGGAGACTTCAGATGTGTTTTTGCAAAATTTAGCTGGGCTTGGATGTTTTTCTTCATAAAAAAAGAAAAAAGGCTTCTGTCTTGCCACTCTACCCCATATCCCATACATGAAGAATACGGGAGATTGTTGTCACAGGTACTATACAGCCAGTACTTGCCAGATATTCCTGCAGCTCCTTTAATGTTGCTTTAGGCCTCTTGGCAGCCTCCCAGACCAGTTTTCTTCTCGTCTTTTTTCATCAATTTTGGAGGGATGTACAGTTCTTGGTTATATCATGGTTGTGCCATATTTTCTCCACTTTATGACTATCTTCACTGTGTTCTGTGGTATATCTAATGCCTTGGAAGCCATTTTGTACCCTTCTCCTGACTGATACCTTTTAACAATGAGATCCCTCTGATGCTTTGGAAGCTCTCTGGGGATCATGGCTTTTGCTTTAGGATGTGACTAAGCAAATGTCAAGAAAGACCTACTAGAACAGCTGAACTTTATTTGGGGTTAATCAGAGGCACTTAAAATAATGGCATGTGTGTACTGAACTTTTGTTTACTGTCATTTTTTTTTAATGTGATTTCATAATTCTGAACACAGCTACATCCCCAGTTATAAGAGGGTGTGCACACTTATGCAACCACATTATTTTAGTTTTTATGTTTACTCCCCCCCCCCCCCCCCCCCCCCGAAAGATTTCAGTTTGTTTTTCAATTGAGTTGTACAGTTTATAGGTCACATTAAAGGTGGAAAAAGTTCTGATATAATTTCTTTGTCTCATTTTTGTACATCACAGAAACCTTTCATTTTAACAGGGTGTGTAGACTTTATATCCACTGCAGCATAAAATAAAAATCCAGTGGTTATCAAATACCCCCAAAAGACAGCTTTATTTGTGTGAAAAAAACTGTTCTGGTCATGAAGGGGGTAAAACTTTCTGGAGGTCAAGTGGTTAAGAATTAGTGCCTGGGGTCCAGCATTGTCTTCCCACAGCTGGTTCTTCTTACCTCCCGTGGGTCCCAGGTATCGGCATCTAAGAAACAGGAGCCAGCTGTAACTTCCTGTAACCAGCCAGCTCCCCGCTATGAATGCATTAACTGGCACAGCACTTTATGAATGGTCCTGCAACCTCCTGGGAAGTGTGATGTGTCCTGGGAGGGGGCGGGGCAAAGGACATCATCCTGGCTAGGTGAAGATTGTAGAAGACTGAGCAGGTACCACAAATAAGTCTGTACTCCTAAAACCGTTACATTCTAGGAATATTGTTAATGATAACTGTCGCAGGTACTGGTGATCGTGACAGAAGTCAAGCCGTCAAATGGCTGGTGTCATAACTGATAACGTGCAGCACTATGGCACCTGCAGATGCTAAAAACTGGCCATAGGCAGATTGAAATTTGGCTGGTTCAGCAGGGATCAGCTGAATATCGATAAGAGTGTGGCTTTCCCTGCTTGTTTGATCAACTTTTGTCAAAGGGACATGCTGGAAAACATTTGTCAATCAGTAGGTGCCACTGCCAGAAAACAATGTTCCGTTGGGGATTGGGGGGGGGGGGGATTCCTCAATCCACCTCCTTTCTGTGGAGGGAGAAGTCACTTTACTTTAACTTTATTGAAATGTACAAAATTACATTTTATTCAGCTCTATTCGCAGCAGCATTTTGTGACTCCCTGTGGTACGTTGACATACAGTTACATGCATACTGAGTGGTAAAAACACTGCTCTTAGGGGCATATGGCGTTTTGGGTTGTTTTTTTGATCTTTTTCTAAATGCCCCTCAATTTCAAGCTATGTCTTCATGCAGGCTTTTAGAGGCAGAAAGAAAAACGCTGCCAGTGCATTCAGGAGCAGCAGTGTTTTGGCAGAAAACACGCATGAGGCCTTTAAATGTGGCTTGACATGTGTTAATGTATCTAAACCTCCATTAACGCTAGGCTCATCAAGCGCTTGAGAGTTAATTTATTTCAGTGGCCAGGATAAATTATTATTATTCTGGCCAATGAAATTAACTCCTAAGCGCTTGACACATGGCAAGCGGTTTTACTGCCAAAATGCTGCTGCCAGGAGGAAAGGCGTTTAGGATGCAGGCATGCTGCATTTTGCACACCACTACACATGTGAAATGTGATCAAAGAACAATTGCAGCGTACCTAGTGTAAAGGAGCCCTTTAGAAAGTATGGAACAGCCAAAGTGTACAATTGTTTTTACTGTGTGTGGCCAGCTTTTGTCTAATCCCTGTGTATTACACAATAATGTCTGTATCATCTGTGTATTTATCTACCACACTCTCACTGCAGTCTTCTCCGCTCTCTCACTGCAGTCTTCTCCGCTCTCTCACTCCTCCCTCTTCCCATTGGTTTTCCGGGATCTGACAGCTCTTATATACCCTTCTGCTTTATGGGTGGGCCTGCTTGACAAAGGAGGTGTAGCTTATGAAACGCGTTGCAGCCCACCCACCCGCCATTCATGGCAACTGTCACGGCACCTGTCACATCTCCCCTCTGCTCGGTGGGAACTTTTGTATGAACGCCGTTGAGTCCACAAATGGCTCCCTCCAAGCCTATACAGCTAACATCGGCTCTGCCATCTGAGAGAACTGTGGTCCTGCTGGTCTGCCTTATCTTCATGTCCTGCATGCTGACCGAAGGAGACTTGGATGCACAGTATCTCGCAGCAGTAAGTACACCCCTCATATTTTTGTAAATATTTTATTCTATCTTTTCATGTGACAACACTGAAGAAATGACACTTTGCTACAATGTAAAGTAGTGAGTGTACAGCTTGTATAATAGTGTAAATTGGCTGTCCCCTCAAAATAACTCATCGTACAGCCATTAATGTCTAAACCGCTGGCAACAAAAGTGAGTACACCCCTAAGTGAAAATGTCCAAATTGGGCCCAATTAGCCAATTTCCCTCCCCAGTGTCATGTGACTCGTTAGTGTTACAAGGTCTCAGGTGTGTTAAATTTGGTGTTATCGCTCTCACCCCCTTATACTGGTCACTGGAAGTTCAATATGGCACCTCATGGCAAAGAACTCTCTGAGGATCTGAAAAAAAAGAATTGTTGCTCTACATAAAGATGGCCCAGGCTATAAGAAGATTGCCAAGACCCTGAAACTGAGCTGCAGCACGGTGGCCAAGACCACACAGCAGTTTAACTGGAGAGGTTCCACTCAGAACAGGCCTCGCCATGGTCAACCAAAGAAGTTGAGTGCATGTGCTCAGCGTCATATCCAGAGGTTGTCTTTGGAGAAAAGCCGTACGAGTGTTGCCATCATTGCTGCAGAGGTTGAAGGGGTGGGGGGGTCAGCCTGTCAGTGTTCAGACTATACGCCGCACACTGCATAAAATTGGTCTGCATGGCTGTTGGCCCAGAAGGAAGCCTCTTCTAAACTGATGCCCAAGAAAGCCCGCCAACAGTTTGCTGAAGACAAGCAGACTAAGGACATGGATTACTGGAACCATGTCCTGTGGTCTGATGAGACCAAGATAAACTGATTTGGTTCAGATGGTGTCAAGCGTGTGTGGTGGCAACCAGATGAGGAGCACAAAGACAAATGTGTCTTGCCTACAGTCAAGCATGGTGGTGGAAGTGTCTTGGGCTGCATGAGTGTTGCTGGCACTGGGGAGCTACAGTTCATTGAGGGAACCATGAATGCCAACATGTACTGTGCCATACTGAAGCAGAGCATGATCCCCTCCCTTCGGAGACTGGGCCGCAGGGCAGTATTCCAACATAACGACCCCAAACACACCTCCAAGACGACCACTGCCTTGTTAAAGAAGCCGAGGGTAAAGGTGATGGACTGGCCAAGCATGTCTCCAGACCCAAACCCTATTGAGTATCTGTGGGGCATCCTCAAATGGAAGGTGGAGGAGCGCAAAGTCTCTAACATACACCAGCTCTGTGATGTCGTCATGGAGGAGTGGAAGAGGACTCCAGTGGCAACCTGTGAAGTTTTGGTGAACTCCGTACCCGAGAGGGTTAAGGCAGTGCTGGAAAATAATGGTGGACACACAAAATATTGACATTTTGGGCCCAATTTGGACATTTTCACTTAGGGGTGTACTCACTTTTGTTGCCAGCCATTTAGACATTAATGGCTGTGTGTTGTTATTTTGAGGGGACAGCCAATTTACACTGTTATACAAGCTGTACATTCACTACTTTACATTGTAGCAAAGTGCCATTTCTTCAGTGTTGTCACATGAAAAGATAGAATAAAATATTTACAAAAATGTGAGGGGTGTACTCACTTCTGTGACATACTGTAAGTCAACTGATAATAAAGTTTCTATGTTTTAACCTACACTGACCTGGTGCCCTCCTTTTCTCTTTTGCTTATCTTCAAGGGATCCCCCATATCCTTGGCGAGGAGCTGCCGGTCCCATCGCATGTGCCTTGTCCCCTTGGTCTACTTCTTCCTCATTCTGCTCATCCTATGGATGTATTGACTGTTTGAAATACAATTGTCATTACACCTATTGTACAGTTTTATTTCTTTACTTATCCATTAATGTATATGCATTCATTACTATCCAATTCTTCATTATGTGAGCGCTGAATACTTTGTTCATTTACTGGTATATAAGAACTTTTCTTGCTGTCATAGCAACCAGACAGATTCCTCGTTGCGTTAGTTTTTGAGGGGTAGAGTCAGATTGGTATACTTCTGGGACTCCTGAAAGATATGGATGTATATTATTAATGGAATTTATATTAGTTGTTATAACATGCTGATCCTATTTTCAGACAACTGTGTAGATTGTTAGATCACTTTATCAATATGTTTCTTTTACAGTCTTCACTGTCCATGATGGAAGAGGATCTGGCCCTGTCTGATGAGGCCTCTGATGCTGGAAGTGAAGAGGTCCTGACGCCTGCAGAACTCATTAACAAGCTGGAGGAGGTGAGAAGTTTATTGTAGTAATAAAATATAACATTTTACTGTGAAGCCCAGCCACCTGTCTAGGACAGGTGTACTTGTCACTCATACTGTGTACATTACTGATATGGCCGAACCCAAATTGTTTGTTTTTTCTTTTAAACCAACATAAATATTTCTCGGAAGAAGGTTAGAAATAGCACTTCCCCCATATTTCTTTCATGACAGGATATTTCCCCACCAACCAGTCATTCATGGTGGAGAAAAGGGGCTGTAGCACACAGGTATGGAACAAATTCAGGTGGTGGCGGCAGCAGCCATCATATCACCAAGTATGCATCTGTGTAGTAGGAGAGTGGGTTAGGTTAGGGCAAACTGTAAAAAAAGAATAAGTCCACTTACCCAAAGACATGCTGGTAGGTTAATTGGCTCCTGTCTAAATTGGCCCTAGTATGTGTATGGATGTAAGTTAGGGACCTTAGATTGTACACCCCCTGAGGGTTAGGGACTGATGTGAATGTACAATATGTATGTAAAGCGCTGCGTAAATTAATGGCACTATTATAAGTACCTGAAATAAATAAATAATACCCTTTAATGCCGGGCTCCAAATCTTTCCAAACAAAGGGCCAGTTTATTATCCTTCAGACTTTAGAGGGGGTGGACTGTGGCCAGTGGGAGAAGAAAATGTCCTGGCATTGGTAACTATGCCCCTTTGTTTGTTAGTGAGAGGAATAACTCCCCATAATTTGGTCTCGGTGAGAGGATTACTGCCCCATCTTTTGTGTCTGTGAGAGGAATACTGCCCCATCTTAGGGGTCAGTGGGCACAGATTTATGCCCCATTGTCATGTAATGTCAGTGGGAGGAATAGTGTCCCAAGGGCCAGATAAAGGCAAGCAACATTCAGCCCCCGGGACACAGTTTGGAGACTACTGCTTTAATGAAAATTTAGTTGGATTTCTGTATAGTAGATTTTTCCCTGGATTCTGATGGCAGTTCCTCCAATTTTATTATGTTCCTTAATGTTGATAAAGTGTATGTGAAGTCACAGCATCTTGGTTTTCAAGGAGTAGGGTGAGAATTGGTACCTCTGGCAAGTTTTTATTACGGTTTCTCTCACCAATGGGGAAATTCCCATTCTCACTCGCTAGAAGAGGAATATTTTTCAGTGAGGAGATCTGTTCTTATGACATCTGAGAATCAAATTTCCCTCACTTCCTCTTGTACCTCTGGGGCAGATTGTGAAGGGAATTCATTAGGAAACAGCAAAAACATTTTTAAAAAAATATGCTGGAGAAGGTGAGATGTTTATTGTTGTAATATAATATAACTGGAGTTCAGCCACTTGTGTGGTGAAAATATATTTGTCACTTATACTGTGTACATTCCTGATATGGCTGGTCCGCAATTATTGATCTTTTTCTTATAA
The DNA here is from genome assembly GCF_062004578.1 of Staurois parvus. Taxonomy (NCBI): domain Eukaryota; kingdom Metazoa; phylum Chordata; class Amphibia; order Anura; family Ranidae; genus Staurois; species Staurois parvus. The sequence goes on along the minus strand of NW_028318506.1, from coordinate 173,245 downwards.
ATGTGACAGTAATTAGTATATGTGATAGCTGCCCTTGAAATGCTTTATTTTTTTGTGTGGTAGGGTAGAGCTAACATTTGTGCATAACTGGCTGCTTTGTGGAGAGGCTGGTGAGGTCTTTTTTTTTTTTTTGCTTTTTAACCAACATACAGGGGCTGTACCAACAATTATACCACAACTAGTAGTTTTGCCTTGTTTTAATTTTTTTGCTATTTTAGAAGGTTGTAGTGGCTGCAGGTTGGCATGAAGAACCTGTTTTCAATAACACTATATTGAAGCCCAACATTAAAGCCCAACTTCAGGTGTTCTTAGGCAGATTGCATATGCGTGCAGGCCGCCCTAAGTAACACCCACATGTGATGCTGATCCTCCATAACTGACAGAACTGGAATCCATTGAAAGGGGTGGGCCAGGAAAAATAAGGCTGGGGAGAAAAGAGCTAAATGATACTGGACTTCCTTCAGGCAGGAAATGAGGCAGGCTCTTTCAGAATTTTTGCAGTTTCTAGTGCACACTGGGAGAATCTCCCAGCGTGCAGTGAAATCGGAGTAAGTAAATCCAGTACAGGAGAGGAGCCTGAAGACCAGGCCAGAGTTCACCTATGAACCAGCAAACACAAATGCTCCTGCGCTTGGGGATGGACTCGATGCTACAACCACATTAAGAATGCTGGATCAACACCGCGCTGAGTAACAGTCCGCAATAGGGAGTTTAGACATCCAAAAGGCTGACGCGTTTCGAGGACTTGCCTCTTCCTCAGAGTCCTCGAAACGCGTCAGCCTTTTTCAGCCTTTTGGATGTCTAAACTCCCTATTGCGGACTGTTACTCAGTGCGGTGTTGATCCAGCTGTTCTTTTATGATGTGCCTTGACTATATTGTCGTTTGTGAGTACAACACCTACTTTATTTTTTATTAAACATTTTTTATGGTAATGCACTAGGCCTGTGCGCCCTCTTTTTGTTCTTTCCCCAGAGTTCACCTATACCTATATGATAATTAGAGATGTCATTCACATAGATGTTTAGGCAGATCTGGACAGTGATCAGGAATTGTATGTATGTATCTATTCCTCCTACCAGTCCATCTCCCACAGTTATTACCTTTTTGTACCACCAGACCATCCCTCTTAGATTGTAAGCTCCCAGGATCAGAGCCCTCCTAACCCTCTTGTATTGAACTGTATTGTTGCTGTATTGTCTCCCTTTATATTGTAAAGCGCTGAGCAAACTGTTGGTGCTATTTAAATCCTGTATAATAATGTGTATGTATTCTTGTACACTATACTATTCATTCAGACAGGGCTCTAGTCCTGCATCATAGGACAGCAGGAGAGCCAAAAATGGCCTACATCTAATCAGTGTTTCCATTTATTTCTGGTAAGTACACAGTATATTATTGATGTGACCTGTTATCTCCCCAGGCTTGGCTCAATGAGAAGTTTGCCCCTGAACTCCTGGAGAGTAAATCTGAGATAGTGGACTGTGTGATGGAGCAGTTGAACCATATGGTAATCCAATTTGATAATTTCTTTTTTGTTTTTGTTTTTTTGCTGATGGATGTGTGTCTGAGAACTAAGCACTTTTTTTTTTTTTTTCTTTTCTAGGAGCAAAACTTGCAACGAGCACGACAGGGAGACCTCAAGATCAGCTTCCATCACATGGAGATAGAAAGAATCCGATTCATGCTCAGCAGTTATCTACGCAGGCGATTACTCAAAGTATTGAATTTCTATTAATTTATTAGATGTTTAATATATAAAGTTAATCTACCCAAAACTAATATTCCAATTTTGCCTTGCTGTCAGCTGGTTTTATTACCTACTGGCTTTTTTTTTTTTTTTGCCTGGGTACTTCAGAAAAAATATCTTTGTGCTAGACCTGCCAGCTCTACCTGCCTGCTGCCAACAACAAGATGTGTTTGTGTTCTCAGAGTTTGGTGTGTGAGGAAATGGATATTATATCATTGGAGGTGCTTCAACTTTGCAGTGTGCACACAAAAATCAGAATTTAAATTTAAAGTGTAACTAAACCGACAACAGTAAAATCAGTCTATATGCAGTAAAGTATGCTTGTTATGCTCACTGTAGAACCAAAGGGGCCAATCCTCCGCATTTTGTAAAAAAAGGCTGTTTCATCCTGTCTTCTTTGATCCTCCCCTTTTTCCAAAGTCCCCAATCCATTTGCCGATAGTACAGAGCCCTAGGAGGCACGCTGCACATGCTCAGTTTGCTGTGTATTGCTAGAGAGTTGGTTTTTGTTTGGGAGGGTGTATGTGATCAGCATATGGCCAATCAGCACTATCCAGACAGAGAGTCAGGGGTCATGCAGCCTCATAGGACAGTCGGAGAAGCATGAAAACTCCTCCTACAAGCTTTAACATGTGCTCGGCCAGACACTAACATAATTGTATTTCCATGTTCTGTAGAAGACTGGATATAGTGAGTGCAGGGACATGGGTTTAGTAACACTTTATGTATTGCATTGGAGTTCCTTGTCTGGCACTCTGCAGTGTTACGAACAGCATGTGGAAATATTCGTACAGTATGAATAAAGATTAACACCAGACAGATCCTGCTCCTTCAGTGTCCAGGCACAGACTGGTATAAAACCAGGCTTCTTGTTTAAAGGATATGTTCACCTTTGGGGTGGCTCATGTAACATGTTCCCATAGCAGCTGCTGCTGCACCCCCTCCCTCTGACAAATAATACGGGGAAACCTCTCCCCGTACTATCTGTCCAATTTGAAAACAACGCAGCTGTGCGGGGCTCCTGTGTCCTGAGGATGAAGGTGAAGGAGCTATAAAGTTGATGTAATGAACATATGCAGCAGGGACATCTTGATTTGTAGCTCAGGATGTAGAAAAACACCACAGTCTGCGGCAACTGAGTCCAGGTAAGTATTTTGTCTGTGGAAAGGGTGGGTGGGTTAGCTTAGGCCACGGCAAAAAGGCAAAATACATAAATTGTACAGAATGCACAGAGATTGTTTTTGTGGAGATACGCAAGAGATTGCAGTCCCCGATAAGTAGCAGTGTGAAAGCGCTACAGAAAACAAACATGGTCATTTTTTTTTTTAGCATGGTGGATCTTTCTTGGATTCTGGTAGCAGTTCTCCAATATTACTTTAATTTGTGTTGATCAGGTGTATGTGTAGTTCATCCATTTTTCAGTAGAGTAGTTAGGGGGGTTAGAACCTCTGTCAAGTTTTATCGCAGTCTGTGTCACTGCTGAGGAAATACACATTCAATATGTCTCCTGTTGACCATTGTCACTGGGGTTGAAAGAGATGGGAAATGTTGTCGCTAGAATACAAATCATTGGGATATCTTTCCGTAAGGACAACTGTCCTTGGTGACATCTCAGAAGGAATTTTTCTTCACTTCCTGCTTTGTCTCTGGGGTAGTAAGTGAAGAAAATGGTGATCCCTGACTTCACTTGCTGCATGGTCCCCAAGTAAGAACCAAAATCACTGAAGTCAGAAATTCTTTTTTATATTGTAAAGCGATGTGAAAACTGATGGTGCTAAAAATAATTCTTCTCAATAAGAAAGGGTGAAAAAAAAAAAAAAAAAACGAACAGGCTGAAATTTTTCTGTGCTCTCTAAAGCCCTGTACACACGATGAGAATATCGGATGAATTATCGTCGTCCTTTTTTTTTTTTTTTTTCTTGCTAGTCTCATATTGAAAGTGAAGAGGTTACTAAAGTTACAAAACAGAATAAAAATTCGGAAGTGATGTAATGTATTGTATTTTCACTCAAAAATTGTACTAATTAACTAAAAATCGTACGATCTAGTATCGTTTGAGAAAACTTTTCATGCTTGTCCCTTTTAATAATTTTGGACGAAAACTGTGTACTAACAGTCAGATTATCGTACAATCAATTCGAAATCTGTATTTTTTTTTGTACGATTTTCTGATTGTGTGTAAGGCTGGCCATAGACAGAGCAAATTTCTTTCCTGCAACCACAGACCCCCCCATCAACACGGACTGTATTGACGGGAATCCCTCCTGTGGAACCATTGTGTTCTCCCGGTGGGGTGGGGAAAGCTGTCCCCGCTTGGAGAACCAAGTGATTATTACTAGTGGCTATAACAGCCGCTAGCAATAATCGCATTTAAAATTCGGCAGGCTGATTGTACCCAAGTTCATCAACTTGGGTGTATTTAGCCTTGCCCATACATGGTTTGAATCTCGGCAGGTCCCTGCTGAACCGGCCAAGATTTGAATAGCCTATGGCCAGCTTAAGACCAAAAAAAAAAAAGTTGCTGCACTATTAAAATAGTTGTTTTAAATCCTATTTGATGTACTGTCTGTTCTCAGATAGAGAAATTTTTCCCGCATGTTCTGGAGAAGGAGAAGTCTCGTGGGGAAGGAGAGCCTCCACATCTGTCCCCAGAGGAGTTTGCTTTTGCAAAAGAGTGAGTAATCTTTCTATAATTGGTTACCTGGCAGTCATATACTGTATCTGATAGGAGAAAGACTGTCAAATACCATAAGACTGAATATAGAAAGGCCATATTTGTCAATTAAAATTATGTTCTATTAAAACAGCTTTAATGACCGTGAGCTCCAAAGTCCACCAAATCAGATGAATAGATGCTTTTGTATTCTGTCTGCCTTTCCAATGGGTCTGCGAAGAGCCTACAGAAGGTGTCTGTTTCACTGTAAAATCCATATTTATGCTCAACCTGGAAGCATGCTGATAGATTATATTGTAACATACACTATATTGCCAAAAGTATTGGGACACACCTCCAAATCATTGGATTCAGGTGTTCAATCACCTCCATGGCTACAGGTGTATAAAATCAATCACCTAGGCATGCAGGCTGCTTCTACAAACATTTGTGAAAGAATGGGTCACTTTCAGGAGCTTGGTACCATGATAGGTTGCCACCTGTGCAATAAATCCATCTGTGAAATTTCCTTGCTACTCAACTGTTAGTGGAAGCCACTGGGAACAATAGCAACTCAGCCATGAAGTGGTAGGCCACATAAAATGACAGGGCGGGGTCAGTGCACAGTGTGCAGAAGTCACCAACTGTCTGCAGAGTCAATAGCTAAAGACATCCAAACTTCATGTGGCCTTCAGATTAGCATAACCGTGCGTTGAGAGCTTTATGGAATGGATTTCCATGGCTGAGCAGCTGCATCCATGGCTAACCAAATGCAATGCAAAGTGTTGGATGCAGTGGTGTAAAGCACGCCACCACTGGACTCTAGAGCAGTGGAGACGTGTTCTCTGGAGTAACCAATCACGCTTCTCTGTCTGGAAATCCAACGGACGTGTCTGGGTTTGGCTGTTGTCAGGAGAACGGTACTTGCCTGACTGCATTGGGCCCCTTCCTGTTCCAACATGACTGCACACCAGTGCACAAAGCAAGGTCCATAAAGACATGGATGAGCAAGTTTGGGGTGGAGGAACTTGACTGGCCTGCACAGAGTCCTGACCTTTATTGAACCCTACTGACTAAGACTGTGATGCCATTAAAGTTCATGTGCGTGTAAAGGCAAGTTTCCTCATACTTTTGGCAATGTGGTGTATGTAGCAACATTTGTCATGTTATAAATTCTGTATTTTGTAATAAAGTCATAGTCCATCGTTTTAATACTAACATTGATAACATAAAAAAAGCTTACTAAATTATTGCATGGGGGCCTGCAGTGTATTGCAACCACACTTGTGCATCACGCGTGCAATGCACAGACTCTATCAAAGTTTACCTACAGCCTCAGGTCTGTACAGAGGTACAGACCTGGCTAGAGGAAATGCCCCTAAACCACAGAGTGACAATGGGGGTGGAATTGCTGGTGTGCTCTTTACAAATCCTGTTTCCCAAGGTGGTAAATGGGACTTGTAGTCATTGTTGGTAAATCTCCAGCCTGGATGATGTGGAAACATGACATAAAACCTGGATTATGCCTTTTTAAAGTCTCACTCCATCCAAAACTTTGTGTCATTTTGAGTAAATCTGGTAAGAGTTTTTTCGTTTTTGAGTAGCCTTTGTTTAGTTTAAAGTGGAGCTTCACCCAAAAGGGAAAGTTCTGCTTTTCCACCTCCTCTCCCCCTCCTCTATTACTTTTGGACACCTAATTTTGTGGGGGAGCAGGTACTTGGTTTTGATAGGTACATGCTCCCACAACTGCTCAGATCACCTAGGCAACATGTCAAAAGTCCCAGAAGGCAGCGGGACCATTCACGAAACACAGTACTTTTCATGCATGGTGCTGGATACCTGCACAGGTAAGTGTCCTTTTTTTTTAAAAGTCAGCAGCTACAGTATTTGTAGCTGCTGACCTTTTTTTGCTGGATTGTCAACACAAGGCTGTAGACTGCGATTGGACACAACCGATCAGCAGGTCTCAGCAGTGAATCATTGGCTGATATCTGCTAAGAATATCCCACTGTGTCCAATTACAGCAGGAGTCTGGGATGGGGGGGGTCTTTTGCCCACAATACGGAAGAAAGTGCCAACATACAGGTACGTATTGGTGCCTGTACATGCTGCCCTCCCGTAGAAAAATTGCTGTGGGCGGGTTGGCAAATGGTTAAGTGCAGAAGAGATGCAGCGTCATACCTAAGTATAAAGAGATACAAAACTCAGGCAGGTCACTTAGTTACAGGGAAGACCATAAAGAAGGGAAAGTGCATCTTACAACAATATCAACATATGTCAATATTGAAAAAGAAATGGTCAGGCCCAGGATTCAGTGGTTCATAATGGAGAAAGAATAGGAAACCAAATATATTGTCCATGAAAAATATATAATTTCACTGGATGCCCATGTGATATGTGTAGAGGGAAAGTTGGAAAAAAGAGAGAGAGAGCATAGGGCCAGAGGAAAGAAAGCAAATAATGGTAGGGTGTCACACTGGGCATGTGACTGGTGCAAGGTGATCAAGATGGGATTTACTGGCGACCATTGTTATAAGGGCCACATTATTAATAGGATTAAAAATTATGGAAACTTGTATACAAAAGCAAGGGGCTCCAGATCTGAAAATGGGTCTTGTATCTATCCTGTAAGCGTACAGTCATATTTTCCATAGCCCACTCAGCAGTTGATGGGCATACCAAAAATTTCCAGTGATACAGAATCAAGGCTCAAGCTGATGGTAATTCTGCACTAATTTTATTACAACCTCAAAAATGTTGAAAGCCATGGAACTAATCTGTGTCTTGTTCCTGCAGGTATATGGCGAACACTGAGGCTTTACTGAAGAACGTAGCTCTGCGTCACATGCCCCCAAACTTACAGACACTGGACTTGGTGAAATGTGGTAAGCAACTGGCTCCTGGAAATATGGGAAGGCGATCAAAAGAGTTAGGGACCTTACATTGTACACTCCTTGAGGGTTAGGGATGGAGGTGGATGTACTCTCTTCAAGCACTGCATAAATTGACGGCGCTATGTAAGTACCTGTAATAAATAAAAATAAAGCATCTTGATTTGTGTACAATGTGTCCTCCGGCTATCTTTTTGTAGTGCCCAAACCGAACCTGGACTCGTTTGTGTTTCTGCGGGTGAAAGAGGAACAACAGAACATCCTGGTGGAGCCAGAGACAGATGAGCAAAGGTGGGGACTGAACTGTGTAAACTGGCATACACCTGTGTACGTGTCTGTGGTCAGTGCTGCAGTTACACTGCTAGAAAATTAAATACCAGCCCCTTTGAGTCTATAACCCCTCACACACATTCACCTACAGTTCAAGTGTCACACAGCCAACCCTCTGTATACCATTTGTTACACCTCTACTCAGCTGGTCATGAAGATTCCTGGGGGAGTGAGTAGCACCTTTCTTCAAAGGAGCAGTAGTCTTTTATATTAGTAGCTTGTCTAGAACTAAATGGAGTGGCAGTCATCTGCAGAAGTCCCGTGCACTTGGGACCCAATTTGCATTATGTGCAATACTGATCTTGGAACACAGTTCACTATGAGAGAGAGAGAGAGAGTGTAACACAGTCCAAGCAGCCCTTCAAAGCATGAAGCACACCTGTATATTATAATTAACAAATATGGATGATCGTGTGTACAGGTGGAATTCATAAATTGCCTAGAAAACAAGCTTTTTAAAAATCTATAATATTTACACTAAATTGCTCAGATTCAGTCCCCGGTCATACCGGGGCGAATTTGTCTTGGGAACTGATTGGTTTCAAATCAGATGATAAGTTTCACCCTATTATCTGCAATGGAAGCAGTCATACCAGTGCGATTCTGACTCCGTCGGATGCACGCCAATTTTGAAAGTACTTCATGCACTACTTTTGCAAGTTCAGGCACAACATGTATAGACATCATGAAGTTGCACAGATGTCTTCCAAGTCGCACCTGAAATCAGACTGACATGCGATTTTGAAATCATGTGAATTCAAGCCAGTTTCATTGTGTTCTAAACTTACACACATAACAATTTTGACAAAACAATAGAGCAGCTGTTCAGAGTATATTTTGAGCTACTGACCTGGAAAAAAAGTTTTGCCTCTTGCTCTATGCAAGTAGATGAAAAACAAATGTCTTTTCCTTCATTTGCTGCCAAAATGGTAACATCTTTGTCTCTTTCTGATGCACACTATTGAGTTTAGAGTTCTGTCCCTCTCTGCTGCACTTTACTTGAAGTTCTGGTTGGGGACAGCTCACTGTGCAAATTTATATGATCACATGCATTGAGAATACACGCCCCTTGATTCCTTGCATACTGACCACAAAGCACATGCATGTCCTAAGACTACCCAAGCAGCCACAATGCTCGTGCGCACCCTAAGCACCGCACTCAAAAGGGCACAATGATCAGATTTCCATCCACAGTGCCCAGGCTCGCCCTAAGTATGACACCCAAGTAGGCACAGAAGGAACCCGCCAACAATGTGTATGCGTGCCATAAGCATGTCACCCAAGCACACATATAAGAAGAACCACTGCCAGGGAAAGCTAGTCAGGGTAGTTATGATTGGTCTCCAGGAAGCCCCTGCAAGGCAACATAGTCGCTATTATAGTAAAAAATTAATTACACTGAACCAGCAAAAGAAAATTTTGCTGAAAACTGGTTACGCACAAAAAAGGACTGAAAACGAGCATCAATATAGTATATGCTTTTCCATTTTAATTTGTGTATGGAAGATTTTATAACACTTTTTAATGCAGATCTCCTGGTCTGCATTTTCATTCTTTTAGTTAGCCAGAAAGCATTTAAAAAAGAGGATCAGCACAGCATGCAACTAGCAACACCAGCATAGTTATATAAGAAAAACATTACCAATAAAGGGTAGTTGTTGAAGTAAAATTGTTGGTGATATGACTTTTTTTTTTTTTTTTTTTTAACTTAAAATTGTCTGTTCCCACAGGGAATACGCTATAGACATGGAGGTCGGATCTCAGCATCTTATTCGATATCGTACAATAGCACCTCTTGTGGCCTCAGGAGCTGTGAAACTCATCTAAAGTCACTGAAAGGACACCTGAGATGGACTTAGAGCTGCACGGTACAATGCCTATTCTGACCAGAGGATGGCAGCAGAGGTGTAGTGAAATGACTGAGCTTGGAAGCTAAGAATCTGAACTTTCTTCTCAAAAGTTCAGTGTACTGTGTGACTTAGAGTAATGACTATTATTGGATTACAGCTTAGCAGTGGGCATTTTTCCAGGACTGGTGAGCTCTTTTAATCCATTGAATTTATGTGTATGTTGGAAATGGCTGTGGATAATACAGGAAAATAATATTGGTTTATGAGCATTCTAAGATTTGATGTGCAAGTCTACAATCATAGGTATCAGTGTTTTATACAGATTGTGGAGCCATGTGACCGTGCATACGCTTCAGTTTATCCATGGAATACGTCTTCCATCATGCTCTGCTAGGAGGATGTTCTGTACTGCAAGTACATAGAGGCACTGGGCATAAAAATACAGACATAGCATATACATATTTTTGTTTGCTCAGTACCCTCTGCAAATGTTTACTTAGATAATTGGGAGGTTTGATCGTCTTTAATGCAAGTTTTGAAGTTTCAACATAGAATAAAGATTTTATTACACTTCATCGGCTTGTTTTAGTTTTAAAGTAAAGCTATAAAAAACAGGTTTTATTATATATATATATTTATTTATTTATTTTTATTTTTTTTCATTAAAAAATCCTTAAATTTGTTTTGTGAATAGTACCTTTACCTCTGTTTGTATCAGCCTCCCGTAATCCCCTGTATAGCTGGACTGGGAGAAAAGGGGAAAGCCCCATAAGCCAAGCCAATGTAGCAGCCTGCTGATAAGAGGAGACCTGATCATAATACTGCTGTACCTTCACTAACCAGTCACAGGCTGGGGCAGTGAGACCTAGACCAAGCTGTGTTGCTTTAAAGTGGTTGTAAAGACTCAAGGTTTTTTACCTTCATGCATTATATGCATGAAGGTAAAAAACTGTGTGCAGCAGAACCCCCCCCCCCCCCCCAATGATCCCTATCCTGATCCAGCAATGTTCATGAGAGCAGTGGCTCTTTGGGGTCTCTCCCTCCAAATTAGCTACAACAGCGGGAGCAATTGGCTTCCGCTATTGTCAATTACAGCCAGTGAGCCAATGTGGAGAGGGGGTGGGGCCGAGCCACGCTCTGTATCTGAATGGACAGACAGAGCAGCGGCTCAGGAGCAAGCCTGCTCGAGTGCCCCCATAGCAAGCTGCTTGCTAAGGGGCACTAGGCAGGAGGGAAAGACCAGGAGCACCTGCGAGGGACCCGAGAAGAGGAGGATTGGGGCTGCTTTGTGCAAAACCATTATACAGAGCAGGTAAGAAAAAAATATGCCTTTAATATCACTTAACACAAATATACAACAGGTAAGTCAGAGACCTGGCTGCTGTTTGGCAGGGGTGAATAAATCCTGTAACTGGCAAAAAGCAGAATTCAAGGCACCTCCAAACTTTATAAAAATGCTCCCTCCCCATTCCTAACATCTGTCCCAACTAACCTATAGATCTGTATACTTATTTTCAGGCCACTTTAGAGAAGAGGAGGGAGAGCCAGCAACAGATGGGCCATTGAAGCCTATGGGTGATGTCACCACTCCAAGCTTTACTAGCCGTTGTTGACGTGCTCTCTCATGTGACAAGACCAGATCAGCCTGAAAACGGGTAAGTATACAGATCTTTCTTATATAGGTTACTCAGATTAGGTGTTAGGATTGGTGAGGGAGCATTTTTTTTTTTTTTTTTTTTTTTTTTTTTTTTTATTACGGTTAGGTGGTGCCTGGAATTTCACTATAATGTATGTTACCACTTTTGCAGTCACATTGGGAAACCGCCTACTTTATATGTGTGTTGCCCCTTTACATAGCATACCTTTTTGAACAATATTTAAGAATTTCTGCTTTTTATTTGCTCTCTTCAGAAACCCCAAAAATTAATAAAAAAAAAAAAATCCCACTTCGTTATGTTAACCACTTGAGCCCCAGAGGATTTACCCCCCTTAATGACCAGGCCTTTTTTTGCTGTTTGGCGCTGCACTAATTCAAATGATAATTGCGCGGTCATGCAATGCTGTACACAAACAAAATTTACGTCCTTTTCTTCACACAAATGGAGCTTTCTTTTTGTGGTATTTGATCACCTGTGCGCTTTTTATTTTCTGCGCTATAAACAAAAAAAACACGAAAATTTTGAAAAAAAACAATTTTTTCTACTTTCAGCTATAAAAAATATATCGTAAACTCAAAGTTAGTCATAAATTTCAGCCAAAATGTATTCTGCTACATGTTTTTGGTAAAAAAAATCCCAATAAGTGTATATTGATTGCTTTGTGTGAACGTTATAGCGTCTACAAACTATGGTATAGATACTGTAATTTATGCCTTTTTTTGCTATACAGCGCTGCACTAATTCAAATGATAATTGCGCGGTCATGCAATGCTGTACCCAATCGAAATTTACGTCCTTTTTTTCACACAAATAGAGCTTTCTTTTGGTGGTATTTGATCACCTGTGCGCTTTTTATTTTTGGCGCTATAAACAAAAAAACACGAAAATCTTGAAAAAAAAACAATTTTTTCTACTTTCAGCTATAAAAAATATATCGTAAACTCAAAGTTAGTCATAAATTTAAGCCAAAATGTATTCTGCTACATGTTTTTGGTAAAAAAAAATCCCAATAAGTGTATATTGATTGCTTTGTGTGAACGTTATAGCGTCTACAAACTATGGTATAGATAATTTGAAATTTACACAGCTTTTACTTTCTGACCGCCCATCACATCTCTTGAGGTGCTAAAATACCAGGATAGAACAAACACCCCCAAATGACCCCTTTTTGGAAAGCAGACACCCTAAGCTATCTGCTGAGAGACATATTGTGTCCATGGAAGATTTATTTTTTTTCCACAAGTTTCTGGAAAATGACAAAAACTTTTTTTTTGTTTTTTTTTTTTACACAAAATTGTCATTTAAATGATTTATTTCTTGCACAAGCCATGGGTATATGTGGAATTATACCCCAAAATACATTCTGCTACTTCTACCGAGTATGAGGATACCACACATGTGACACTTTTTGGGAGCCTAGCCACATACAGGAGCCTGAAATCCAATGAGCACTTTGAAAGCCTGAAAGTGCGTAACTTCTTCATTTCACTTCCCCACTACCTATCACAGTTTTGGAGGCCCTGACATGCCAGGATAGCACCAAACCCCCCCAAATGACCCCTTTTTGGAAAGTAGACACTCCAAGGAATTTAAAAAGAGGCATGGTAAGTATTTTGCAGATCTAATTTTTTCTCACAAGGTTTTGAAATATAAAAAAGAAAAGAAAAAATATATTTTTATTTTCTTTCTTCATTTTCCAAAAACTTGTGGTAAAAAAATAAATTCTTCTATTGATTCAACATGCCTCTCAGCAAATAGTTTGGGGTGTCTACTTTCCAAAAAGGGGTCATTTTGAGGGGTGGGGGCATTTTATGCCCAGCATTAGAGGTTTATGCCACACATCACTCACTCTTCTAACCACCTGAAGACCAAGCCTTTTCTGACACTTTTTGTTCACATTAAAAAAATCTGTATTTTTGCTAGGAAATTAAAGTGAACCCCCAAACATTATATATTTTCTTAGAGCAGACACCCTAGTAAATAAAATGGTGGGTGGTGCAATTTTTTTATCTCACATATTACTTACACAGCGATTTTTCAAACGCAATTTTTTTGAAAAATATACACTTTTTTAATTTTAATGCACAAAATTACAATATATTGGCCAATTATTTGGTATGATATAAAAGATGATGCTATGCTGAGTAAATAGATACCAAACATGACATGCTTTAAAATTACGCATGCCCTGTGCAATGGCGACAAACTGCATACATTTTTAATTTCTATAGGCAACGCTTTAAAAGCCTTTACAAGCTACCATTTTAGATTTACAGAGGAGGTCTAGAGCTATAATTACTGCCCTTGTTCTGACGTTCGTGGCGATACCTCACATGCATGGTGCAATCGCTGTTTCCATACTGGGAAAGGGTCAACGCTCACGACCGCAGGTGTGCGCGTGCGCGGATGGGCGAGGGTTCTTTTTTTCTGATTTATTTAATTATTTTTACACTGTCCCTTTAATTTATTTATTTTTTAATCACTTTTAATGCTATCTCAGGGAGGGGGAGGGGGGGCCATTTTCTCCCGCTGCTTGTAAAGGCAATTCTGCAGCTAATTAACCACTAGGAATGCTTTTACATGAAAGCCCATTGCCGGCTGAAAAAAATAAAACCAGGATGATGCCTGCAGCTGCAGGCATCACCCTCGTATAACCATTCAAAGTCCAGTGATGTACCAATACGTCACTGGTCCTTGTTGGGTGTATATGCTATGTTCTTTTTTTCTTTATGCAGCCTGTGGGCTGAATGAAAAAAAAGAGAAGAAATCTCTGCCAGAAAAAGTGCGTGGTATGCCCACCATTAGAAACCTCCCTCAATCCACCCACTTCTAATGGTGGGCACATATGAAATGTGCCAACAAATATAAAATATATATGCCGAAGCATGGGGGCCATCCACCCACTGGCCACCCCAGGCCCCCATGCTTTGGCATACATTCTCTTTTTTTTAACTGCGGATGAAAAATCTCATCCGACAGCACTGCACACACCTACTTATGTCTATTCTGAAAGCAAGACCCTGTTGCTGTCATAATAAACAGGTCAGTGCTGCAGTTTGACGTTCCTGCAAAGAAATCAACAATGGTTAACAATAAAACATAAACTCAATAAAACAACTTTATAAGGAAAAGTGTGTGGTGGTATGCCCACCATTAGAAACCTCCCTCAATCCACCCACTTCTAATGGTGGGCACACATGAAATGTGCCAACAAATATAAAATATATATGCCGAAGCATAGGGGCCATCCACCCACTGGCCACCCCAGGCCCCCATGCTTTGGCATATATTCTCTTTTTTTTTAACTGCGGATGAAAAATCTCATCCAACAGCGCTGCCCACTCTGACTTATGTCTATTCTGAGAGCAAGTTCCTGTTGCTGTCAGAATAAACAGGTCAACGCTGCAGCTGAAAGCATTCCTGCAAACAGAAATGGTTAACAATAAAACAACAATAAACCAGTGAAAGTCGAACAATCACAAAAATGACAACAACAAAAAAAACTATAACTATTTTTGGTTTTTATATTTTTTTATTTTTTTGGGGGGTATTTGTACTTTTATTTATTTTTTTTATTTTTTTAACTTTTTTTTTCCAAACTTCAAACATTTAAACAGCTGGTAGGGTCTCTCCAAATGCGATAGCCAGTTTCCTGACTACCTAACATCTTTTGAGACCCTGTGTAAATGTGCCCTGATCTGTGCCGTGCTGTACCCTATACTAATAGTTCACTAGTGTATGGTAGAGGCGGAAGCAGGGCTTGATGCAGAGGCCAGGTTGGCCAGGACAGGAGGGACAACAATAGCGGCTGTCACGCCTAATTCCACGTTTGCTGCAGACACGACATCTTTTTTGGGGTCTTCTTTGGGTTGGGGTACCAGGAATGGTATCGAGAAAATGTCTCTCATGCAGACGGCTAACTGCATCTGGGAGAGGGATTTGGGGCGCAGCACCTTCTGGATACAAAAGGGCCCTGATGTTCTCTAACTGGAAATTTAGGTATGATCCACTATGTCCAGTTGCTTTATAGAGAACAAAAGCATTATATAGAGCCAATTGAAATAAATAAACTGACACTTTTATGTACCAGCGTTTGGATTTTCGGGAAACTAAATACGGCTGCATCATCTGGTCATTGAAGTCCACCCCTCCCATGTTAAGGTTATAATCGTGGACACAGAGGGGCTTCTCAACAACACCAGCTGCCGTGGTAATTTGGACGGTCGTATCTGCGTGAATGGAAGACAGGAGGTAAACATCCCGTTTGTCCTTCCACTTCACTGCGAGCAATTCTTCATTTCTCAAGCAGGCTTTTTCCCCCTTTTTAAGACGGGTATTTACAAGCCGTTGGGGGAAGCCTCGGCGATTAGATCGCACAGTGCCACATGTGCAAATTCCCAAATTGAACAAATGTCTAAATAGTGGCACGCTTGAATAAAAATTGTCCACGTATAAGTGGTACCCCATATGGAAATAGGATGACGCCAAGTCCCAAACTATCTTGCCACTGCTCCCCATGTAGTCTGGGCATCCGGGGGGCTCCAAGTAACTATCTTTTCCCTCGTAAATCCGAAACTTACATGTATAGCCTGTTGCCCTCTCACAGGTCTTATACATCTTGATCCCATATCTGGCACGCTTGCTGGGGAGATATTGTTTGATTACAAGGCGGCCAGAATATTGAATGAGGGACTCATCGATGCAGATGTTTTTCTGGGGAGTATACACATCTGCAAATTTTTGGTTAAAGTGATTTACGAGGGGCCGAATTTTGTGGAGCCGGTCAAATTCAGGGTCACCCTGAGGACGACTGAGTGAGTTGTCGTAGAAGTGCATAAAACGCCTTATCGTCTCATATCTATGCCTGGCCATGGCAGCAGAGAACACAGACATGTGAACAAGAGGGTCGGTGGACCAATACAACCGCAATTGATTTTTATCATTAATGCCCATGTTGAGGGTTAGGCCCAAAAAAACTTTAAATTCGGAAACCGTAATGGGTTTCCATGCGAATGGTCTGGCAAGGTTTGAATTTGGGTTGGCGGCGATAAATTGGCGTGCATATAAATTGCTTTGGTCCACAATCAATGCATAAAGATCTTCTGTGAAAAACAGCTCAAAAAAATTAAGGGGAGTATTTAAATTTGCTGTTTCCACCTGAATTCCAGGTTGGGCAGTGAATGGGGGAAGTACGGGTGCTGCAGAATTTGTGGGCTGCCAATCGGGATTTGCAAGCACATCCGGAAGGACACTAGGGGCTCTACGGGCCTGTCTGCGAATTCTTGGTGGCCGCGGGACACTACTTGTGCTCGCCACCGCACCAGCTTGTACTGCACTTATGGGACTCGCCATGTCACCAAGTGATACTGCAGTGCTGGTATGCCTACGACCAGGACGTACTAGGCCGCTGGTGCTCGCCAGTTCACCAAAAGATACTGCGGCACTAGTACTGGCACTCTGCTGCATATGAGAGTCATCATGCATTTGTACCACCTCAGCAACCTGTGAATGGGATCGGGTACGCCTGACCTTAGCAGGGACCACTTCCTCGTCGTCTGAGCTAGCTGTCAGGGTGCCGCTGCTGTCTATAGGTTCGTATTCTGAGCCTGGTTCTGCCAGTGAGTTTTCCCCTTCGCTCTCACTTGACATGCTCAGAATCCTATAGGCCTCTTCACTAGTGTACCTTTGCTTAGACATTTTGGCCACTAAATTTACAGGTACCTAGTGCGACTCACGGGAAAAAGAGCACCTGGCTGTCAGGGACTGCTTGAACCGCTACAAAAAATTTACCGACAAGTGCTAACAGATATCAGGCCTGATTCTGTGAACACTGCGGTTTTGTGTGTAATATGTATCAAGTGACAGTTATCTACTGACACTGCACTTGCCGGGGGAGAAGGGGGGGCGTAGGGGCTAAACGCAGGTGCTGGCAGGTGTTGGGGCTGATCCCGCTAACACTGCGTTTTTGGGGATACTAAAGTAATGTGAATGCTGGTATAGCGCTGATCTGATCAAAGATATTGATCCAATCAGACACTATACTAGCAATGAAGGTTTAGCGTGCAAGTAAGCGTGTTCCTGGCAATCAAGGGGTCAAATGTGATTATTTGTGTACTAGCGGGCAAACTGGTGCTATCTGGGAGGGGCGCTAAAACTATCGGAAGTCACCAGTACCAAGTCACCAGTACCAATACAGTGATCAGTAAAAATCTGTTCACTGTAATCAATGACACTGGTGACAGGGCAGTGAAGGGGTTAACTGGGGGGGGGCGATCAAGGGGTTAAATGGGATTACTGATGTACTGGCGGGTAAACTGGCGCTATCTGGGAGGGGCGCTAACACTATTGGAAGTCGCCAGCGACACTGATACAGTGATCAGTAAAAATTGGTTCACTGATCAGTGACACTGGTGACAGGGCAGTGAAAGGGTCAACTCAGGGGGGGGGGGGGGGGGGCGCGATCAAGGGGTTAGACGGGACTACTGGTGTATTAGCGGGCAATCTGGCGCTATCTGGGAGGGGCGCTAACACTAACGGAAGTCGCCTGCGACACTGATACAGTGATCAGTAAAAATTGGTTCACTGATCAGTGACACTGGTGACAGGGCAGTGAAGGGGTCAACTCAGGGAGGGGGGGGGCGATCAAGGGGTTAGACGGGACTACTGGTGTATTAGCGGGCAATCTGGCGCTATCTGGGAGGGGCGCTAACACTAACGGAAGTCGCCAGCGACACTGATACAGTGATCAGTAAAAATTGGTTCACTGATCAGTGACACTGGTGACAGGGCAGTGAAGGGGTCAACTCGGGGGGGGGGGGCGATCAAGGGGTTAGACGGGACTACTGGTGTATTAGTGGGCAATCTGGCGCTATATGGGAGGAGCGCTAACACTATCGGAAGTCGCCAGCGACACTGATACAGTGATCAGTAAAAATCGCTTCACTGATCAGTGACACTGGTGACAGGGCAGTTAAGGGGTTAACTGGGGGGGTGGGGGGGGGAATTAAGGGGTTAAATGGCTTTATTGGTGTACTGGGGGGCAAACTGGCGCTATCTGGGAGGGGCGCTAGCACTATTGGAAGTCGCCAGCGACACTGATACAGTGATCAATAAAAATCGCTTCACTGATCAGTGACACTGGTGACAGGGCAGTGAAGGGTTAACTGGGGGGGGGGCAATCAGGGGGTTAAATGTGTCCTAGACTGTGTTCTAACTGTCAGTGTGCTGTTTTACTCACGTTTAAATGTCTCTTCTTCTCTGTCTGGAACGGAATGTGTCCAGGCAGAGAAGAATGACATCATATCCTGCCCTGTGTAAATATCAACACAGGACAGGATAGGACAGGGACCGATCATCCGATTTCAGCCAGAAATCACTGGCTGAAATCTAATGATTGATCCCTCCTGGATCGAATCGGATCACCCGCGGGTCGGCGGGAGCGCGCGCGCGCGCCCCCTGCCGGCGAAAGTGTCGGGAGCGCGGAACCCGTTTTTAAACGTGGTTTTGCGCTCCACTGCCGCCCTGCACACGTATATACACAGTGGCAGGGCGGCAAGCGGTTAAAGAGGGAACTGGGTAATGTTTACCATAAATAACCCTGTCTGAACTGTGCCAGCAGATCTCATCATTTGTAAACCAGATTGGTCTGTTCTCACAAAGGGGTTAAAGGCTTGGGTGGTACACTGTGTTTGTGGGTGTTTTTTTTGGGGGGGGGGGGTTCTAGATTGTGTTGTTTACTACAGTGATCACTGCTAGCTTCCAGGTCCTATGTCAAGCAGCTGCCCTGCTACTTGATGAACACAAGCAATTGATCGCTTGACATTGGCACCATTCAAAGACCACTTTTCATTTTCACAATGAATGCAAAGATATCTCTGGTTAGATACCCTGCACTACACTTCATTTAGTGAGAGAACAGTGCATTTATTGAGAGAATGCAAAGAGTTCTCTGAATGGTACCAGTGCTGAGTGCTTGACCTCCTTTATTCACAATGCAGCAAGGCAGCCACCTGGTATGGTACTCAAAAGCTAGCAGTGATCACTGTGGTAGCAGTGTCTAATACAGTGAATTCCAGCTTCCATGGGGATATTCCAGGTACACACGTGCATTCTACAAGTTGGACCAATGTAACTATGTGAAAATTTGAATACCTAAATTTCATCTTTAGAGTGGAACTTTACCCATAGCAAATTGATTAAAAAAAATGTTCCACATTAATAATTATGCTACGGAAATTAGTGTATTCTGTAAATGGACTGCAGCATTGCTCCTGTTTCGTCTTGTTGGAGGCTTCCATTTTGCTGAAGCCCAGAGCTCCTGAACAGAAGTAAATCTTTAGGCTGCTAGTAGATTGGCCTCTACAAATTCAACACAGTGCCTAAAAATAGAGATCAACTGAGCATGTGTATAGCAGGATGAGACAGTGTATTACTGGATTTTAAACCATATAGGCACTTATTTTTGATGTTTTACATAGCTGTACCTGCAAAAGGGGCCAGCCTGAAGTAATTTAGCAGGAGTTAATTTTTATGACTAAAGTTCCACTTTTTAAAGGATGTTCACCATTTTGTAACATTTTACACCCGTATTCAGGGTGTAACATATAAGATGTTACTGTTGCAGCAGCCTCTGCGCCCCCTGATCCCCCATTCTGACAGCAAGCCAGGAATCCTCTCCCCGCATGCACTGTCACAATTTACAAAAAAAGAAAAAAAAATCAGTTATGTGAATGGGAGAACTACAAGTATCGACAGCTTTTGTGGCTGTCAGCTTGAAATTCTCAATGAACTACCAGGATGCTGATGAGTGCTGTAGGTAGTTCATTGATGTTTCTTGTCATTCAGTAATTGCCTTCTTCCCTTACAAGGTATGAGCAGACAGATACACTGACAGTCTGCAGGAACCTGTCATCGCACCCGCAATCTGCTGTTCGTGGGAGCAATGCTTTGTGGACTCCTTGTAAATAATAAATGCACATTTTTACCTGCAAAAAGATGTACATTTATTTATTTTACAAAGGTGATCTTATCCTTTCTAAGTGTTTGAAAACAAACATGTTATACTCACCTGCTCTGTGCAATGGTATTGCACAGAGCGGCCCTGATCCTCCTCTTCTCGGGTCCCCTGCCAGTGATCTTGGATTCTCCTCTTCTTCGTATGTCCCCATAGCAAACTGTTTGCTATGAAGGTAGTACTAGAATGCACAATCCCAAAGCACACGTTCTGGCATTTAGAGATGGCTGTGTGTGTAGGCAGGTGCTGCAGCGACCGTTGGCTGGAACTGAGAACAGTCAGAGGAGAAGAATGTCAACAGGACACCAATGTGGGTACAAAGCTTTATTAAGCGATCACATAGTTACAGCAAGAGCAATGTTTTGGAGCCTCGCAAGACCCCTGCATCAGGCGTGTGCTATGGGTGTCCTCTGGCTCCCGAGCTGTGTGTTTATGGAGCCACACTCCATAGACACACACAGCAGAACCTAGCCCCTCTCACCACTTCCTCCTCACTGAATTTGATTGACAGCAGCGGGAGTCAATGGCTTCTGCTGCTGTTCGAGTCCTTGAGTGAAGAGGAAGGGAGGGGAAAAGAGATGCAGCTGTGCACAGCACTGATCTCTGCTCCCCTTTCTTCCTCTTTACATAGGAAAGGAGGAGGACAGAGAAATAGAAAACATTTTTTCCTTTAATCCAGGAAATGCATTAAAGTATAAAGTGTTTTTAGCTTTAGTATCATTTTAAGAAGGAATTATATTTTCAAAAGTTGTGTTGAGGTTAAAGTGTTTGTAAAGCCTAAATATTTTCTAAATTAAAGCAATTCTAAAGGTTAATTTTTTTTTTTGTAAAATAACATGTCTATGCTTATCTACTGTGTGCAGTGGTTTAGCACAGAGCAGCCTGGATCCTCCTCTTCTTGGGTCCCCCACAGGCTCTCCTGGCTCCTCCTGTCTGTCTAGTGCTTGCTATGGGGGCACTCGCTGCTCCATGTGTCCATTCACACACAGAGCCACTGCTCTGTCCAACCCCCTCTCTCTCCTGATTGGCTGTGATTGACAGCAGTGGGAGCCAATGGTTCCCATTTGCTGTTTCTGCCAATGAGGAGGCAAAGACCAGGGACAGCCGAAGCTGTCATTCACATCGCTGGAACGCGATGAGGCTCTGATCAGTATTGAGGGGGCTAGGGGAGCTGCTGTACACAGGTTTTTTACCTTCATGCACAGAATGCATGAAAGTAAAAAACCTTCAGCCTTTACAACCACTTTAAGGTAATGTTTAGGTAGCAGTATGCCCCCTCACCCCCCCCCCCCCCCCCAGATACTTGCCTCACTTGATACAGTACCGTGCCCGTCTGTAGTAGTACGTCTCACTCTCACAGGCTTGCCTGACAGCAGTGGGGGCGGGGCCAAGCCGAGCTTTGTCTGTGCCTATGAACACAGGCAGCACGGCTGGGGGATCAAGCCCACAGGTGTACCACGATAGAAAGTGGCTTCCCTTGGTGGCACACCGAGAACAGGAAGAGCCAGGAATGCCAGTGGGGGACCCAAGAAGAGGAAAATGGGAGCATCTCTATGCAATTGCATTGCAAGCAGGAGGTAAGTAGCAAGCCATTTGCTATTTTTTTTTTTTTGTTTTTTTTAAGAAGTCTAGTCCCATTTAAAATCACATAGTTACATATCATAATGGCCCTCATTTGTCAAAGTGCCTGAAGGAGGATTTTGTAGCAACCAATCCAAATTTTACTTTTAGACTAGCACTGGTAAATGGCAGACGCTAATATGGGCAACACACAGCCCACACAGTTTGATAAACGAGACCCTTTCTATATGTTGGAGGCATGCATTCCACAAACCTAGTGCATCATATAAGGAACTCAACTGGCTTGGCAAGTCAGTCACTTACCTGAAATCAGCAGACCAGGTAAAAAAAAAAAAATTGAATAGTCAGCAAATTGTTTGACTTTTTTAAAACCCAGCCAAGAAATTAATCAATGTGTCACTGAACCATGCTGGTCAAGGTTAGGAAGAATTAAGCTTTATGACGGTGCTTTTTTTTGAAGCACAAGCTCCTATGGGGATCTAAATATGACAGGTGGTTTGACGGGAAGCCTGTCATAACAGAAATAGTATGGCCCCTAATGTCTTTGTGAAAATGCAAGTTCCCCGTTTCTGGTTCCAGTACTTTTGGTTGACTGGAGAGACATGTCCAACATACAGTGGGTATAGAAAAGAATCACCCCCTTTAAAATAATCACATTTTGTTGCTTTGCAGCCTGAAATGGAGTTTTTTTTTTTTTTTCTTTTTTCAGCTGTATTTACTGAATGCAACTTATAACATCCAAGTGAAAAATATAACACTAACATGCCAAAAAAATGAAAAAAAAAAAAAACAGGATCGCCCACTCCTAAAAATGACTTTTTAAAACTCAATCGTGTGTAGCTAATCTAACCTTCTCAATGGCATACCAAGTAATTTGACTTTCAACTCTGCTCAGCTGTGGTCATTTTGATTAGCTCAGTATGAAAAGAGCATTCCTGGAGCATTTCAGTCCCTGATAGGGCAACTGAAGCAAACAATCAACAATGGGTGGCAAGGCACTGTCAAAAGATCTGGATAAAGTTGTGGACAGGCACAAGTGAGGAGATGGACCCAACAAAAATGCAAAGGCTTTATCCATACCTTGAAGCACAGTGAAGTCTATTATCAAGAAGTGGAAGGCATTTGGTACAACAGGCCCTCCCTGGATCAGGACATCGCTCCAAACTGGATAAAAGCACCAGGAGGAAACTGGTCAGAGAGGCTCCCAAGAGGCCTACAGTAACTCTGAAGCAGTTGCAGGAATTTTTGACATTGTTATTATGTGCATGTGACAACAGTATCACAAATTCTCCACAAACGTGGCTTGTATGGGAGGGTTACAAGAAAAAAGCCACTCCTCAGGAAAGGCCACATGCAGTCACAACTGAGCTTTGCCAAAACGCACCTTGAAGATTCTGAGGCCACATGGAAAAAAGTTGTGGTCAGATGAGACTAAAACTTAATTATTAGGCCTGAACATTAAACATGTCTGGCGTAAATCCAATACAGCTCACCATCCAGATACACCATTCCTACAGTAAAGCATGGAGGTAGGTCCTGTTATGGGGTGTTTCTCTTCAGCAGGGACTGGAGCACTTGTCAAAATAGAAGGAAAAATGGATGGGGCAAAATACCGCCAAATTCTTGAGGAAAATCTGCTGTCCTCTGCCAGAAAGTTGTCAATGGGAAGAAGGTGACAATGACCCAAAACGCACAGCAAAATGACCACACAGTGGTTGAAAGAGAAAAGGGTGAATGTCCTTGCATGGCCTAGTCAGAGCTCAGACCTAAACCCCATTAAAAATCTGTGGAATGACTTGAAGACTGCAGTCCACAATCACCATCAAATTTAACTGAACTTGAGCAGTTCTTCAAAGAGTGGGGAAGTATTGCAAAGTCTAGATGTGCAAAGTTAGAAGAGACATATCCCAACAGACTAAAGGCTGTAATTACAGCAAAAGGTGGTTCAACAAAACACTGATACAAAGGGGTGATCCTTTTTCCAACTCCGTGAATTTGCTATTGAATTTTTTTTAAAAAATTCTGACAAGTTGGTGTTATATCTTTCACTTGGATGTTTTACGTTGCAGCTAAATAAAACAAAACCATGTCTTCATTTCAGGCTGCAAGGCAACAAAATGTGACTATTTTAAAGGGGGATGATTCCTTTCTATACCCACTGTATGAAACTATGACCTGAAACAAGCATGCAGGAAGGGAAAGAAGAGATCTTGATCTGCTTAATTCCTCAGGGTCTGAAAGTATTCAAGTCACTGAATCAGGCATTTCCCCTTTGACAGCAGCACATGACCTGACACCAGGGCTGGGTTTGGGTGGTGACAGAGGGAGCCTGAGATTGCTAACGTGTAGGTATTATCCAGCTTATCAGGTCTGATTATAGGACGGCATGCTGGGTAAACTGACAGACCAATGTTCGAGCCGCGGGAAACCCTGCAAGCATCACCCGGCTTAACAAAAGTTGATTTAAAAATCAACTGAGCCAGGTAGAAAATGATCAGCTGAACTGTGACTGTAACCCATTTTATTCCGCCTGAACACAGTGGCACTGACAAACAGTGACAGCATCTGATTGAATGCAGCTGCTGTTCAGCCCATACATTTTTTTTCAATGCAGCTCAGCTGATTTTTAACTTAACTTTTTGTTGAGCCAGGTGGTGCTCAAGGGGAGACACAATGGCTCGAGTTTTGATCGATTCAGCTGGAATTGTCAAAAATTTGAGTCGTCAATGGCCATCTTTAGAATATGATCTAGATCTGCTTAAAGGAAGTATACCGAGACACATCCAGGGGTTTTACCACTTATGTCATTTTGAGAATGCTTGTTGCTTAGCTGTCTCTGGCTTCTCTACTTAGTTACTCACCCCAATTTAACATGCAGATTGTCCTGATGTGCAAATTGAAAAAGCTTGGAACTGGAAATTGTTCAAGCTATTAGGTCAGTGTGACAGTAAGGCAATTAGCATTTTCTAAAGTAAAGCTCAGCAATGGCAGACCCCATTTCTACATTAAGATAATACTATAGTCATTGAAACCAGTATGTTGTGCTGAGAGAGTTCATGTGATTGCTGTGTTATCTGAACAGGTTTATGTGGAACGTTTCCTGCAAGCTCAGCAATCGGGTCAGTGAGTGCACTGTCATGCAATCTATCCAGAAGCCTTACATCAGTCAGAACCCTGCCCTGCAGAACAACTGCAAGTGTCTGTCACCTCTTACATTCCTTCCATTAATGGCTTAATACAAACATCGAGTGTTACCTGCACTCATTGCCCTCCATGCTGCTCTGGACTTAAAGCTGAACTCAAGGCAGATAGTAACACCTGTTAAAGCATTTATCTGTTCATTTAAAAAAATGAAATGTATTTTCAATGCAACTAAAAAGGTATTTGCAGTGGCACTTGCAGTACGTTTGCAGTGGCACTGCCAAAGCGTGACAGCATCTGATGGATGTTAAAAGTTGGATGTTTTTAATGCTGTTCCTAGGGGCGTCTGGCATTTTTTTTTTTTTTTCTTTCTGCTTCTAAATGCCCCTGCATGTTAGCCCATGGAGGGGATTTACTAAAACTGGAGCACTCAGAATTTGGTGCAGCTGTGCATGGTTGGCTTCTAACTTCAGCTTGTTCAATTAAGGTTGGACAATAAAACCTGGAAAATGACTGGTTTCTCTGCAGAGATGCACCAGATTTTGCACCATACAGTTTTAGTAAATAACCCCGTGTCCATGCACACCTAGGCATTTAGAGGAGTTTAGAGGCAAAAAAAAAACAAAACAAAACACTGACAGCGTATCCCGGAGTAGCAACATTTTGGCATAAAAGAAACCGCCTGAGGCCTGTATACATTTATTAACGCTGGGTGTTTTTTTTTAGCAGCGTTAACACATATCAAAGACCAGAATCAAATATTATTCTGGCTTATTAAATTCATTAATGCCCAAGCACTTGACGCAATTAAACTCATTACAAGCTATTACAAACGAGGGTTTTTTTCTGCAAAAAAACTGCTGCCAGAAGGAAAGGCAACTAGGAAAGATATCAGAACATCCTGTTTGCTTGAGTTATTAGTTTCAGCCTCTTATAATCTCCTGTACAGCAGCACTCAGACTGGGAGAAAAGCAGCTATTCGGCCAATCAGGCTGTGCAGTATGCACATGTGGGAACAAGGAACATGCTGAAAGTACAATGTGACGCCCTCATACCTCATCAGGCTAATGCTGCTTCTTCAATGTTCAATCTCAGGCTGGCTACAGAGAGATGGCTGAGCTGCATTGCTTTACAGCAGTTAAGGCTAGGTGACTAGCTGTGCTATCTAGTAGGGCTGTATAAATCTGAGGATGGATGGACAGAATTCTATGACAAGTACAACTCTTTCCATATATTAATTCCAGTTGTGTATTTTGTTTTCAGGCCTTATGCTTTCTGTACTTTGTACCTGACAAATGCTGCTATTGATGGTACTCAGCATTTCTTCCCAGAAAGGCCCTTTAAAGTCACCCTGATAGCAATTTGTAAATGCATATATAACGCAAAATATGAACTTGAATCTCCTGCTGCCCATGCCCTACTCTGATAAAGAGGAATAGCCGGATAAAGCTTCTTCAACTGACACTCCTGAGTGTCAATCCCTTGTCCCAAACAGAAGTCCTCCCTGTGACCCCAATAGGACTCAGTAGTGACATGTAGGCCAGCAGGAGTGCTGCAGGGGACACAGGACATTGACACTTGAAGTAGAAGTTTACAAATTACTGACAAGGTCACTTTTCAACCAAATGTACACAGTCACTTAAGCTGAAACGTCTGATTTTTTTTTTTTTTGGATTTTTTTTTTCTTCAGGATAACTGCTCCTGTTTTATTGGTGTCTGTGTCCCTGATGGGGACACTCCTCTCTTATTTCCTGGCCAGTGACAGGCAGAGCAAAGAGAAATCCCACTTTTGATACTTGTCACTGAAAGTGGAGGGGATAGGACACTTCTTCCAGCAATAACTGTTTAAACATGGGATTATCCCCTCAATTTAAAGAGGTTCTTCACTTACCTGTCCATGGATCAAGCGCTGTCATCACGTGGGCTGGTTCTTCAGGTGTCCAGCGCCAGCATCTTTAGTTTGAAAAGCTGGCTGCAACAGCGATGACAGCTTGCGATGAGCAAGATGCACTGTGCTTTGTGAATGGTCTTGCAGCTTTCTGGGACCTGGGTTGTGTTCCAGAAGGCTGTGGGCAAAGAGAGGGGGGAACTTTCCGCTGGGATTGATTGGGAGTGGGTACCTTTCAAAACTAGGAGGCACGTCAGGAAAATGGGATGGATTCTAACATTTCTCAAATCTGACTGGAAAAATAAAAAAAAGTTTTTTGGCTGGAGAATATTCAGAAACAGCTTATTAAATACAGCTGACTTCCTTCTTCAATCCTATGTGAACAACCTTTAAAGTGGTAGTAAAGCCTGTTTGTGTACTTGTACCTACAGGTGAGCCTATAATAGGGCTTACGTGTAGGTACTGTAAATATCTCCCTAAACATTCACCATTTAGGAGATCTTTACTTGTGTAGTAGCACCGGCGCATGTGCTCTGAAGGAATGGCATACCTGTGCCATTCCTTCAGAGCTGTGTGCCGTAAACGTCATCATGGCTAAGCCATTCAAGCTGCAGGAGGCTGCAAATCCAGAAGAAGGATTGGGTGAAGATGGAAGCCCTGTTAGCGGTGACAGCACTGGAGGGCTTTGTTTTAAGGCAAGTTTCACATAATGTGCTAGTATACAATGCATACTAGCACATTATGACATTTGCCTTTCAGGGGAAATTTTTTTTTTTTTTAATCAAGTTTACTACTGCTTTAAGGCTTCATTCACACTTGTACGACTCCAAAGTTGTACAATTACCACTGCGACTTTGATCCAACGTTATTCTCTCTGGCACTGAGTCACATCAAAAGTCACATTAAAATCGTGCAGGCACCTTTTCTAATTCACTGTGACTTTAATTTGCACCACTCTGAATGGGTGCCATTGAAAAGAATAGGCTGTGAACTGTTATGTCCAAAGTTGAATGACAAGTCCCACGAGTGTGAATGGAGCCTTAGTTAAAGGATAAGTTCACCTTTTGGACAAAATAATAAATGCACATTTGTTTGCAGGTAAAAAAAAAATGTGCATTTATCATTTTTGTTCAAAGGAGCCTGTAAAGCATTGCACCAGCGATCAGTAGATCACTGATGCCATGCGCGTCTCCTGCAGACCTGTCAGAATATCTGCTTGCCGACAGGAAGCTTCAATGAACTACCATGGTGCTCCACAGTACTGTGGTAGTTCATTGAAAACTACAAGCCCACAGCCACTAAGGCTGTCGGGACTTGCAGTTCATTTATTCACGGACTTTCGTGGGCTTCTGCAGCTATGGGAACATGTTGCATGTTCTCTCCTACTATGGGGTGGAACATGTAACATGTTCCCAAAGGTGAACTTATCCTTTTAACTAATCTCCAACTCTTACCTTTCAGTGTAACGAACAATGGACATTTGTGGCGTGTTACCCAATACTGAGGCTGAATTGGACAATGATGGGGGTGTCTATATGTGGTCCTCTAACATCCAATGGCTACAGCCTAAAACTGGTGATACACAAAGGCCTTCGTTGTCAGATAGTAAACCCCTGCCATTCTCCTGACTTGCATATCTTCTGTTTTGCATACAGCAAACAAACTTTAACTGTGAACCTTACTGCACTAACAACAAAGAACGGAGGGGAATTTGACAAAATATGTAGTTCTATCTCTTCCTTGATGATATCTTACTGGAGCAGACAGATGAGTTTGAGGCTGGTGAAGGGCAAGGTACAGTATGTACAAGGGTGCAGTCATACTTTAAAGCTGAACTCTGGGGGGGAAATAAATTTTTTTGGACATTTTGCTAATGATAGTTTTACCTAAAGCAGCACCATCCACACATAGGACACCTATCAGTTGTATGCACCCTATAAGCACCTAATGTACAGTTCTGGTTCTTACAGTGAAAGATACCATGGTGCTCATTATCCACCTTCCACTCCCCTTGTCCATTTGCAAAATGTCTTGCATTCATTTCAGGAGGAGTGGATAAATGTCACCATCTTCCCGTGTCTGTTCACAGAAAGCCTTGTATTCCATGAAATGATTATAAGACATTTTGTGAATGAACGAGAGGAGATAAAATTAGGACGTCAGCAACCCACTGTCCCTCACCATCAGGGCCTCCTTTAGATATCATATGGGTCCCCTACAGCCTGCCTGATGACCCTCCACCCCACCCAAGGAAGGGACTTTAAATACCTGGCTGTGCATGCACAGTAATCTCATCAGCTGTGGCTGCTAGAAAGTAAATAAAAGTCCCCTGGGCCTCATCAGATCAGCATCAGGGGTGGGGGACAGAGAGTGGACTATTTACTCAATTTTGGGATCAGGTGGAGTAATCCTCTGTTCTGCAGCTCCCAACAATTATATTAAAGTCCTGACCTGTCCTGGCAGATTGATAAAGAAGAAGAGGCTGGAACTTTAATTCTTGGGAGCCGTGTGAAGGGGAACAACTTTGCCTGATGCCAAAAATTAGTAAATAGTGCCCTCTCTGTCCCTAGCCCCTACTACTGAACTGATTGGGTCCAGAGAACTTTTATTTAATCGTTGGGAGTCATGGCTTGTGGGATTACTGTACATGTGCCCAAAGGTATTTAAAGCATCCCCTCTCTGCCCCCTGCTGAAGTGATGGGCTCTGGGTCCAGTACATGAAGGCCAGCTCTCCACCCCCCCCCTCCCTGTGCTAGAGCTGAAACAGTCAGTTTTAGCATCGAAAGTTCGGCACTTACTGTAGTGTCTGGGATGAATGAAACTAATAGTTTTAACTGACACATAACTCAAGGGATCCATTAGAGGTCATTTATAAGAGATAATTGATTTTTACACAGCAAATGTCCAAAAATATTTTTTCCCTGGAGTTTAGCTTTAAGGTAACTTTTGACGTACTGACACTTGCTGGTGTCCTATTAAGCCTACATAAAACTAAATAAAGCTCCATACACATACAAAAATGTGTATGTCTGTCTTTCCCCATCTCCAGTGACCCTAAGAATTCACCCAGAGACCGGCTGTATCCACATAGAGCAGCTGCAGCTCTGCTACTACATTCCTTCATTTATCCACCCAGCTTCAGAATGAGATGTTGCATCAGATGGATCTATACTACCTCATGCTTCTCATTCGCCTCCTGGCTGTTACCTGCCGTCCTCATTACCCTCCACACACCTGCAGCTGTCTGTCTGACGTCTCCTTTCTTTCATCAGTCCCCTGCCGTTAGTACAGAGGCCATGTATCCGCAAGACCGAATGCAATTTATATACATACAGCTGTAGTTGTCTATCTCCAGGACACTGATTTCATCAGCCACCTTAGATTATACAGTGCTCTTGTATTACCTGCTATATACAGAGCAGCTGCCTAATTCCTTCCATTACCCTTCAGAATTTACAGACATGCCTTGTCTGACATGTTCCAAGTGCCCCTGTACACACCAACCAATTTGAAGTATCTTACTGGGCTTAATCTGGAGTCAGTCTTCTCTGATGAATTAGATAGATAGGAGCTATATATAGCTGTGTGTTTTAATATATATATATATTTGTATACAGGGTGGAAAAATCACTGGTCATATATATCACATCTGTCAATAATTATTGTTTTGGTACAGGTATAAAAGATGCTCATTAAAGGCTAAGTTCACTTTTTTTTTAATAAACATTTTTTTTTCAGGTGAAAAGTGTGCATTTCTTACTTTGTTTCTTAGCAGCCAGAAATCATTGCACCCACGATCAGCAGATCACAGGTTCAATGCCAGGCTCCTGCAGACTGTCAGAATAACTGTCTTCCTGTACCTCCAAAATGGGCAGGTATTTACTGAAGTCCAGGAAGATCAATAAACTTTGAGAGTGCTCACCAGCACCCTCACAGTTCAATGAGAACTACAATCTCTCAACCGACGTGGCTGAGGGTAGTTGTAGTTGATTTATTCACAGAACTCATTAGCAGAATAAATGATGCAGCCACATGGGCAGAGCTCCGCGTGGCTGAGCTGTTTTTGAATTGTTATAGCAGGTTTGGGGAGAAGGTCCCCCACCCACTGTCACAATAGGGGATGGAGGTGGCAGCAGGTGGTTTAGTAACATGTTACTAAAAGTGAACTTATCCTTTAATGCAGCTCTGTAACCTTGAATACATCATTAAAGCTGAACTGTGATGGAACTCACAAATACTCTTGCATTGGGGTTCCCCCCCACAATGCAAGCGTTAAATGCTCCTTATTTCTAGGGGGGTAGAGGAAGAGGCTGTATAATGTTTCCCTATTCCCTGTACCAGCAGGCTCCAGTGATGCCTTCTGCTGCAGACAGGCACAGTGGTGGGGGGGGGGGCAACCTTCCACTTGAATCGCCTAGGCAATCCAAGCGCAAGTGGGAGCAGGTCCCCAAATGTGCTGGGGGGGGGGGGGGGGGGGGGAATGACATGAAGTGGAACTTCCCCTGTGGGAGAGAGGGGGAGCAGAACAAGTAACCAATAAGGTGTGTTGCAGTGCATAAAGCAAGCTAATTGGAGGAGAGAGCGTGGTGGTGAATTAATCAATGTGGTGCTTTTATAGTTACTATCCAGACTCAGGCTAGAGGGTGTGTGGAGACCTGTAAGTGACATTGCATCAGAGAAAGGTCAGGTTCCTCTCCCAAGCAGGACCGAGATAGGTGGCAGAGCTGTATAAATCTCAGAAATGGATTGACAGAAATAAAAGTTAAAGTAGATCTCATCTATGTGTTTAGCTGTTTTCCTGGATCTCGTCTTTAATAATTAAAATGCTCATAGATATTAGATTGTTACTGCCTGATTATTTGGTGGGTTCAGGCAACAATACTGTATGTGGTCATGTTAACGTCTGTTGTGTTAGGGAAGCCCATTCATTTCTTTATGGGTTGCACAACACACCATAATGAACCAGAAATCATGTATGCTGCAATGCATCTTCATGGCAAGGTCTGTGGGATGCCATTCAGAATGCATGTTCCACAATGCCATAGTGCGAATTGAATGGGCTCTTAGTCCTCAAAAGCAGTTTGGTTGTTTTTGGGTTTTTTTTGGAGGGGAGACGTATGAGTTATGGTCCCAGTGGATTTAACTGTCAAATTGCTATTGTTCCCCAAGATAGGGCAGGAATCCTAGACATTCATGATTATCATGGGCCACCTATCTAGTGTCTACAGCCCATCTCACAGTCTATCCTTTCTGTATTGTGTTTCTGCCTTGTAGCACAGTGGAAGCTGACCTCAGAACAAGCATGCACAATATAACAGCTGGCCTGGGCTGGAAGGTGGGTTATTGACCAAATGTCAGCCTGTGTTGACCTTTTCCTAAAATGGATTCCTTTATGAGGCACTGCAGGAAAAATAGAAGCCAAAAGAGGAGACAGCACAGAGAAGAGCGATGAAAATAGAGTATAGATGTATTTCTTACAGAATACTGCAAACAAAAATGAAATGCACTACATCCATGGGCTGCACATCAAATGCAAGAATTATGTTCACCATGTCTTAACATTATACTTCATTTAGTAAATTTCCCTAGTAGTGACCCATTTGGTATAGCCAAGGTGGTGTTCTAGTAGTCCATTGTTATAAAGAACTTCTGTTAATGTATGTGTTCCTAAGGACCAATGAGCCCTGTATGTAGGCAGAGCTAAGAACTACCCCTATAGGGGGACATTTACTAAAACTGGTATACACAAAATCTGGTGCAACTGTGCATAATAACCAATCAGCTTCTAACTTCAGCTTGTTCAATAAGGCTTTGACAATAAAACCTAGAAGCTGATTGGTTATATGCACAGCTTCTGTTTACCAGTTTTAGTAAATCTCCTCCATAGTGTTCTGTAAGGTCTACCACCACTGTCACTTCAGCTCTGCCTGTCCTGCATAAAAGGGCTCTGATTATGGAAAACTGGCCATAAACTTGTAGACTTTTGTTTGAAAAGGGTCATTTTAAGAAAATCCTTTCAATTTTCTAATTGTTACTGGGGTCAACTCGACATCCATTTTTGACCTCCATGATGAGAAAATTCAAAGGAGTGGGATGGAAAATATTTCTTGAACACTTGAATTTCTAATTGGGAATGTGTGTTTTGGTCAGTAAAGTCCATGTGTGCCAAAATCGAGTACTTCTGAATGACATACATGAATTGATTCATTTTTGTACACGTTTGTGAAAACGTTCATTTGAAAAGCCAGTTTAGGAATTCAAGTGCATAAACGTCTTTCGCTCTCTGCATCGTCCGTTGTCATCTGTGAATAAAAGAAAATTTTTAAATAAAAGATCTGTATGACACAACATGCAAATCAGAGCTTGGATTGGGTTCATTAAAATCAAACCACCTTAAAAAGATGCATTGATTCCACTGAGACCTACTTTAAATGCCATTTTTGTCTTCTGCTCCTCTCTCTTCCCTTCTTCTGGCCAAATTCTCCTCTCTCTTCCCTTCTTCTGGCCACATTCACAGATTCCTGAAAACGTTACAATGGAAGGCAATTACTGACATTTCCCAGGGCGCACTGAGAGGCAGGTATAGTTGTTGGGAATCCTTCCCGTCTCCCCAGTCACTCCCTGCCCTTAAGGAAAATACTTTTTTTTTTTTTTTCCCCCTCACTCCGGTCATTATTTAGTGCTCTCTCTTCCCTGGGTGAAAATGGCTGGAATGTGTTGACACAGCTGTGCTGAGAGCAGGGGGTGCACATGAGTTACCAGGCCTATAACACTGCGTCTCCTCCTGGGCCCAAACTGTATCTAAAACTTGGAGCTGTAGTGTGTCCCACATAGACTTATTTCACATCGATTTTCTCCAGCCATGGAAGGACATGGTCGTTTTCAGGCAAATATTAAAAGTTGGTATTTTAAACAATAAGATTTTTTTTTTTCACTTTACAGATAACAGTACAAATGGTGGACAGCTGGGAACAATTTGACAATGTTGGGGATTTTTTTTTTCTTGTTCAAGTAGGTAAATTGTAAACAATATTTTCACTGTAATTTATATAGGGGCATTTTATATCACAACAAATGATTGTCCTGAAAATTGCGCTTCTGCCTTGCAGCACTGGGGCCCTTGCTCCAAATCCCATTCAGGACACTAGCTGCATGGAATGTGCCTGTTATCTTTGTGCTGTGTGAGTTTCCTCCAGGTACCTTAGTTCCTTTCACGCTCCAAAGACATGATGGTAGGTTAATTGGCTCCTGTCTAAACTGGCCCTAGTATGTGCATGTATTAATATGAGTTAGGGACCTCTCACATTGACCAGTTTTTCTTCTGTTTTTGCCTTACGAAAAGCGGAAAAAAAATGCATGACCATTAAATCCTACAAAGCTCTTCACAGCAGTCGGTTGCGTTTTTAAAAAATCCTGCATTCTGCATTTTTGGTGAGGTTAAAAAAACCCTCCCCATTGAAATGAATAGAAAACTCATCATAAACTCACCCGCTGTTGCGTTTTTGGAGTCACATGTCCTTATTTTCACAGCTGCAAACTGCACAGGAAAAGGTGGCAAAAATGTATATGAGTTAGCAGTATTAAAGCAGGCTTAGGTACCTTAGATTGTAAATTTCCTGAGAGCAGGGCCTGCAGCAAATGTACAGTATGTAAAGTGCTGCAGGCATTGTTGGTGTATAAATGCATATTTACTTATCTATTACAGACATATACAGCAGGTAAAAAAAAAAGTATTGAACACGTCACCATTTTTCTAGTAATGCACTCAAACACCATGGCCTGTATGCATACTAACCATGCAAGACTCCATTGCTGAAGAAAAAGCATGCTGAAGCTGTACAACCTTTAGACAAGCCTGTGAAATACTAGGAGAATATAGTCTGGTCAGATGAGACCAAAACTGAACTCCTTGGATGCCATAATACATACATGTTTGGAGGTCAAATGGCACTGCACATCACCCCAAAAACACCATCCCAACAGTGAAGCATGGAGGTGGGAACATCATGGTGTGCGGCTCTTTCTCAGGATCCGGTACTGGCAAACTTCATATCAATGAAGGAAGAATGAATGGAAAAATGGAACAAGACATTCTTGGTAAATATCTGCTGTCATCTACCAGGATGATGAAGATGAAATGAGGGTGGAAATTTCAGCAAGGCAATGATCCCAAACACAAAGCCAAGGAAACTCTCAATTGGTTTCAAAGAAAGAAAATAAAGCTGCTAGAATGGCCCAGCCAATCACCTAACATGAATCCGCTAGAAAATCTATGGAAAAAACTAAAGATCAGAGTTGATAGAAGAGGCCCACGGAACCTTCAAGATTTGCAGACTGTTTGTGTGGAAGAATGGGCCAAAATCACACCTGAGCAATGCATGCGACTAGTTTCTCCATACAGGAGGCGTCTTGAAGCTGTCATTACCAACAAAGGATTTTGTACACAGTATTAAATTAATTTCAGTTAGCGTGTTCAATTCTTTTTCCTTGTGCCATTTTATTACACATCTTATTTGTTTTGGTTTCTTTGTATGTGTGGATGGCATGGGTTGTTACCGACTTGTGGTGATAATGTCATGTCAATAGCACCTTTAGAAGTATATTTACTTGTAGATTGTACACCCCTTGAGGGTTAGGGACTGATGTGAATGTACAATATATATGTAAAGCGCTGAGTAAATTGACACCGCTATATAAGCACCTGAAATAAATAAATATATCTTAGGGGTTGTTAAGCAGTGAATTAATTACATGTTGCAATCTACAAATGGCCACTAGAGGAAGTATTTACAAATTTGTATATAAAATATAATGATCGAAATAAAAAACCACAAGAAAAAAAAAATCTCGCCAAAAGTAACTTTTCAGGTCCACGTTATAATAATAATGGTAATCAAAATGTACTTTGTAAAAACACACAGTAGATTGCATTTGCTACATGAAATACGTTTACCTCAAGAAATGGCAGCAGGCTCTGAAGAGCGTTGTACTCTGTGTGATTTTATTGCCCTATGACAAGGAGCAGTCTGACCTGGACCACAGAATAATCACTGATAAGAAACTGGAGGAAATCCCAAAGTGTGTGCGCGCGCACACACACACGGGTCAACAAAGCAGAGCTCCACCCAAAAGGAGAAGTTCCGCTTTAAAGACTGGTCCCCCACTCCCCATTAAGAGTTGGCACCTTGGGGGAGCGGGTACCCGAAATTGACACTTCCGCTGCAATCACCTAGGTGATCGGAAGCGGAAGTTGGCCTTCTTCCCTCCCCATAGTCTTCTGGGACATGTGACAGGTCCCAGAATACTACGGGGCCATTCAGGAAGCACAGTACTACTCGCGCATGTGCAGTGGTCACCCGGCTGTGAAGCCGCAAGCTGTCACAGCCGGGAGCCCACACTGAAGATGCCAACGCCTGATGGCTGGTAAAACGGGCTGCGGGGAGGACACCACGGGATTGTGGGACAGGTGAGCGGCTGTTTTTTTTTTAAAGTCAGCAGCTAGTTTTTGTTTTTTTTTTACAGTGTGAGTGGACCTCCACTTTAAATCTTAAGTCACCGGTCACACCGCTGCGATTTAAAATTGTGCTAATTGTGTGCAATTTCAGGTGCGATTTTTGAAGACTTTATTGCTACTTGTGAAGATTTTCAACGACTTCTTGCAATTTGCAGTACGGTTTCCATTGTATTCTATGTATGTGAAATTGCATCAAAACTGCAGAAAAAGTAATGCAAGAACTACTTTAGAAATCGTGCTGCGTCAAATCGCACGTATTAAGACGCAGACATACACTAGATGCAATTTCAGGCGCAATTTCAATTCCCAAATCGCACCAATGTGATTGGGCACTAAACCTCTCACAGTGACTGAGGGGCCTTTTTTTATAATGATCCACAAAACATTCAGCCACGCTAAGCTTTATTAGTGTGGTCAGTAAGCCTCCCTCTTAGATTGTAAGCTCCCAGGATCAGGCCCTCCTAACCCTCTTGTATTGTTGCTGTATTGTCTCCCGTTATATTGTAAAGCACTGAGCAAACTGTTGGTGCTATGTAAATCCTGTATAATAATAATAATAATAATAATACCTCCATTCAGAATGGCTGAAGAGAGAGTCTCCATTTTACATTGTTTTTAATAGGACCCTTCAGCCAGAGGTGAAAGCATGTCACCCTAGACCATTAGCCCCCATTGTTTGTGTGCTGTGTAAACGTTCTCTTAAAGCAACAGTGTTTTGGGGATTGTTTTGTGGAGGGACAGTTGGAGCCAGGCCATTTAATTGCTCACATGGCAATTTGCACTTGAATGATAGCTGCAGATTCTTCTAATTGCAATCAGACCACTCTCCTTAAATTTCATGAGCAAAACAGACACAATTTAGCATAGGCACAAAAAAAGTCATTAGATGGCCTGAAGTATGGTTGCTGCTCTTGGACCTATTGTATCACTTAATTATTCTATGCATGAAGTGAAGGCAAGTCTGATTTAGTAAAACCTGGAAAAGTAAACCTTCCCTAAGGCCTGGTTCACACTTTTACATTTTTCAGTGCATTCTCAGTTTTGCATAAAAGCACCACGTTCACTACTATGCGGTTTCGACCAGTGCATTTTTTGGAAAGCGATAGGGACTTTTGTTTCCTGCAGCAGGTGGTGTTTTTGGTTCCATAGACGTCAATGGAAACGCATAAAAAAACATGCGTTTTTGCAGTTTTATTCTGCCCAGCAGAAAAAAAAAATTCCACTTTAACAAGAAAAAGAAAAAAAAAAAAGCTGAACAACAACACAAAACTCATCAAAAATGCATCACAAACGCATGTAGAAGAATGGACAAAAAGCAAATTGCATAGGTGTGAACAGAGCCTTATGCAGGCCAGAGATGGGTCAAAAACTGGCCATTTTTTAATAAGAAAAAAAAAATGAAAAATTGGTCATTCAATAGGCCGACGTTACCACCAACGGTGAAAAAAAAATAAATCTGTCGATTTTTGTCCCATCTATGGCCGGCATTTAATTACATCTGTCCCTGCAGAGAGCTCCGCTATTATATTTGACATGAAAAAGTACAGCGGTTGCAACAATGTATCTATTTATATCCATTTCGGATACAGATGTTTTTATTTGGATACAAATAGATACATTGTTGCAACTGCAATACTTTTTCATGTCAAATATAGTAGCGGACTGGAATTCTTTTTCTTCCAGGTCACGGCTCATGCACAGATTTTTTATCGGTAAAAAGACTGGCTGATTTGCCCATCATTGCTGTGAAAATCAGCCAATCGGCAAAATCGGATGATTTTTTTCCAACTTTAACGATAGAAAAAAAATGTGGCAAAATCCCAAAAAACGGCCGACCAATTAACCCACTAACGGTCCGAAAATCGGACGATTTTTTTTTCGGCCGAAAAATCGGACGATTTTTGACCTGTCTATGGCCTGCATTAAGCTCCTAGAAGCTATTAGCATTTTTTCTGCTCCTAGAAGCTAAATAGTGTTATCCTATGTGTCTATGCACACTGTTTTAGGCTATTAGCATTTTTTGAGCAGAAAAAAAAAATTGTTTTTGTAGAGTTTTTGGAGATTTTTTCCAGCAGAAAAAAAAAAAAAGTTAACGCTCCTAAATGCTACTAAAACACTCCTAACAGCTTTATTCTAGCTTTTTTCCCCCTCCTCTACATGTACTGTAAAAACCAATAAAAAGCTAATGATTCTAAACCCTACTAAAAATGCTATTACCGGTGCTTTTTTTTAGTTTTAAAAACTGCTAGTGTGCACGAAGCCTTAGCAGCGTTCAGCATTTTTTTCTGCTGGCAAATCGCTCACAAAAAAACGCTTCTTTTTCTTCTCCTAGAAGCTGAAGCTTGAAAACACTTCTATCCTACAATAGTGAGCATATTCCTAGATTGTAAGCTCGAAAGAGCAGGGCCCTCAATCCCCTCATGTTTTGCATTGTATTGGTATTGTTCTGTCACATGTTCTGTCCCCCTTTGTAATGTACAGCACTGAGCGAACTGTTGGCGCTTTATAAATACTGTATAATAATATGCACATAGGTTAACAGTTTTTACTTCTAGGGACAGAAAGAAAAACACCATAACTAGCTGCTAGGAGCTAAAAAAAAAAAACCTAGTGTGCATGGAGTATAACAGAAGACTGCAAAATCTCATCTTACCTGCTGACAAACATTGCTGCAATCCTGAGAAACGATCCCCCGAAACCCCCTAGGAAACCAAAACTTCTGTGTTAAGTCTCCAGGGTCCCCAGCACCTCCCACTGTGGTTCCATCTGCTGACCTGTATGTCATTACAGAATACATTAGCAAAGTTCAACAGGGCTGAAATTTTCGGGGGTTGAGGTGAATTACAGACAGTCATTTTTAATAGCTTTCCTAATGTGACACAACACACCTCAATGTACCAAAATGTGTTATTATGTAGCTCCCTGGACATGTCAGGGGCCATACTCAAGGTCCTCTATAACTACAAAGTTGAACATCACTTCTATAAATGATAAAGCCAGACAATCTCGTTCCAGCAGCAAGAACGGTACTATATCTAGTGAGTAATTTTAAATGTATATTGTGTTACCCATATTTGATTATAAAGTCCATGCTTTCTGTTTTTATATTACTAATTATTTCACTGCATCATCTGTCTGGGTAAAGTAAATGAACTGCAGTCTCCAATCATGTTAAACACCCACAATGCTCCATGTAGCCAGAAATAATTTGATGTGGTGTGATCATGCTTACTTAAATGAGCCATTTGGTATTCTTAGTAAGAAAGTAGTTTCTTAATAAAAAAAATATTGTGATTTGGATTTGATAGTAGATGCCCTGGGAATTCATGCAGAGTGTAAATGTGTAAATTTAAATCACAGGAACTCTTTACATGGGGCAGACAGCAGGTGTTACAACTGCCTGAGTATTTTTTCCCAACATCTCTATATGGAGTTTTGGGTGTATTAGCATTCCAATGCAGCAGGAGATTAGGACTGAAAACAGCCAAACCTGATGGTTCACTTTTGTGAGGATAATGGGAGTTTAGTTCTCTGGTTTCTCATCTTTTTTTGTGATTTCAGCTACGCATAGACATGAGATGTTAGTCAAAACATCCAACCATCAAATGACCATTTTGAATAAAATGTGGGACATACAAAATTCAGGCACACCCCAGCACTGTGCATACCAATCTGGCACCTGGGAAACAAAAGTAATCAACTGAGAAGATCCATTCCAATTTGGAATCATCTAAAGCTTGCCATACACTGGTAGACTTTCATACAGTCAGTCGTAGTAAAATTCTTATCAGAACTTTCAACGTTCCTTCTTGTAATCAATAAGTCAATTAATTTTGCTTAAAAGCTCTTTAACCACTTGCCCTCTAGAGGGTTTTACCCCTTTCCTGACCAGACCATTTTTTTTCTATATGGCACAGCCAGAAGTGCTGATCGCATACCAAGTACATGATCCAGCGCAGAGCGACTGCTTTGCTGCTGTATATCTAAGTGATGCGGTCGGAAAGTGGTTATATTTCATTCAGACCTGCTCCTTGAATGGAATCCTAGACGTACAAAACATATTTCAAGACAATATAAACTATTTTCCTTGAACGAAAAACACATAGTTCAAGAAACATTTTATATCCTACTCGAATTTTTGTCACTACAGTTGAAAAGGACTACCGATTTGACCCCACCAGCCATTAGAAAATACAATGATGTCCCAAAAAAACAAAAACTGGAAGAGCTCACAGCATTAGCGAGGCAGTTCCAGTTTTACGAATGTTTGGCAAACTAAAAAAAAAAAACAAAAAAAACTTTCAGCTTGAGTTTGAAGTGTTTTACCCACGTTTAAATGTATTACCACACAATTTAGCATTGTTAGCATACAAAAATATTTCTATAAAGCAGGGCAAATTTTAAAATTTAGCAGTTTCCTTGTCCTGTCAAACATTTTAGGCAGCTGCACATGTTGAAAATCATGGGAAGAAATGCTCACAGCTGCCTCCTTTTTGCACCAATGAGAAAAGCAGATTTTTATGAACAAGATAGGATATATAACTGAAAATGTGGGAAAAAGATATGGAGCTGCCTCCTTTTTGCTAAAAACTCTTCAATTATTTTACAAAATTCTACTAGTGCATTGCCTCCTTAAGATTAAATGGACTATCAGGAGTTTACCCAAAGAAATATGATCACTTCTCTAGCCATCTGACCATTATAGACCATCAACTCCGACCATGTTTTTAAACAATAAAGACCTTCTGCCCCGATCATCTACCTGACCATTATAGACCATCAACTCCAACCATATATCCGACCAATATAGACTATCTACCCTGATTATCTACCTAACGATTATAGACCATCAACGCCGACCATGTTTTTAACCAATAAAGACCTTCTACCCCGATCATCTACCTGACCATTATAGACCATCAACTCCAACCATATATCCAACCAATATAGACCATCTACCCTGATTATCTACCTAACCATTATAGACCATCCACTTTGACCATCTATCTGACCATTATACACCCTCTTCTGTACCTTTTAGACCATTTATTCTTATCATGTACTTGACCATTATAGACCATCTATCTGACCAATATAGACTATCTGCTTTGACCATTAGGCTAGGTTCACACCTATGCAATAGGAAGAAGAGTCACACCAGAGGATAGATGAATATAGTGTGTATTTATTAATACATAGGACACACAAAACACCAGGAAATGAATACAGGACCTGTTAATGTGTTTGACACGATCTCGTGCTTAATCTTGACTAAGCACGCGATCGTGTGAAACGCGTTAACAGGTCCTGTATTCATGTCCTGGTGTTTTGTGTGTCCTATGGATTAATAAATACACACTATATTCATCTATCCTCCGGTGTGTGGCTGACCCTTCTTCCTATTGCATCGTGTGAGGTGGCAAGCCAGAGCCGTCACTTGTGGATGGATCTGGATTTATTTGCCTGAGTGGTATACCTTTGTTCTTTAGGTTCACACCTATGCAGTTTGCATGTGATCCGTTTCTGCAATGCTTTTTTTTTACACACGCTTTTTTTATGTTTTGTGTTTCTTTGTTTTTTTTGGGCCAAATTGTTGCTGGGCAGATTAAAAATGCAAAATGCGTCAAAAACTCACTACATACTTTTCTCGGGCATCTCCATTGAAGTCTGTTGATCCAAAATGTACTGTTTTTCATTTTAAAAAAAGTTCCTGACCCTTTCCAAAAAAAATTGCACTGGTTGAAAAAGCGGAAATGTAAACTTCACCCATAGGAAATCATGTTAAATGGGCTGTAGTGCATTTATGCATAACGCTTAGGTGTGAATAGACCATCTACTCTAGATTGTAAGCTCCAAGGAGCAGGGCCCTCCTATCCCTCTTGAATTGAACTGTATTGTTGCTGTATTGTCTCCCATTATATTGTAAAGTGCTGAGCAAACTGTTGGCGCTATATAAATCCTGTAAAATAATAATAATACTCTATCTACTGATCTAAACTAGATCAGGTGATGAGCATGTCTCATGTCTATGGTTTCCCTTGCATTCTACAACTGTGCCCCATACTGAAGTCATTGTAAAGCCAAGTAAGGTTCTTCCTTTAAGCTTGGATAGCAGAAAACATGGAGAATCGAACAATTAGGGGCCATACTGATGCTTTGCTTTCTGCAGTCTCCATAACTCTGCTGTACTACAGGGGATAATGGAAGCCCAGTAAGCTAGACTGCAAAAGAGGCAAAGGGCTGGAGGTGCCAGTGTTGGAATCTTGCTATTCATTCACTGACCCCCTGGAGAGGGAGGAAGTCACACCATCCATATCTACTGAGGGAATGCAACCCAGTCCTATTTCTTTTACCTAGACACAGCTTTCTTAAAACTAGTGGTATCTGCATGACTTCCATTTCCATCACAAATCCAACTAATAAGAGGTTTGTGCCTCATTTTAAGATAATGGCAATGATTCCTTTCTTGCCCTTGGGCAAAACATAGATCCTGAAATGCTGGTTTACCATATAGCCTTTAATTATAGAGCCTTTTATCACAAACTCCATACAGCTGTTTCCAGCTGATTGATCATCATCAGTGCAGTGCATGGAAACCATGGCTTTTCTGGAATAGGTCTTCTGAACTGATACGACAGTAGAGTGGATACGGCCAAGGGCTTATGGTTCCATATAGCCCACCTTGCTACAACCTGTGTGGTTGTGCCATTGTTTCATTTAGCTTCAAATTAGAAAACGGGAGGAAGCTGAATGTTTAGCTTTAATATGGCATGTGAAAGGGGTAGGTACTTGGGAAGGTGGCCATGGAAAAATGTAGAGGCACATATGAGTGTTATTGTTAGGGCTCCTTTACATGGGCAGCAATGAAATCAAGCAATTGAGCTGCCGTGATTGGGACTGTACCCATGCCACATCTGTGATGCTTTGCTGCCAAATTGGGGGAAAAAAAATGAAACAGCATGGTGCATTTGGTTGACTATAACCCAACGAATGCGGCCCTTTCGAGTTAATGGGCCTGTGCTGCAACCACACTGCGGCATGGTGGGTCAGCATTTTGAAGGTTAAAGGAGGTGTTGAGGAGCCCTAAAATACTATATGTGGAAGTATGTAGGTGTACACCCCCCAGACAGAGATATACAACATCACAGCATGGTATAGGGGGAACTTGATACCCGCACATAGCAAACCATGACAGGGTTAAATGACTTTCCCAGCTCAGTGCAGATAATCCGGGAAGAGTTATGTCACCTTCAGTGATCAGATTGCAAAATCCAAACAAACAGAAATGGCCTTAGAGCTGGCCTTCTTGCTGAGATAGTCCCTCTGGTGAAATTGTCCAACTCTGAATGACTCAGACACATGACATAACTTGCATATTTGCTCTAGGTCAGTGTCTCCGAAAGTCCTGAACCCTCAGGATTACCAGCCACAGAACTAGCATATTCAGAAGAAAGGGACAGTAATGGCAGACTATATATATCCTCCCTTCACATTTCCTTTTATTTGATGAAAGCCTAGAATCAGCTAAATGTTTTCCCAGTTTGGGATCACGTGCGGAAAATCTTTTCATTTCTGTGTGGGGAGATTTTCCCTCATTTTCTGTCCCTGTGACACCCATACAAGAAAAGAGGCATGTGGCAGTCATTGGACACAAAGGCACAGATAGGGATAATGGAGATTCTTACAGAAAGAGAATATTTACCTGTCCTGGCAGTTTAAAGTGGACTGTTTGGTAACAAGTCTGCATGAATAAATGTCTGACATGTCACAGTGTACAGCAACAGTATAACATGTTAAAAAAGCTCCACATTTTCTCATTAAAAACCATGCTTATGCAACAGTCAGTGACTTTGGCTAGGCTGAGACAATGTCATTGGTCTATAGCAAGCCAGAGAAAGTGTTTCCCCAACGTTTCCTCTCCACCAGTAATCAGGATACAACATTGTAACTTTGTAGCAAGGGGAGAGGCTGCAGCAGAGGCTGGTCTGTGTCAGTCACTTGCGAACACAGCCAAGAACTGCACAGGCACCAGGGTTTGCATGATCATTTTATCTCTGAGCTGGCAGTAGATGGAAGGATGGTACCCTGGATGATCTTTTCCTTCTGGAGAGGAAAGCAGATCAGGGCATTGTGAGGGAGAGTACTGTGGTCTGGGAGGTAATAGATATCTGGAAGTGTTACACTGTCACATTACTTTGCATGCTGCACTCAACTTGAAAGCATAATTAATGACAAGTCAAGGGGGCATTAGGTTTGTAGGCCCCTCTGCAAGCCTATTCATCATAACCTGGGCCAGCCTTGCTTGAGGAAAGTCATGTCTCTGGAATGAAAACATGTCTGGTGTATACGGTTCTTCCACAGCACACAATGAATGCTCCTAGTCAGGGGGTACAGCACACTATGTAAGAAGGAATGGTCCTGTATATACCATAGCTCTGTATACTGTAACTCCATATACCATAGCTCTGTATACCGTAACTCCAGATACCATAGCTCCGTATACCGTAACTCCAGATACCATAGCTCCGTATACCGTAGCTCCATATACCATAGCTCCGTATACCGTAACTCCATATACCATGGCTCTGTATACTGTAACTCCATATACCATAGCTCTGTATAC
Organism: Staurois parvus; assembly: GCF_062004578.1. Taxonomy (NCBI): domain Eukaryota; kingdom Metazoa; phylum Chordata; class Amphibia; order Anura; family Ranidae; genus Staurois; species Staurois parvus. The sequence goes on along the minus strand of NW_028318506.1, from coordinate 128,355 downwards.
CGTAACTCCATATACCATAGCTCTGTATACCGTAACTCCATATACCATAGCTCCGTATACCGTAGCTCTGTATACCGTAACTCCATATACCGTAGCTCCGTATACCGTAACTCCATATACCGTAGCTCCGTATACCGTAACTCCATATACCATAGCTCCGTATACCGTAACTCCATATACCATAGCTCCGTATACCGTAGCTCTGTATACCGTAACTCCATATACCGTAGCTCCGTATACCGTAACTCCATATACCGTAGCTCCGTATACCGTAACTCCATATACCATGGCTCCGTATACCGTAACTCCATATACCGTAGCTCTGTATACCGTAACTCCATATACCGTAGCTCTGTATACCGTAACTCCATATACCGTAGCTCCGTATACCGTAACTCCATATACCGTGGCTCCGTATACCGTAACTCCATATACCGTGGCTCCGTATACCGTAGCTCCATATACCGTGGCTCCGTATACCGTAGCTCCATATACCATGGCTCCGTATACCGTAACTCCAGATACCATGGCTCCGTATACCGTAACTCCAGATACCATGGCTCCGTATACCGTAACTCCAGATACCATGGCTCCGTATACCGTAACTCCAGATACCATGGCTCCGTATACCGTAGCTCCATATACCATGGCTCCGTATACCGTAACTCCATATACCATGGCTCCGTATACCGTAGCTTCATATACCATGGCTCTGTATACCGTAACTCCATATACCATAGCTCTGTATACCCTTAATTCCAGATACCATAGCTCTGTATACCGTAACTCCAGATACCATAGCTCTGTATACCGTAGCTCCATATACCATGGTTCTGTATACCGTAACTACATATACCATGGCTCTGTATACCGTAACTCTAGATACCATAGCTCTGTATACCGTAGCTCTATATATCATAACTCTGTATACCGTAACTCCAGATACCATAGCTCTGTATACCGTAGCTCCATATACCATAGATCTGTATACTGTAGCTTCTTATTCCATAGCTCTGTATACTGTAACTCTCTACACCATAGCTCTGTATATTGTAGCTCTATGTACCAGATTTATATATACTGTAGCTTTATATACCAGAGCTCTGTGTACTGTAGCCTAATACACTATGACCCTATAGCTCAGCATTTCTCAACCTTTTTTCAGTCCCAGCACCCTTTAAAATTATTCAAAATCTAGAGGCACCCCGGTCTAAAATTAAAAATTGTAAATGTTACTTATGAATAGGAAAGTTAACTTTACATCAGGTGTCCACCTCTACGTGTCCCCCATCACATCAGAGGTCCCCCATATACATAAGCGTCCCCATCACATCAGAGGTCCCCCTATACATAAGTGTCCCCCATCACATCAGAGGTCCCCCCATACATAAGCGTCCCCACCACATCAGAGGTCCCCCTATACATAAGTGTCCCCCATCACATCAGAGGTCCCTCTATACATAATTGTCCCCATCACATCAGAGGTCCCCTTACACATGTGTCCCCCATCACATCAGAGGTCCCCTTACACATGTGTCCCCCATCACATCAGAGGTCCCCCTATAAGTAAGTGTCCCCCATCACATCAGAGGTCTCCCTATAAGTAAGTGTCCCCCATCACATCAGAGGTCCCCTTATACGTAAGTGTCCCCCATCACATCAGAGGTCCCCCTATAAGTAAGTGTCCCCCATCACATCAGAGGTCCCCTTATACGTAAGTGTCCCCATCACATCAGAGGTCCCCCTATACGTAAGTGTCCCCCATCACATCAGAGGTCCCCCTCTACGTAAGTGTCCCCCATCACATCAGAGGCCCCCCTATACGTAAGTGTCCCCCATCACATCAGAGGTCACCCTCTACGTAAGTGTCCCCCATCACATCAGAGGTCCCCCTCTACGTAAGTGTCCCCCATCACATCAGAGGTCCCCCTATAAGTGTCCCCCATCACATCATGTGTCCCCCATCACATCAGAGGTCCCCTTATCCGTAAGTGTCCCCCATCACATCAGAGGTCCCCCTCTACGTAAGTGTCCCCATCACATCAGAGGTCCCCCTCTACGCAAGTGTCCCCCATCACATCAGAGGTCTCCCTATAAGTAAGTGTCCCCCATCACATCAGAGGTCCCCTTATACGTAAGTGTCCCCCATCACATCAGAGGTCCCCCTATAAGTAAGTGTCCCCCATCACATCAGAGGTCCCCTTATACGTAAGTGTCCCCATCACATCAGAGGTCCCCCTATACGTAAGTGTCCCCCATCACATCAGAGGTCCCCCTCTACGTAAGTGTCCCCCATCACATCAGAGGCCCCCCTATACGTAAGTGTCCCCCATCACATCAGAGGTCCCCCTATACATAAGTGTCCCCCATCACATCAGAGGTCCCCCTCTACGTAAGTGTCCCCCATCACATCAGAGGTCCCCCTATAAGTGTCCCCCATCACATCATAAGTGTCCCCCATCACATCAGAGGTCCCCTTATACGTAAGTGTCCCCCATCACATCAGAGGTCCCCCTCTACGTGTGTCCCCATCACATCAGAGGTCCCCCTCTACGCAAGTGTCCCCCATCACATCAGAGGTCCCCCTATAAGTGTCCCCCATCACATCAGAGGTCCCCTTATATGTAAGTGTCCCCCATCACATCAGAGGTCCCCCTCTACGTAAGTGTCCCCATTACATCAGAGGTCCCCCTATACGTAAGTGTCCCCCATCACATCAGAGGTCCCCCTCTACGTAAGTGTCCCCATCACATCAGAGGTCCCCCTCTACGCAAGTGTCCCCCATCACATCAGAGGTCCCCCTATAAGTAAGTGTCCCCCATCACATCAGAGGTCCCCTTATATGTAAGTGTCCCCCATCACATCAGAGGTCCCCCTCTACGTAAGTGTCCCCATTACATCAGAGGTCCCCCTATACGTAAGTGTCCCCCATCACATCAGAGGTCCCCCTCTATGTAAGTGTCCCCCATCACATCAGAGGTCCCCCTCTACGTAAGTGTCCCCCATCACATCAGAGGCCTCCCTAAACATCATAGTATCCTCATCAGAGTCCACCTATCATGTGAACATGTGAAAGTAACAAGGTAACCTCTAATGTGATGGGAGGGACTCTGTGAACGGGGTACTGATTAGAAGGGGAGCCTCTGATTTGATGAGGCGTTTCCCATTGATTTCAATGGGAAGAGGCGTTTTGGGGGCATTTTGTTTAACTCCCCAAACATGCCCCAAAGATGCTGCAAGCAGGAGATTTTACACCACACCGCAAGTGCAACACCTCAGTGTGAAAACATACATAGATATACATTCACATACACAGGGAAGCAGATTTCTGGAGCTTTTCAGGCACTTTTTTAAACGAAAAAAGCTTGAAACACTCCTCAGTGTGAACGTAGCATAACTTCGTGTAGCATAGCTCTGTAAGCTCCATCACCGTGGCTCTATCGCTGTAACTCTGCGTACCCGATGGCTCTATCGCTGTAACACTGGGTACCCGATGGCTCTATCGCTGTAGCTCTGGGTACCCGATGGCTCTATCGCTGTAACTCTGCGTACCCAATGGCTCTATCACTGTAACTCTGGGTACCCGATGGCTCTATCACTGTAGCTCTGGGTACTGTAGCTCTGTGTGTATTCCATGGCTCTCTCGCTTCCCCCCGACACGTGACTCCCCTGTGATGACGTCCTCTGGCCGGCTGATCTCTGATCGCTCTCAGGTGGACCGCTGCATGGTTTTTGGGAAATCCTGCCTGACCCCGCCCCTCAGGATCTTATTGGTTTCCCTTTAATTAGAGCTTTGTGATTGGCTCTTCCCGTTCTGATCACGTGGTAGTAGGGGAGTCTATAGCGGTGCTCCGGTCAGTAGGAGTTCAGTGGGCGCAGGGCGCCGGTGGGAGAAGAGGGAGGGCTTACGTTGTTCAGATCTCTGGCTGTATCGTCAGGACTCCCCGATAGTCATCTGTGTCTCCCCCGGTGTTCCTTTCACTCCACTCATCACACCTCATCCTCCGACCGCTGAGAACCGACAACTCCGAACTTCTTCATTTAGGTGAGCGATGTCCCGTGTATGGGCTGTACCCGATCAGTGGGGTGGGGGTCAGATTTAATGGGTGCATGCTATAGACGGGGGGAGGGTCATGCATCCGATCTATTGCCTGAGACTATTCATTGGACAATCCTTGTATAGATCTATAGAACTTGTATCCTCCTGTACTGGGTGACATGATCTGTGTTGGTATGGAGGGTATAATAGTGCGTCTACAGAGGACCTTCACCCAATAGAAATACTTTTTTACTTTTCTTTATATTGTGTGGCTTTTGTTTTGTTTGTTGTTTTTTTTTTCTAATAAAGTTTTATTAACTGGATCTCTTGTATTTAAAAAAAATTATTGTTTCATTTTATTGGCCCCACACTTCCTATTGAGAATGAGGTCTTAATGCCCCCTCCACTTTCCCATATCCACCCCACCCCATCCCAGGAAGCTTCTGGGTGATGTCAATGCATCCAGCGCTCTGCATGTGCAGTGGTGTATCATGGGGGGGGGGGGGGGGGTTGTGTGCAAGAACCCAAAAAATCCCTTGCTAGTATAGGAGAGGGGGGGCTGAGACCCAGTGTAGAGCACCAGCTTTCACCTAGTAATGGTTATTGGACCTGCACTGGACAGCACACTGTTATTGCTGTGATTGCATGAAAGCTGAACCCCAGGAAGCTTTAAAGTCTTTCCTTATAGTTGGGCTGTGTATGTATAGGGGACCAGACAAAACTGTTCAGCTCACTTGATCTGTTCCTGCAGGCGTCTGTGTTAGAGCGGGCCATGTAGCCTCTTCCCTCCTGTGCTCTTGTGGTTTAAGGTTCTGACCTCATTAAGACCGATGAAGGGTCCATAGCCCTGCATTGGACATGAGGATGCCAAGGGTCAATGCACCACCAGGGAAGCAGAGGATCAGGTGTAACACTGCTTTTAGGTCCTGTTCATACTACGTGCTTTTCAGTGTGCTTTTTTTTTTTTTTTTTTTTTTTTTTGCGCGTCAAATGCACAGAAAGTAGGTTTATGGTCGTTAATGTTCTAGTTCACATCAGAGCTTGCAGTTCCAGTGCGTTCTGGATGCAGAACTGTACTAGAACACTGTAAAGCTCACAGGAATGCACCAAAAATGCACTGGGACAGACATGTCCCTATTTAAATTGATGAAAAAAGGGGGGGGGGAATTAACTGGAATGCATAAACTCACTGGAACATGTAAAAAATGCACCTGGACTGTTTCTATAGTGTGAAGCAACCCTTAGGACCAGTTCACACTACATGCTTTTCAGTGTGCTTTTTGTACATCCAAAATGCACAGAGTAAGTTATGATTGTAAATGTCAGTTCGCATGAGTGATTGCAGTTCCAGTGCATTCTGGATGCAGGAAAAAACAGGCTGCAGTGTTCCTGCACAGAACTGCACTGGAACGCTAATGTCCCTATTTAAATTGAGGAAAAAATACACATGCAGGAACACCTTTGGACTGTTTCTATAGTGTGTACCAACACTCAGGTATAGCTCACATTAGATGCAGTCCAGTGCAGATTTATTTTTTTTTTCTGCATCAAAAATGTATGCAGTGTCTTCAATGTATTCCAATGTCCCTAGTTCACACCAGTGCAGCCAGTTTCCAGAGCAGAAAAAAGTAGAACATGCTGCACTTTCTGCACAGAACTATACTGGAACATAGCAGACTGCATCAGAACAGAGTGGTGTGAACTGTAAGTAAACCTTATCCAGAATGCCAGAATCCAGTCTGTGGTGTGAACTGGCCCTTGGGCTATATTTCGACATGTTGATGTCTCTACCATGCAGCTGAAAATTGCTTTTTAGAAGTTTGCCAGGGGGTGAGAAGGCGATATATCTCTTCCTCAAAACTGGCTTAGCCTCATAAATTCAGTGCTGCAGTGTCTGTGTCCATAGCGCATGGTCGTGGCATAGTCCCTTCCATGGTCAGCGGGTAGTACTGACCATGACGGGTAACTTTGTTTTTTGCCACAAAGCATTAGGGCTGCTGCATGTGTACAACTGTCATTGCCCTTGCAATTTAAAGGGGGTGAAGGTTAAAACAGCATATTTGACACCACAGCGGAAACTTTTTTTTTTTTTTTTAAACCCCTCAAGTGTTGTAGGACATTCTTGGTAAACTTGAAACTGAATTACCTTGAAGTGTAGGCTAATAAATTGTGGCTCCCCTAACAGTCGGTAGCGCAGGTAGATCGGTAGCGCAGGTAGATCGGTAGCGCAGGGAAGACTGAGCACCCTATGGAGGAACTCTGAGAGGCAGAGCTAAAGGCTCCACTGAAGCCTTCTGTCAGAGTTGGTAGGGTTTGCCAGGGGTTGGTGGGAGTCCTGTGGTGCAAGCCATGGAATATCCATCTTTCTGGTTTCTGATCCTTTATTCTGTACTTCCTTGGCTATGAATAAGAGCATCTTAAAGAGGTACTTCACCAGGGTTGACAAAGGAAGTCTGTAGCTGCAGACTTTAAAAGTACCCGTTTACAGCTCAAGAAGTCTGGTACTGTCTTCTACAACAGTCTTCAGCTGTCTTGTCGCATACTGCCATCTTGGATTTATTTGCTGGCTGCAACTTCCTGATCAGTCAATTGGCCTCCCACTGTGAATGCATGAGATGTGCCAACTGGAGGAGACTGTCCTGAAGCCTGCTGAGATGTGACCTGATCCCAGGAGGCTGCATATTGGCCTAGGGGAAGGCTACCCAAAAACAAATTTCCAAATTTGTGAAGGGGGAGGACCAGGATTATGCAGTCACTAATGAATGCAGCACTGTATCAAATGTTTAAGGTGACCCTGTCAGGAATATAAAAATGGCTGTCTTTCTGGAAGAGAAGCTTGTTTATTATCCCTTTTACTTATGCCACTGAACTATGCTCTGAAGAATTTTCTCAAATCTAAAACTGAAACTTCAGATGCAGATCTCTAGGTTCTCCACTGAACCTAGGTGGGTCCTTCAGATGATTCCTGTATTGATCTAGGGTCAGCAGAGGGTTTCACAGAGTGCAAAATAAAACATGAGATCAATACTCCTGGTTTTCTCTGTTTCTGTATACATCTGGAGATTTCTCCAGAGCAGAGTTTGGTGATATGGGGTAGCAAGCAAGGCAAGAATTTAGTTCTCTTTAGGGGAAACTGTTACATCAGTTGCCCTAAAATAATAGAAGATGTGGTGTTTAGATGTAGCTATGAGTTTTCTGGTGAATGCATTTGACCATTTGCACTGTTTCATACTTTGGTTTTTCCTCTTAGGTAATTCAACTTCTGTATGCACCATGCCTGGCGATTTCTCCATGTGTCTGTGTCTCGGTCCTCTTCCTCCACCACAGTTGCGTCGTCCATCTACAGGAACACTTCGACCATGCTTGGTTCCATTTCCTCGTCCTCCTGACCCTCGTAAAAAGGGTGTAGTCTTTGCTGATGCCCTTGGACTAGCTCTTACCACTGTTTGCCATTTCTCACGCCCATTCTTTGATGAAGATCCCCTGGTACTTGCATTGGCTTCCTTGCGAGCCTTGCGTCCCTTCTCCACATCAACATACACACTGGACTTCCAGCCTCCTGCTCATGACTACACTAGCTTCCGAGCTAAGCTTAACAAGCGGCAGGTATGCCTGGAGCAATGTGCAGTTCAGGGGGCAGCGGTGGCAGGAACTATAAAAGTTCGTAACCTTGGTTATGAGAAAAGGGTGACGCTTAGAGTGAGCTACGACGACTGGCAAAGCTATTATGACCTTCCATGCACTTATCTCCGTGATCCGTATGGTGGAGGCGAGATTGATATGTTTTCTTTCAGGCTTCCACTGGCACCAGATACCCAGCAAGCGGAGTTCTGTATCTGTTTTTGGTGCCAGGGCAAGGAATACTGGGACAACAATGAAGGCAAAAACTATGCACTGCACAAGGAGACCGAACACGGCAAATACCTTCAAAGAGTGTATTGGTGAAATGGGCCAGATTGGTGTTGAACTATGAAAGTGCTGGTCCACTGAACAAGAGTACTGCATTGTACACTTTCCCTTTTGTGGATCAAGAGGGGAAACTCCATTCTTTCAGCTGTAAGGGTAGACTAGATGGAATACGTATTTACTGATATGGTTGTCGGGCAATATTGTGGTTGTCATAGGCTTCTGCTTGTACTCTTAAAACTCAGTCACTTGACAAGCAAGTTAACTGAATGGGAGCCTACTCCCCAAACAGAATACTGAGGGGGTTTATTTAAATGTGTTCAAGATTCTCACAACCTTCACCAAGGATTCACAAATGTTTCCAGTTTGGAAATACATGAATCTTGTGACGCTTTTTTTTTTTTTTTTTTTATAAACCTCTTAAATTGTATTGTATAAGCTGTTCATAAGCCTATGTATTGTGTGGACCTGTTGCTGGTTTGCAGTGACTGTAGATATTTGTGGCTTGGTCAGTATTAAAGCCACACAATGCCTCATTTCTCTACAAGTAATGGGTTTGTATTAATTCAGTCAGACTTTTTTTCAAATCAAATTGGGTGTAAGAAAACACATGGTTGTCTAACTTGGTCAGTAACACAATACTCACACTTGTGCTAAAGCTCACTGGCTTCACCATTCCCTAGTGATGTATATCTGGAATCTTCACTTGATAAATTGTAAGTGATAATCTTTGCTTCTGTATTAATCTACCTTTTTGGGTTGGGATTGCATATTAGCACAGTCTGTTTTTTTTTATATCTGGTTTTATGGCATTCAATAAATATTCTCAAACTTTGCACTTTTTTGGTCTTTGTGGTTTGTTTTTGTTTTGTGTTTTTTAAGATGTAACATGTTCTAGCATCTCCATACTTTATTCTTTCTGTGGCTCCTGCCCACACAGCTGCATCATTCATACAGTTTCCTGTGAATAACTATAAGTTAACCTCAGCTGACAACTTGTAGTTCTCAATGAACTACAAGGGTGATTCTTCCTGCTCTCAGGTAACTGCCTGTCGGTATGTGGTTTGGGCTATCCTGAGAGTCTGCATGAGATTGCAACTGCCATCTGCTGATTGCATGTGCAGTGCTCTTTGCACTCTAACCAAGAAATGCACTTTTTTTTTTTTTTCTTTTCTTTTAAAGGTAAACTTGTTCTAGATCCAATCTACCCGCTTTGGCTGCCGTGAAAAGAGCATGGACATGAGCAACCTTGTTGGTGTTCTTGGTAGGTGTGGTAAGCCATACAAATTAATCCCTGGTGAAAGTCTGCAGGATAAAACATTAGGAGGGACTGCAGGAATGTAATGTTCCCTGATCTTGAAGAAAGATGTGACTAGACTGAAACCTTTAAATCCATGAAGGGAGCAAGATTCAGAAGGGTAGCATTTCATTATGAAGCCAAGAACATGGGACGTGGCATAAAACTAATCTTAAGTCTTTTATTGAATGAGTACCGGTAGTTGATGCTTAAAATAGATTTCTAGCAGAGGTAGTCAGATTCAAGCATGCTTGGGACAAATGGATAAGTACTCAGACATGTTTTAAAAGGGGGGAAAAAAATTATTGGGGGGTAGACTCAATAGGCCACTTTGTGGGTCCCCCCCCCGCCCTATCTTCTGTTTCCCATGAGAAAAATGAGGCTTACATACTTGTCTACAATAATGGATAAACACCTGATCTTTAAAGTGTCCTAATACCTGATGGCTGAAGACAAAAGGGCTTCTTATTACATGATGGTAAGGACAACTTCAATCCATGCAATCACAAACATCTGTGACCTCAGTTATGATTGAGGGGAGCTATTTGTCTTCTGTATCTAGGAATCATCATAAATGCCAAAGGAAAGGGAAAAATCCTCCCCTTTTCAGTACTGGATGTCAAGTCCCGGGTGTTTGTCAGCAGGTCCTAAAATGTGCTAGTCTATGTCTGGACTTGGATAATTGTCTTGGAAAGGGCATGGATTTGAAGGGAAATTGCTAGTTTATGCTCACTAGAGTCTGGCTAAAGGCAGGCCATAGATAGGCTGTTTATTGGCTAATAAATGAAAAATTGGTTGGCCCCGTTGCTGATGCTGCCACCCATGTCCACGAAAAACGTCCCTTTTTAGTGGCTTTTCCAGCATGACCGATAAAAATAAATGAGGAGATCCGTGAAAAATGGCCAACGGGCTGGCCCCATTAACAGCATGATTATCGGATGATTTTTTTTATGTGGATGTAAATTCAGTAAATAAATGACCCGGCTATGGCCTGGAAAAGTGATAGTGTGTTAATGGTCTATCTGCCTGTTAAGACCATCATCTGACCTAGCTTACTAACCAAACAAAATGAGATCTCGGTAAACCACTTGAGTTTCTATAAGTTTAGACATGATGTAATGGTTGGAAAGTCATACACTATCACCATCTCTGGTACTAGCCTTATCTTAAAGTGAATGCAAACAACCTAATCTGTGGCAATTTTTTTAGGACCCCCCAGGATGTTCTCTGCTGGCTGATATCCTCCTTCCATCACCATATCATCATAGCAGGTAGAAGGCACGGCATGTCAAGCCAGAGGGTGGGAGCTACCCAGTTCTGGTTCAAGCTATGTGATGACTCAAGCCCAGGGGAGGTATCCATGACCGCATGGCCTCAGAGGAAGTATTTTAACCACTTACTGCTACAGGGTGGCAGGGGTGTGTGTATATATACTTGATATTGCATTTCCGGGTAGGGGGTGTGCGCCATTCATGGCCTCCACTATCAGTCACCAGGTTGCAACTGGTGACTACTTGCTGGCACCTGGTGAGCGCCGAGTATTACCGATGGGGAGAGAACTGTATAAACAATACAATACAGTTTTCTCCCCTGTCAGCTCCTGCACACTGCATTGTATGGCTCAGGGGCAGCAGAGTAGGATGAGGAAGTTAGCAACTGTGTAGGTAAAAAAATCTAAATGAGTTTGTACAATCAGATTGTGTAGTCAGCGTTAAATTTTGAATGGCCAATTTTTCAAAATTGTGCCGTGTTGACAAATTGTAATCCACTGAGTTAAATACAGTAGGACGGACCACATCTCACATGGTTGTTATTAACATGAATTGAATTGCTCAGTAAAGAGACATGAGATAGGAGTATCCTAATTTGGCCAACAATGATAAGCCTGTCTGTAGATGGCGTCAATTCTAAAGATCGACTGTCAAGTGGGAATGGCCGCACATGGATGGAAACTGGGCTGGCCCCTGCTGAACTGGATGAATTTGGATCCATTTACAGTGTCTTGAAAAAGTATTCATACACCTTGAAATTTTCACATTTTTGTCATGTTACAATGTAAATGTATTTTATTGAGATTTTATCTGATAGACCAACACAAGGTGGCACAGAATTGTGAAGTGGAAGGAAAATGATAAATGGTTTTCAAACTTTTTTACAAGTTATCTGAAAAGTGTGGCATTCATTTGTATTCAGTCCCCTTTACTCTAATACCCCTAACTAAAATCTAGTGGAACCAATTACCTTCAGAAATCACCTAATTAGTAAATAGAATCCACTTGTGAGTAATTTAATCTCTGTATAAATACAGCTGTTCTGTGAAGCCCTCAGAGGTTTGTTAGGCTGGCCATACACTATGCAATTTTCTGCCCAATTTCCTTTAGATTTTCCTTCAACTATGTAGTGCAAGGGCCTGCCTAATTGGATACAATTGAAAGCGTTGTTAGGTTTGACCTGCTATTATATGGTTTTTGGTAACTAAACCAAAAATCTCAAGAAAATTATATAATGTATGGCCAGCCTCAGAGAACATTAGTGAACAAACAGCATCATGAAGGCCAAGAAACACACCAGACAGGTCAGGGATAAAGTTGTGGAGAAGTTTAAAGCTTAAAGTGTTAGGTTATGAAAAAATATGTCAAGCTTTCAACTCATGGAGCACTGTTCAGTCCATTATCTGAAAATGGAAAGAGTATGGCACAACTGCAAACCTACCAAGACATGGCTGTCCACCTAAACTGCAGGCCAGGCAAGGAAAGCATTAATCAGAGAAGCAGCCAAGAGGCCCATGGTAACTCTGGGGGAGCTGCAGAGATCCACAGCTCAGTTGGGAGAATCTGTCCACAGGATAACTATTAGTCGTGCACTCCACAAATCTGGCCTTTATGGAAGAGTGGCAAGAAGAAAGCCATTGTTGAAAGAAAGCCATAAGTCCTGTTTGCAGTTTGCGAGAAGCCATGTGGGGGGATAAGAAAACATGAGGAAGAAGGTTCTCTGGTCAGATGAGACCAAAATTGAACTTTTTGACCTAAAAGTAAAACGCTATGTATGGCAGAAAACTAACACGTCTCTCCGTGAGCTTTACCCGACGATTGCCAACCAAGAATCGCCAGCAGGGACCCAGTGATTGACATCCCTAGCAGCCAACAGTAGGGCAGTGCACACACGTGCCCCCTACCTGGAAAGGCAAATCACGTACATATACGTGATTTTGTGCAGCTCTGCCGCCCTGTAGCAGTACTTCTGTTATAGGGTAGACGGAAAGTGGTTAAGGCACACAAATGCTACAAATTACCCATTTTGTGGTAAAATACAAAAGTCTAGGTCAGTGATGGCGAACCTTTTTGAGCCCGAGTGCCCAAACTGCAACCCAAAACCAACTTATTTCTTTCAAAGTGCCAACACTGCAATGAAACCTGAATATCGAGCTTTTGGTTTAGAAAAAACAACTCGTACAGTAGTGCAAACTAATTAACAGTACAGGGATGACCAGAGACTGCGGACACAGTACAGGGATGACCAGAGACTGCGGACACAGTACAGGGATGACCAGAGACTGCGGACACAGTACAGGGATGACCAGAGACTGCGGACACAGTACAGGGATGACCAGAGACTGCGGACACAGTACAGGGATGACCAGAGACTGCGGACACAGTACAGGAGATGACCAGAGACTGCGGACACAGTACAGGAGATGACCAAAGACTGCGGACACAGTACAGGGATGACCAGAGACTGCGGACACAGTACAGGAGATGACCAGAGACTGCGGACAGTACAGGAGATGGCCAGAGACTGCGGACACAGTACAGGAGATGACCAGAGACTGCGAACAGTACAGAAGATGACCAGAGACTGCGGACACAGTACAGGAGATGACCAGAGACTGCGGACACAGTACAGGAGATGACCAGAGACTGCGAACAGTACAGAAGATGACCAGAGACTGCGGACACAGTACAGGGATGACCAGAGACTGCAGACACAGTACAGGGATGACCAAAGACTGCGGACACAGTACAGGAGATGACCAGAGACTGCAGACAGTACAGGGATGACCAGAGACTGCAGACACAGTACAGGGATGACCAAAGACTGCGGACACAGTACAGGAGATGACCAGAGACTGCGGACAGTACAGGAGATGACCAGAGACTGCGGACACAGTACAGGAGATGACCAGAGACTGCGGACACAGTACAGGAGATGACCAGGGACTGCGAACAGTACAGAAGATGACCAGAGACTGCGGACAGTACAGGGGATGACCAGAGACTGCGGACAGTACAGGGGATGACCAGAGACTGCGGACAGTACAGGGATGACCAGAGACTGCGGACACAGTACAGGGATGACCAGAGACTGCGGACAGTACAGGGATGACCAGAGACTGCGGACACAGTACAGGAGATGACCAGAGACTGCGGACACAGTACAGGGATGACCAGAGACTGCGGACACAGTACAGGGATGACCAGAGACTGCGGACACAGTACAGGGATGACCAGAGACTGCAGACACAGTACAGGGATGACCAGAGACTGCAGACACAGTACAGGGATGACCAGAGACTGCAGACACAGTACAGGGATGACCAGAGACTGCAGACACAGTACAGGGATGACCAGAGACTGCAGACACAGTACAGGGATGACCAGAGACTGCAGACACAGTACAGGGATGACCAGAGACTGCAGACACAGTACAGGGATGACCAGAGACTGCGGAAAGTACAGGAGATGACCAGAGACTGCGGACAGTACAGGGATGACCAGAGACTGCGGACACAGTACAGGAGATGATGAGAGACTGCGGACACAGTACAGGGATGACCAGTGACTGCGGACAGTACAGGGATGACCAGAGACTGCGGAAAGTACAGGAGATGACCAGAGACTGCGGACAGTACAGGGATGACCAGAGACTGCGGACACAGTACAGGAGATGATGAGAGACTGCGGACACAGTACAGGGATGACCAGTGACTGCGGACAGTACAGGGATGACCAGAGACTGCGGAAAGTACAGGAGATGACCAGAGACTGCGGACAGTACAGGAGATGACCAGAGACTGCGGACACAGTACAGGAGATGACCAGAGACTGCGGACACAGTACAGGAGATGACCAGAGACTGCGAACAGTACAGAAGATGACCAGAGACTGCAGACAGTACAGGAGATGACCAGAGACTGCGGACAGTACAGGGATGACCAGAGACTGCGGACACAGTACAGGGATGACCAGAGACTGCGGAAAGTACAGGAGATGACCAGAGACTGCGGACAGTACAGGAGATGACCAGAGACTGCGGACAGTACAGGGATGACCAGAGACTGCGGACACAGTACAGGAGATGACCAGAGACTGCGGACACAGTACAGGGATGACCAGAGACTGCGGACAGTACAGGGATGACCAGAGACTGCGGAAAGTACAGGAGATGACCAGAGACTGCGGACAGTACAGGGATGACCAGAGACTGCGGACACAGTACAGGAGATGACCAGAGACTGCGGACACAGTACAGGGATGACCAGAGACTGCGGACAGTACAGGGATGACCAGAGACTGCGGACACAGTACAGGAGATGACCAGAGACTGCGGACACAGTACAGGAGATGACCAGAGACTGCGGACAGTACAGGGATGACCAGAGACTGCGGAAAGTACAGGAGATGACCAGAGACTGCGGACAGTACAGGAGATGACCAGAGACTGCGGACACAGTACAGGAGATGACCAGAGACTGCGGACACAGTACAGGAGATGACCAGAGACTGCGGACACAGTACAGGAGATGACCAGAGACTGCGGACAGTACAGGGATGACCAGAGACTGCGGACACAGTACAGGGATGACCAGAGACTGCGGAAAGTACAGGAGATGACCAGAGACTGCGGACAGTACAGGAGATGACCAGAGACTGCGGACAGTACAGGGATGACCAGAGACTGCGGACACAGTACAGGGATGACCAGAGACTGCGGACAGTACAGGAGATGACCAGAGACTGCGGACAGTACAGGAGATGACCAGAGACTGCGGACAGTACAGGAGATGACCAGAGACTGCGGACAGTACAGGAGATGACCAGAGACTGCGGACACAGTACAGGAGATGACCAGAGACTGCGGACACAGTCCAGGAGATGACCAGAGACTGCGGACACAGTACAGGAGATGACCAGAGACTGCGAACAGTACAGGAGATGACCAGAGACTGCGAACAGTACAGGAGATGACCAGAGACTGCAGACAGTACAGGGATGACCAGAGACTGCGGACACAGTACAGGGATGACCAGAGACTGCGGAAAGTACAGGAGATGACCAGAGACTGCGGACAGTACAGGAGATGACCAGAGACTGCGGACAGTACAGGGATGACCAGAGACTGCGGACACAGTACAGGAGATGATCAGAGACTGCGGACACAGTACAGGGATGACCAGAGACTGCGGACAGTACAGGGATGACCAGAGACTGCGGAAAGTACAGGAGATGACCAGAGACTGCGGACAGTACAGGGATGACCAGAGACTGCGGACACAGTACAGGAGATGACCAGAGACTGCGGACACAGTACAGGGATGACCAGAGACTGCGGACAGTACAGGGATGACCAGAGACTGCGGACACAGTACAGGAGATGACCAGAGACTGCGGACACAGTACAGGAGATGACCAGAGACTGCGGACAGTACAGGGATGACCAGAGACTGCGGAAAGTACAGGAGATGACCAGTGACTGCGGACAGTACAGGGATGACCAGAGACTGCGGAAAGTACAGGAGATGACCAGAGACTGCGGACAGTACAGGAGATGACCAGAGACTGCGGACACAGTACAGGAGATGACCAGAGACTGCGGACACAGTACAGGAGATGACCAGAGACTGCGAACAGTACAGAAGATGACCAGAGACTGCGGCCAGTACAGGGATGACCAGAGACTGCGGACACAGTACAGGGATGACCAGAGACTGCGGAAAGTACAGGAGATGACCAGAGACTGCGGACAGTACAGGAGATGACCAGAGACTGCGGACAGTACAGGGATGACCAGAGACTGCGGACACAGTACAGGGATGACCAGAGACTGCGGACAGTACAGGAGATGACCAGAGACTGCGGACAGTACAGGAGATGACCAGAGAC
Organism: Staurois parvus; assembly: GCF_062004578.1. NCBI lineage: Eukaryota > Metazoa > Chordata > Amphibia > Anura > Ranidae > Staurois > Staurois parvus. The sequence goes on along the minus strand of NW_028318506.1, from coordinate 111,953 downwards.
TGCGGACAGTACAGGAGATGACCAGAGACTGCGGACAGTACAGGAGATGACCAGAGACTGCGGACACAGTACAGGAGATGACCAGAGACTGCGGACACAGTCCAGGAGATGACCAGAGACTGCGGACACAGTACAGGAGATGACCAGAGACTGCGAACAGTACAGGAGATGACCAGAGACTGCGGACACAGTACAGGGATGACCAGAGACTGCGGACACAGTACAGGGATGACCAGAGACTGCGGACACAGTACAGGGATGACCAGAGACTGCGGACACAGTACAGGGATGACCAGAGACTGCGGACACAGTACAGGGATGACCAGAGACTGCGGACACAGTACAGGAGATGACCAGAGACTGCGGACACAGTACAGGGATGACCAGAGACTGCGGAAAGTACAGGGATGACCAGAGACTGCGGACAGTACAGGAGATGACCAGAGACTGCGGACAGTACAGGGATGACCAGAGACTGCGGACAGTACAGGGATGACCAGAGACTGCGGACACAGTACAGGAGATGACCAGAGACTGCGGACACAGTACAGGGATGACCAGAGACTGCGGAAAGTACAGGAGATGACCAGAGACTGCGGACACAGTACAGGGATGACCAGAGACTGCGGACAGTACAGGGATGACCAGAGACTGCGGACACAGTACAGGGATGACCAGAGACTGCGGACACAGTACAGGGATGACCAGAGACTGCGGACACAGTACAGGGATGACCAGAGACTGCGGACACAGTACAGGGATGACCAGAGACTGCGGACACAGTACAGGGATGACCAGAGACTGCGGACACAGTACAGGGATGACCAGAGACTGCGGACACAGTACAGGAGATGACCAGAGACTGCGGACACAGTACAGGAGATGACCAGAGACTGCGGACACAGTACAGGAGATGACCAGAGACTGCGGACACAGTACAGGAGATGACCAGAGACTGCGGACAGTACAGGGATGACCAGAGACTGCGGAAAGTACAGGAGATGACCAGTGACTGCGGACAGTACAGGGATGACCAGAGACTGCGGAAAGTACAGGAGATGACCAGAGACTGCGGACAGTACAGGAGATGACCAGAGACTGCGGACACAGTACAGGGATGACCAGAGACTGCGGACAGTACAGGAGATGACCAGAGACTGCGGACAGTACAGGAGATGACCAGAGACTGCGGACAGTACAGGAGATGACCAGAGACTGCGGACAGTACAGGAGATGACCAGAGACTGCGGACAGTACAGGAGATGACCAGAGACTGCGGACACAGTACAGGAGATGACCAGAGACTGCGGACACAGTCCAGGAGATGACCAGAGACTGCGGACACAGTACAGGAGATGACCAGAGACTGCGAACAGTACAGGAGATGACCAGAGACTGCGAACAGTACAGGGATGACCAGAGACTGCGGAAAGTACAGGGATGACCAGAGACTGCGGAAAGTACAGGGATGACCAGAGACTGCGGACACAGTACAGGGATGACCAGAGACTGCGGAAAGTACAGGGATGACCAGAGACTGCGGAAAGTACAGGGATGACCAGAGACTGCGGACACAGTACAGGGATGACCAGAGACTGCGGACACAGTACAGGGATGACCAGAGACTGCGGACACAGTACAGGGATGACCAGAGACTGCGGAAAGTACAGGGATGACCAGAGACTGCGGACACAGTACAGGGATGACCAGAGACTGCGGACACAGTACAGGGATGACCAGAGACTGCGGAAAGTACAGGAGATGACCAGTGACTGCGGACAGTACAGGGATGACCAGAGACTGCGGAAAGTACAGGAGATGACCAGAGACTGCGGACAGTACAGGAGATGACCAGAGACTGCGGACACAGTACAGGAGATGACCAGAGACTGCGGACACAGTACAGGAGATGACCAGAGACTGCGAACAGTACAGAAGATGACCAGAGACTGCGGACACAGTACAGGGATGACCAGAGACTGCGGACAGTACAGGGATGACCAGAGACTGCGGAAAGTACAGGAGATGACCAGAGACTGCGGACAGTACAGGGATGACCAGAGACTGCGGACACAGTACAGGAGATGACCAGAGACTGCGGACACAGTACAGGGATGACCAGAGACTGCGGACAGTACAGGGATGACCAGAGACTGCGGACACAGTACAGGAGATGACCAGAGACTGCGGACACAGTACAGGAGATGACCAGAGACTGCGGACAGTACAGGGATGACCAGAGACTGCGGAAAGTACAGGAGATGACCAGAGACTGCGGAAAGTACAGGAGATGACCAGAGACTGCGGACAGTACAGGAGATGACCAGAGACTGCGGACAGTACAGGAGATGACCAGAGACTGCGGACACAGTACAGGAGATGACCAGAGACTGCGGACACAGTACAGGAGATGACCAGAGACTGCGGACACAGTACAGGAGATGACCAGAGACTGCGAACAGTACAGAAGATGACCAGAGACTGCGGACAGTACAGGGATGACCAGAGACTGCGGACACAGTACAGGGATGACCAGAGACTGCGGAAAGTACAGGAGATGACCAGAGACTGCGGACAGTACAGGAGATGACCAGAGACTGCGGACACAGTACAGGGATGACCAGAGACTGCGGAAAGTACAGGGATCACCAGAGACTGCGGAAAGTACAGGAGATGACCAGAGACTGCAGACACAGTACAGGGATGACCAGAGACTGCGGACAGTACAGGGATGACCAGAGACTGCGGAAAGTACAGGGATGACCAGAGACTGCGGACACAGTACAGGGATGACCAGAGACTGCGGACACAGTACAGGGATGACCAGAGACTGCGGACACAGTACAGGGATGACCAGAGACTGCGGACACAGTACAGGGATGACCAGAGACTGCGGACACAGTACAGGGATGACCAGAGACTGCGGACACAGTACAGGGATGACCAGAGACTGCGGACACAGTACAGGAGATGACCAGAGACTGCGGACACAGTACAGGAGATGACCAGAGACTGCGGACACAGTACAGGAGATGACCAGAGACTGCGGACAGTACAGGGATGACCAGAGACTGCGGAAAGTACAGGAGATGACCAGTGACTGCGGACAGTACAGGGATGACCAGAGACTGCGGAAAGTACAGGAGATGACCAGAGACTGCGGACAGTACAGGAGATGACCAGAGACTGCGGACACAGTACAGGAGATGACCAGAGACTGCGGACACAGTACAGGAGATGACCAGAGACTGCGAACAGTACAGAAGATGACCAGAGACTGCGGACAGTACAGGGATGACCAGAGACTGCGGACACAGTACAGGGATGACCAGAGACTGCGGAAAGTACAGGAGATGACCAGAGACTGCGGACAGTACAGGAGATGACCAGAGACTGCGGACAGTACAGGGATGACCAGAGACTGCGGACACAGTACAGGGATGACCAGAGACTGCGGACACAGTACAGGAGATGACCAGAGACTGCGGACAGTACAGGAGATGACCAGAGACTGCGGACAGTACAGGAGATGACCAGAGACTGCGGACAGTACAGGAGATGACCAGAGACTGCGGACAGTACAGGAGATGACCAGAGACTGCGGACACAGTACAGGAGATGACCAGAGACTGCGGACACAGTCCAGGAGATGACCAGAGACTGCGGACACAGTACAGGAGATGACCAGAGACTGCGAACAGTACAGGAGATGACCAGAGACTGCGAACAGTACAGGGATGACCAGAGACTGCGGAAAGTACAGGGATGACCAGAGACTGCGGAAAGTACAGGGATGACCAGAGACTGCGGACACAGTACAGGGATGACCAGAGACTGCGGACACAGTACAGGGATGACCAGAGACTGCGGACACAGTACAGGGATGACCAGAGACTGCGGACACAGTACAGGGATGACCAGAGACTGCGGACACAGTACAGGGATGACCAGAGACTGCGGACACAGTACAGGAGATGACCAGAGACTGCGGACACAGTACAGGGATGACCAGAGACTGCGGAAAGTACAGGGATGACCAGAGACTGCGGACAGTACAGGAGATGACCAGAGACTGCGGACAGTACAGGGATGACCAGAGACTGCGGACACAGTACAGGAGATGACCAGAGACTGCGGACACAGTACAGGGATGACCAGAGACTGCGGAAAGTACAGGGATGACCAGAGACTGCGGAAAGTACAGGAGATGACCAGAGACTGCGGACACAGTACAGGGATGACCAGAGACTGCGGACACAGTACAGGGATGACCAGAGACTGCGGAAAGTACAGGGATGACCAGAGACTGCGGACACAGTACAGGGATGACCAGAGACTGCGGACACAGTACAGGGATGACCAGAGACTGCGGACACAGTACAGGGATGACCAGAGACTGCGGACACAGTACAGGAGATGACCAGAGACTGCGGACACAGTACAGGGATGACCAGAGACTGCGGAAAGTACAGGAGATGACCAGAGACTGCGGACAGTACAGGAGATGACCAGAGACTGCGGACAGTACAGGGATGATCAGAGACTGCGGACACAGTACAGGAGATGACCAGAGACTGCGGACACAGTACAGGGATGACCAGAGACTGCGGAAAGTACAGGGATGACCAGAGACTGCGGAAAGTACAGGAGATGACCAGAGACTGCGGACACAGTACAGGGATGACCAGAGACTGCGGACAGTACAGGGATGACCAGAGACTGCGGAAAGTACAGGAGATGACCAGAGACTGCGGACACAGTACAGGGATGACCAGAGACTGCGGACAGTACAGGGATTACCAGAGACTGCGGACACAGTACAGGGATGACCAGAGACTGCGGACAGCACAGGGATGACCAGAGACTGCGGACAGCACAGGGATGACCAGAGACTGCAGACAGCACAGGGATGACCAGAGACTGCGGACAGCACAGGGATGACCAGAGACTGCGGACAGCACAGGGATGACTGCTGACCTTTGGGGAGGGAGGGGGAGCGGGTACCTGAATTTGACAGGTACCCGCTCTTACTTCCGCAGAGTTTTTCTTTTTATCTTACCTGTTCCTTTATCCAGCCGCGCGTTGTCTTCCCGGCTTCTGTAGTGTGGGCGGACAGCCGGATGCCCAGTGCGCATGCGCGAGAAGCGCTGCGCTTTGTGATTGGTCCGGCGGCTTCTGGGATCTGTCATGTGTCCCAGGTACCGCCTTACCATTCACAAAGAGCAGTGCTTCTTGTGCATGCGCACTTGGGACCCGGCTGTCACGCACACTACAGCCGGGAAGACAGCGCGCCGCTGGATTCTCCTGGCGTGCCCACAGATAAGGCTCGGCGTGCCGGCTGTGGCACGCGTGCCACGGGTTCGCCATCACTGGTCTAGGTCATACCCAGTAAACAGATACCCAACATGTCAAACCTTAAGTGGTAATAAAGTTCTTTTTTAAAGTTGTACATACAGGTAAGCCTATAATAAGGCCTACCTGTAGATACTGTGAATATCTCCTAAACTTTCAACGTTTAGGAGATATTTACACTACATGCAGCCAGTGACGTCACTGGCATATGTAATCTGAAGGTCCAGCATACCGTGCCAAACCTTCGGAGCTCCATATCGCAGCTGAGGGCTCCCATGTGCATGTGCAGGAGTGACATAATCGTGGCTCTGGCTGTAGCTGGAGGCTGCGAACCCACAAAGAAGACCAGGGGAAGATGGAAGCACCTACAGCAGTTACAGTGTGCCGCTGGAGGGCTTCATTCTAAGTTTTTCATAATGTGCTAGTATGAGATGCATACTAGCATATTTTGACATTGCCTTACAGGAGATTTCTTTTTTTTTTTTATGCTGTGATTTACCACCGTTTTAAATTTTCGTGCACCTGTGAAATGGCAACAAACTTCAGTACACTATATTTTCTATAGGCTACACTTTAAAAGCCCCCTATAGGTCATCAGTTTAGCATTACAGAGGAGATCTGGCGCTAGAATGAATGCTCTCACTCTGGTGTGTGCGGTGATGTGTAACATCGCAATCATCGTTTTCATGTGTAGGCGCCCCCAACGCATGCGTTTAAATTGAACATGCAAGAGAGCCCCCCCCCCCCCGGCCTTTTACATGTTGGATGTACTGTAGTTGTATAGTCTGTTGGCACAGCATTTTTGTTATTTGACTAACACCAGTCAGCAGGATATCCCTGTTTATATGTTATTGTTCTGCTCTGCCCCTGCTAGGGCGTATTTTGAGCTTGCTATATGCTTAAAAATCAAAAAACTTTTTTAATAAAAGTATTGAAACAGAAATTGAACATGCAAGAGAGCTCCACCCCGACCTTTTACATGTTAGATGTACTGTAGTTGTATAGTCTGTTGGCACAGCACAGCCTACAATACATATGATGACTAGGAGGTCAAAATGAAGCAAAATAAATGCAAAAATAATAGTAATTACAATGAAACTCCAGCTTGGGTGGGTCTGTTTAAACTGGACAATGGTCCACATGACACCATTGTTTGGGAAGGGATGGCCTGGCTGCTTCTTCCTGAAGTGTGATGTTGTTGAATGGTGACTGTGATCTACACAATGCTGCATAGTATCATTTGTAGGATGAGTGGTTGGAGAACTGGACAAACTAAGGGCATGCTGACTACTGCAATACAAACAAAATGATGTTGCGCTACTCACAATCCATAATTCACATATTTAAATTAGTATAATCAAAAAAGTGGAGACATTATATACAGTGATACAGTGTGCAAACAAAAAAACGTGATAAGATCCTCATGGGGTCTTTATCAAGTATCTCAATAATGATATGATCCTAATTGGATCCACAAGTGAATGAAGAAGTGAAAAACGCACAACCACACAAATAGCAATAAGCAATATGTGAAACCATATATACAATAAGTAAATATAAAAAGTGAACAAATGCTAAGCAGGATAGAATGGTGATAGTGAATAATAGTCCCACTGGGACTTAGAGGTGGTAAGTCCACATAAATTTGGACAGCTGCAAAATAAACACATAAACATGCAAATGACAAACAAATGTGAATATAAAAAAAGCAAAAATATGATATAATAGTCACGTATCAGGTGGTATATCTATACAGATATCAAAATTCAAATCAAAGAAAAAAACATATAATGAAAAAAGTCTGTGTAATACAGCTTCAAGTGTGCGGCAAACCGTACACCAAGGAATAACACACGAAAAATATGTGAACCAAAGTCCAAAATGGTGCTATCCGCACCACTTAATCCAAACCCAGATGAACACTCATGCCTGTGTATGGTGACTGTAGGTAACCACAAAAAAATTCGAAAGTGGCAAGATTAGCCTCTCACCTTATTGCTTTGACCCGTAAGGATCAAAACACTTATGGGATCTCAACATCAGATCCTCCATGCATATGATTCCTCTGCTACTCAGACCTCTCCCTGCAAACGATCTCCCACTCTGGGGTATGCGTTATGGTGGTGGTATCCTCTCCAGGTATACGGTTTGGGGTGTGAGCCAATATCTCAGTAAAAGACATAAGTACAGCTTCCCATGGTGTAATACCTTTTATTATTTCAAGAAGTAAGCAAAGTATTTCCAAATTTGCGCTCAGATTAGCATTCCTGATTCATCAAGCCTTCAACCTCATGCTCTGGGTGTATTTGCATGGGTGTATGTAAAAGGTGTAGAAAGATGGCGTCCACGATGGAAGTGTGCCACCACGTGCTGGCCTACACGTTACGTCACAATAGCCACATGACTTCCTCAGGGCTGGCACTAGGGGTGACGGACATCCTTTAAATTGGAGGCTAAGTGTCAATGTCACGCTCAGAGGCGGATCCTCGGCAATTGATCATATAGACACGCGTCTCCTGCGGCCATATTTTTGAAGACCGAAGGGAGAAACACTAGATAAACTAACTTCCTAATCTCAGGCAAATCTAATGACGGCAATTAGTCATATAGACACGATTCTCCGGCGGCCATGTTAATGAAGACCGAAGGGAAACACAAAATACACTAACTTCCTAATCTCAGGCAAATACGATCCTAATGATGGGTAACTAAAAATCTACTTAAAAGAGTACTAGGGCCATAAAAAAATTATTTAATGATGTTCATATATATAGGAACATCACCATATATATATTAGTGACATATTAAAAAACTCTTTATTAGAAATAAGATAAAATATTATGACCTTATATTACACATATTAAATAATAAAAATAGGGAAACTTTATTACAGAAAAATAATGCCTGGAATATTAAACAATATTTAGAAATCTAAAATATTTTATAAAATATTTTACTATTTCAAATATGTGGTGGAAAATAACCTGAAGTAAAAGTTAAGTTTTTCATAATGTGCTAGTATGAGATGCATACTAGCATATTTTGACATTGCCTTGCAGGAGATTTTTTTTTTTTTTACGCTGTGGTTTACCACCGCTTTAAATTTGCGTGCACCTATGAAATGGCAACAAACTTCAGTACACTATATTTTCTATAGGCTACACTTTAAAAGCCCCCTATAGGTCATCAGTTTAGCATTACGGAGGAGATCTGGTGCTAGAATTAATGCTCTCTAGCGTGCGTGGTGATGTGTAACATCACAATCATCGTTTCCATGTGTAGGCGCCCCCGACGCCTGCGTTTAAATTGAACATGCAATGTTAAATACTCGGGGAATTTGATTTAGTCATTCCTACCCCTTTTGCCGATCACTCATAATCCTTTATTCCCGCCAGGCCTAGAACATCCCTCTTCATTCTATTGGTGGACCTCCCATGGCTTTGTTATTGTACAAGATTTCCTGAACACTCGTACGCTTCCATCTTGATAGTCTCTTCGAGAATCCAGGGGGGTCCCGCCACAGGAATATTATCGGTATTTGCAATTGCGCCACTGGGTCCTATCCCTCCGTCGTACCTCCACATATCCTTACCGCAAAACGCCCTTTGAGCACGCATGTCAGCATTCCCCAGGGTCCCCTGGCCTTATTTCTGTAATATATGCCTCCCTTAACAGTAGGTCTTCCCCATCGCACCTGTCTTATGTTTCTCAGTGGGAGCGAGATCTGGGTGTTTCAATTGAGGCGGAGGTTTGGCGTAAGGCCTGGGGATGATAGCGAAATGTTCCTTTAATACAGTCACTCTTGAGGCAGCCTACAAAGTTCTACTACGGTGGTACTGGGTCCCGGCTCGGACTGCTCACTTTAATCCGACTGGCGGAGACAGGGGTTTCTGGAACTGTGGTCTACGTGGGGAAGTCTTACACATTTGGTGGTCGTGCCTGCGATTGATTGGCTTCTGGTCTATGGTTTTTGGTTTGCTTCAAATGCTTTATTCATATTACGGTCCGTAGGGATGCAAGGGTGGCCCTCCTGCATTGCCCAGTTTTGGGCCTGTCTAGGTCTCAACAGAAATTGGCATCCTACCTATTCATTTCGGCTAAACGTACTATAGCTCAAGCTTGGAGAACCTCTTCGGTAGTCTTTCAAGGGGTGAGGACTCGGATGAATGCTATGTTGGTCAATGAGCAGATATCTAGCATTCTTCATGATTCTCATCCGAGATTCCTTAAGGTTTGGGAACCTTTGATACGCTATTCCTTACCATCCCTGCCTCCTACTAGTTTTGGCCTCCTTTATTCGCTGCTGGTGCTAGCCCCAGATCCGTGATCCCTTTAGTTTCCCTTTTTTCATATTTTCTTTCTGATTCCCTTTTGTTTTCCTTCTCTTCTCTTCTAATTTCCTTTCTTTTCTCTTTTTTTCCACTATTATGTTGGATTACTGCTGCTATTTGGCTCGGCTGTTTGCTGTCCCTTCTTGATATCATCCAAATTTTTCTTATTTGACTAACACCAGTCAGCAGGATATCCCTGTTTATATGTTATTGTTCTGCTCTGCCCCTGCTAGGGCGTATTTTGAGCTTGCTATATGCTTAAAAATCAAAAAACTTTTTTAATAAAAGTATTGAAACAGAAATTGAACATGCAAGAGAGCTCCACCCCGACCTTTTACATGTTAGATGTACTGTAGTTGTATAGTCTGTTGGCACAGCACAGCCTACAATACATATGATAACTAGAAGGTCAAAATGAAGCAAAATAAATGCAAAAATAATAGTAATTACAATGAAACTCCAGCTTGGGTGGGTCTGTTTAAACAGGACAATGGTCCACATGACACCATTGTTTGGGAAGGGATGGCCTGGCTGCTTCTTCCTGAAGTGTGATGTTGTTGAATGGTGACTGTGATCTACACAATGCTGCATAGTATCATTTGTAGAATGAGTGTTTGGAGAACTGGACAAACTTATGCAGGCCATAGACGGGTCGTTTATTGGACGAATTTTCGTCCGCATGCAAAATCGGCCGATAATCACGCCGTTAGTGGGGCCAGCCCGTTGGCCGTTTTTCACGGATCTCCTCATTTATTTTTATCGGTCATGCCAGAAAACCTACAAAAAACGGCCGTTTTTCGTGGACATGGGTGGCAGCATCGGCAACGGGACCGACTGATTTTTCGTTTATCGGCCGATAAACGGCCCGTCTATGGCCTGCCTAAGGGCATGCTGACTACTGAACCTCAGGCAACCCTTTCCATAAGAGATACCCAAACTGAGCTCAGCAGGGAATGCAATACTCTAATGCCTCATGCATGCAAGATGTTTTAAAAACGCTCCTCCTCTTGACAGCAGCGTTTTGGCTGAAAAAATGCCTGATGCTTGTCGAAGTGTTTACCACTTTTACAAGCCTTTAAGTTTGTTTACAGCCATCAAGTACTTGGGCGTTAATTCATTTAGTTGGTCAGAATAATAATTTATTCTGGCCATTAAAATGAAGTGCTAAATGTGCAAAGGGACAGGAGCAACATGAGTGCAGGAAGCTGTAGCTTGCAGAAACCCAGAGCAAGATCCAACAGGACATGCTGGCAGGAGTATCAGGTGAGGAGTTAGCAGGATTCATAGATGACAAAAGCAGGTAGGGAACATGACTTGGAGCTGGACACAGTGGACGCGGGCAGTTGACAGTGGCATGGAGCAGAATCAGAGGTTAGATGTATTAGTGGAATCAAGCCAGGGTCAGCAACAAATGGTCAATGCAGTACCAAATCAAAATCTCCTTTCTTGAGGCCTGAAAATGCCAGGACAGTACAAATATCCCCTAAATTACCCCTTTTTGGAAAGTAGACAATTCAAGGTATTTAGTAAGATGCAATTTTATAAATTATATTTTTTTTAATAGAAAATAAAGACATTTTAAAAAAGTGGGGTTTTTTTCAAATTTTTTTCACATACTATCACAAGTGCAGTACAGTGTCATCATATAACTGGTGTGACGGTGATCAGGGATACTGATTGGTGATGGTATATTAAATAGAAAAAAAAGTTTATTTTTTTTTTTTTTTTAAACATTTTTCTTTACTTTTTTATTACGATTTTTTCTTTTTTTTTAACATACTGTGACCAGAGCAGTACAGTGTTACTGTAGTGACACTGTACTACTCTGGAGAGGTGATCAGGAGTTTTATTTTTTTTACACGCTCTGATTGCTTATAACAGTGATCATAGCTGTTATTAGCAATCCTTTTTTATGAATTCATCCATTCATCCAATGTGTACTATTGTGAAGCTGTGATTAGCCATAGCAATGACATGAATATCCAGCATTTTTGGCTATGCACCAAGGCCAGTGGCTATAGCAGTGGAAAGGCTCACACAAAAACCAGAAGGGTAAATACACAAGCAGATTGCCCTGGAGGCTGGCTCAGGCTAACCCGAGGCATGGGGTCTAAACCAGGGGCGGACTGACCATTCGAGAACTCGGGCACTGCCCGAGGGCCCAGGGTCAGTAGGGGGCCCCATGAAATGCCCCTGGTACCTTTTATAGGCTTTTTTTGAGTGTGGGCAAGGACACAGGGGCCCCATGATCCCCTATTGCCCGGGGGCCCCATGAGTTGTCAGTCCGCCCTGGTCTAAACACTAATCACTGGTGTCACCAGAGTCCCTGATGGTGGAGATGGGTTTCACTGCATGCTAGTGCCAGGTTGTGGTTCTCAGGATGACCTCACCAGGAGGGGAGCAAGCCAGGGTGCCATAGCAGGTAGGGATCGAGCAGAAACGTAGTTGAGAAACAAGCCAAAAATCAGTAATGATCGGTAATGGAGATGCAGCAGAAGCATAATAAGCAAGATATTGGCTGGAGAAGAGCACAATAATCTGGCAAACAGGAAGTGCAAAGGCATGGCTGGAATAGAAATTTAATTGGAGGAGCAAAGAGTTCAAGGTTTATTAGAAAGTTTGTCCAAGAGATCAGGCAGGGTGCTGCCCAGTATCTCATGTGGTTCTGCAAGAAGAGCTGCTCTCAGATGTATCAGAGGTCATGGGTTCAGGTCCAGGTCCTGACAGACAGAAAGTAAATGGAAATCTCCCCAATGGGACACAGATGGAAAAAAAACACATATTACAGGGTTTATAACCCTCCCTTACTCTATTCAATTTGCAAAAATGTTTTGCCTTTAGTACTACTTTAAGTAAATAAAGATTGAGGAAGTGAAGCCATCAGATAGTGCAACTGTGCACAAGATAGGCGTACTGAAGCATAACTGCACAATAGAAGTGGTCCTGGAGTGGTCTGTGGCCTTTGTAGATATAAGAAGGAATCATAGACAAGTGTATGCATCTTTAGAGGATGCATGTAGATAAGAGACGCTAAGTTGATTTTTGAGGGGCTGCTAGTTCCTTGCCCATAAAGGGCTGTTGCTACTGATTTGTAACAACTGATGGCTTTCAAGAGAAAGAACAGTCCAGAATCTGCCTTTGTACATAGGAAGAAAGTTATCCCCCCCCCCCTCCTTCATTGATTCAAGCCAACTGGACATCCCATAATCCCTATCCAAGTTATTTTCTCTAATAAAATACCGAAAACAATACCATGGACTGGTTACTGTCTCTTGATGCAATGTGTGAGAAATACCTGTTTCCTGGCTGTGCAGAGATCTTAGAGGTACCCACAACACAGCGGTCCTCATAAGGAAAGCGCTACATTTACATCAGTTTTTCATCAGTCTACCATTAGTTTTTTACATCCATTACCAATGCAAAAACATATGCAAAAATGAACCGTTTGTTCATTTAGATCTGGTTTTTGTCCATTCCGAACAAAAATAGAGCTTTGATCCATTTCAAAAACAGATGTTGATGGATGTGAAGGTAAATGGATAATCATCCATTTACATCCATTTTTCCATAGAGATGCATTTGTGTCCTTTTTTCATTCAAATATTCTCAAATCTTTGTTGCTGAACCCTCCAGAGGAAAATATGAACCTCAAAAAAAGAAAACTAATATAGTGCATTAACTTTCTAAAAATACATATATAAATACCAATATCTGCAAAATCATATGTACTATAGCAGAAGTACTGCTACAGTGCGGCAGGGCTGTGCAAAATCACATTTATATACCGGCACCGCCATTGGCGGCTACAGATGTCGATCACCGGGTTCCAACCAGATATTCCCCGCTGGCAATCGCCGAGTATCACTGACGGGAGAGACCTGTGTGTAAACAACACGGGTCTCTCTCCTGCTAGCAGTAACATGCTGCTGTGTATTTCTCTGCACAGCCTTTTAATACAAACAAATAAATAAATAATACATATACATAATAATAAAAGGTAAAAAGAACAATACAGAAGCAAAAAAGGTAATCCACTCAGCTATTACAGTGCCTTGAAAAAGTATTTATGACCCTTGAAATTTTCCACATTTTGTCATGTTACAACCAAAAACGTAAATGTATTTTATTGGGATTTTATGTGATAGACCAACACAAAGTGGCACATAATTGTGAAGTGGAAGGAAAATGATAAATGGTTGTCAAAATTTTTTACAAATAAATACCTGAAAAGTGTGGCGTGCATTTGTATTAAGCCCCCCTCCCCCCCCCCCCCCCCCCGGAGTCAATACTTTGTAGAACCACCTTTTGCTGCAATTACAGCTGTAAGTCTTTTTGGGGATGTCTCCACCAGCTTTGCACATCCTAGAGAGTGACATTTTTGCCCATTCTTCTTTGCAAAATAGCTCAAGCTCTGTCAGATTGGATGGAGAGTGTCTGTGAACAGCAATTTTTAAGTCTTGCCACAGATTCTCCATTGAATTTAGGTCTGGACTTTGACTGGGCCAGTCTAATACATGAATATGCTTTGATCTAAACCATTCCATTGTAGCTCTGGCTGTATATTTTGGGTCGTTATCCTGCTGGAAGGTGAACCTCACCAGTCTCAAGTCTTTTGCAGACTCTTAACAGGTTTTCTTCTAAGATTGCCCTGTATTTGGCTCCATCCATCCTCCCATCAGTTCTGATCAGCTTCCCTGTCCCTGCTGAAGAAAAGCATCCTCACAACATGATGCTGCCACCACTATGTTTCATGGTGGGGATGGTGTATTCAGGGTGATGTGCTTTCCTTGCCCGGTCTGTCAGTTTAAATGGACGGCCGTGTCTTGGAAGGTTTTCAGTTGTGCTATACTCTTTTCATTTTCGGGTGATGGATTGAACAGTTCTTCGCGAGATGTTCAAAGCTTAGGGTACTTTTTTTATAACCTAACCCTGCTTTAAACTTCTCCACACCTTTATCCCTGACCTGTCTGGTATGTTCCTTGGTCTTCATGATGCTGTTTGTTCAATAGTGTTCTCTAACAAACCTCTGAGGGCTTCACAGATCAGCTGTATTTATACTGAGATCAATATACACACAGGTGGACTCTATTTACTAATTGGGTGAATTCTGAAGGCAATTGGTTCCACTAGATTTTAGTTAGCAGTATCAGAGTAAAGGGGACTGAATACAAATGCACGCCACACTTTTCAGATATTTATTTGTAAAAAATTTTGAAACCATTTATCATTTTCCTTCCATTTCACAATTATGTGCTACTGTGTGTTGATCTATCACATAAAATATGACTAAAATACATTTACGTTTTTGGTTGTAACATGACAAAATGTGGAAAATATCAAGGGGTATAAATACTTTTTCAAGGCACTGTAATAGCTGATTGGATGACCTTTTGCTTATGTATTGTTCTTTTTACCATTTATTATTACGTATATTTATATTTACTATTTATTTATTTGTTTGTTTTAAAAGGTTTTTTTTTTTACTAGTTTTTATTTTTCATGTCTGTATTCAATATTAATTTTTGTAAAGGTCCTGTAAATTTATTATTTGGGCTGCTCTTCCTTTAAATAACTTGCTTTTTGATTGAGTCTTTTTTAGACATATATAGATTCTGACCTTTTTTTGTCCTCAACAGTAATGATGAATTTTTAGTATTTTGTTACTCTTCTCTGACAATTGAGATCGAGGGATTAATTGTATCTCTTATCTTACTCTGGCTCATATGTTAATGATATCCACTTTCGGGCTACGGTTTAATGGTGCCTGGGCTTTTATCTATAATAAAATGGTGTGTGCGGGTTCCTGCAATGCTCACAGGCTATTTAAGGAAGTTGCATATGATGTCAGCAATAGGCATGTCCCTTGAAGATGTGCTGGTGCACGAAACGCGTCGGTAGGAGCCTACGTGCCTTACGTCACACCGTCACATTCCATGTTTGGAGCAGTGGCCATCATAGTAAGTCTTTTTCTGGTTCTATTTGTATTTCATGTGGTTTTAATTATGTTTTTACTCTTTTGGAATAAATTTGCTATACTATGAATAGCATTTCTGGCTCCGAGTGGTGAGCTAATTTTAACAGGATACATCACCGGCTGTAGCGTCATTGGGATGGTTGAGTGATTTGTGGAGCTGTAGTTTTCTGTATAAGGCACAATACTGTATTATTTCTGGTGAGTACATAGTGCTGGTGGATTCACTTAAAGGATATCACACTCTTCGACAACATACGCTTTTTGATTTGGACATTTTTTGGACTGTCGCTGTCACATTTTGTTCATTTGTTGGATTATATTCTTAGTGGTGTTTTTATTTTTCATGTCTGTATTCAATATTAATTTATGTAAAGGTCCTGTAAATTTATTATTTGGGCTGTTCTTCCTTTAAATAACTTGCTTTTTGATTGAGTATTTTTTAGACATATATAGATTCTGACCGTTTTTTTTGTCCTCAACAATAATGATGAATTTTTAGTGTTTTGTTACTCTTCTCTGACAATTGAGATCGAGGTTATAATTTTATCTCTTATCTTACTCTGGCTCATATGTTAATGATATCCACATTCGGGCTACGTTTTAATGGTGCCTGGCCTTTTATCCACAATAAAATGGTGTGTGCGGGTTCCCAAAGTGCTCACAGGCTATTTAAGGAAGTTGCATATGACGTCAGCAATAGGCATGTCCCTTGAAGATGTGCTGGTGCACGAAACGCGTCAAGGGAGCCTACATGCCTTACGTCACACCATCACATTTCATGTTTGGAGCAGTGGCCATCGTAGTAAGTCCTTTGCTGGTTCTATTTGTATTTCATGTGTTTTTAATTATGTTTTTACTCTATTGGAATAAATTTGCTATACTATGAATAGCATTTCTGGCTCAGTGTGGTGAGCTAATTTTAACAGGATACATCACCGACTGTAGCGTCATTGGGATGGTTGAGTGATTGTGGAGCTGTAGTTTTCTGTATAAGGCACAATACCATATTATTTCTGGTGAGTGCATCGTGCTGGTGGATTCACTTAAAGGATATCACACTCTTCGACAACATACACAGATGAAGCGCTATTAATGGGGACATTCACTTTTTGATTTGGACATTTTTTGGACTGTTGCTGTCACATTTTATTCATTTGTTAGATTATATTCTTAGTGGTGTTTTTAGTCACATTAATCACTTTTATTCATTTTGCACTTTTATTTAAGTACTTGCTTTAGCACTGCACGTATTTTGATTCTTTGTTATAAAAATAACCTAGTCAATTGACAAAGCTAAGACTCATGGACAAAGAGTCATCATTTATTAATATTATTATTTATTATATTTACTGCAAATATAAGTAATATTTATTGTACATAACAATCATTATGTGAAATAACGCATGAGCTATAGCTTTGTGAATATGACATAAAATAGCATTTTTCGTTTAGTGAACTTAAACCTATAAATTTTAAATAGAGGATTGCACAAAGTAACCCAGGGGCCTGTTCTGCAAATATTACATATTTTTGTGAAAAAATGTCACTTTTGCTTTAACCTTCATATTTCAGGTATGCTGAAGGAATAGAGAACATAAAAGAAGAAACCAGAGATCTCTCTAGGGCAATAATTGAGACAAGGAGGGGAGGGTGGGGTAGATGGTACCAGGACATTTTGGCTAACTTACTAAATAAATTATAATGATGGGATGGACCTGTCAAATGTCTTTGTGGCTATAATGTTGGGGTATGTTTCAGACACTGAAAAAATGGCTTGGATGAGCTGAAATATTTTGGTCATTACATAATTTATCTACTTGAATTGTGACTAATCACTGCTAGTTGCTGGTCATTGTTGTGGTGCGGGACAGAAACATCTGAATGGCAACACACAGAGCAGATTAAATCTGACTCCTGGGCACTGCAAGATCTAACTGACTGAAACCAGTACTTTCCTGTACAGATTTGGCCTGCAATATTCCATTCACACAAGGCTAGAGCAGTGCAAGTCTGAGAATATCCAAAAGTCATTTTCTGCTAATGGACTTAATATTATTATAATCTTGTCACTTTTTTTTATAATCATGCTACCATTTCTATTTATTACCAAGGAAGGCCATTAGTGTAAAGGTTTCTCACAGGAAAATCTGACCAAATTGGATAATTTGGCTGAGCTACAAACAGATTTAATCTCATTTTCTGCCAGGATGAAATCTTGCTTGGGATTACAGATCAGCAGGGTGAGTGCAGGAAGGAGAGTGAGAATATGGTGGACTGTGACCTCTGCCTGTGAGCTGTATTGTCATCATGCCATGCCGTGTCTTGCTAAATGAAACCAAACCATTCCGATTTCCACTGATCTCCAGTAATACATGCCACACTATGGAACAAGTTGACCATGTGAACTTTGATTGATACAGCAGGTTTGGATTTCCATGAGGCAAGGCAAGGAGGAGTAGGAGATGACGGTCTCACTTAGCATCTTGGCTATTATTACTACGATGGACACGGGGGGAAAACTGAGAGTCAAGCATGAACTGTTCCCATAATGTTCATAGCATCATGGATCATAGTGAGGAGGCTTAGACCTCATGGCAGGGCTTATTATGGGGGTAGATACATTGCATTTCACATGTAGTACATATAGAAAAGTATGCCAACTCTAGAATACACATAGCCCCCTCCAAAAGGCATACCATACAATTCTACACGATAGCTTAATTTACTGTTCAAGTACTTTTGTTTTATACCATATGTCAAGGTGTGTACTCTTGTATGATTGAAGTTAGTATATGCTACACATTTGTACATGGATTATATAATCTGTTTAATTAAAATGTATTGCCAGCACAGTGGCTCGATGGTTAGCACTTCTGCCTGGCAGCTCTAGGGTTGGTGGTTTGAATTCCAACCACCTGCCTGGAGTTTGCATGTTCTCCCAGTCCCTCTGTGGGTTTTCTCTTGGTACTCTGGTTTCCTAACACACTTCAAAGACATGCTAGATGGTTAATTGGCCCTAGTATGTGTATGTATGAATGTGAGTTAAGGACCTTAGATAGTACGTTCCTTGAGCCTGAGTTCACATATATGCGGTGCGGTATATCGCATGTAATTCGCACAGGAACTGCACTGCATTCCTATGCAAATCACATGCGATTTGTATGCGGTGCGATTGGAGCCATACATTTTGTATGGCTCTAATCACACCGCACCCTCACCAAAAACGTGCAGGACCCTTTTTTTGGTCCGCGCTAGAATCGGATTGCATGAGTATTCACACCTATGTGATCCGATTCTGCACCTCGCACCGCATTTTGCGGACCGCTTTCTGGTTGTTGTTAACTTAACATTCACACCCGCAGCGGTTTGCATGAACGGGGTGTGATTCTGATGCGGTGCGGAATTTGCACAGAAAACGGAGGAGGGGTTTTCTCAGCTAAGCACACCCTCCTGTCTGCATGCCTGAGCTAAGGGCAGATGGATTCCAGTAAGTAAATGCTACATGAATCATTTGCCCTTACTTAAGATAGCCACAGCTAGGAATGCCAGGAGGTGTTTTTCTAAGTAACTTCTAGGGAAAAGCATAGAGACATGGATGGGTAAGTTTGGTTTCAATATTAAAAATGAATTAAGTGTTTTCGGTTTGTGGTGTTCAGGTGCATAGTAATTCCGCTTTACCCTAAAACTAACGACACCAAGCATGAAGCAAATAAACATTTGAACAGAATATTCATGTGCAGGTTATTTTATTCTGCAAAATAATTAATTGAAGCTTCCAAATCAAAGATAACCTTCATGAACATATAAAAGGTGACAACATTGTTAGCCTACTGTGCATACCAACACTCATTAATCACACCGGTACCAGTACTGAAGACAGTGTGCCAATGCAGTCTGAAACAGACTTTGTCAGGTCAAAGCGCAAGCTGAACAAAAAGTTTATACCAGTGTAGCACCCTCCTAGTTAGCTAGGGGGAGCTATAGTCCTGACTGTTAGAGATGAGGGCTGAGTAGCAGCCTGGGTGCAATAGTCAAGAGATCAAATTTGGGTCAGGAGCTGAGAGGCTCTACAGCCCAATCCTCTGGAATTTTCCTCTGGCCAGGAGTGGCTGGCCTGAACACTTGAAAGATCCTGGCCAATCCTCAACAGAAGGATTGGAAAGGGGCTGGGACAACCTTTAAGAGTTTCTGCGCCTGCTCAGCTCAAGGAGAGGGAGAGAGTTTGGGTGGAGGACAGAGAGGAAGATATGAGGCTGAAGGCAGGAGCCTAGGACTGGGCCCAGATGGAGAGAGCGGCTCACCTACAGGCAGTGGAGCTGGAAAGGAGGAAAGCTCAGAGCTCCACTAGTCCCCAGAGCGAGGACCACCTGTACACCAGGGAAGGAGCAGTCCAGCTAGAAGGCCTGGTAGCAACCACCAACCCATCAGCGGAACAGGAGAGGATCTGAGTGAATACCCCTGCACCCCCTGGGTGGATAAGGAAGGAGCACTTTGGTGGGAAACCAGATTCACCACCTGCCTGGGACTGTCCATTTCTTAAAGCGACAGGCAGCAGATCCCCTGTTCAGGGATACCTTCAGATTTCTGGGTGCGGGAAGAGGCGTTCATCTAGGGTCTGGGGTGGTACATTAGAAGATGCTGCCTAGCTCTCCAACAGAGACTGTGCTGCAGTGAAGGCTTGTAAATAGTTCCAAGAAGTTGTCCTCAGTTCATCAGTACCCTTGGGCATCCTGTACACCCCTAACCTTATCCCAGTTCAAATCCCCTAAGTAAAATAACAATGACCAAAGTTCAAGGACTGATTTCTGACTCTGGATGCAAGTCTATGTGGAAATGGGTGTTGCCTGGCTGTAAAGGAGTATAGGGGGACCCAAAACCTTTTGCAACTCCTAAGGGGGTAGTGCTACATCAGCAAGCTGTCACTTTGTAAACAGCTCTCTAGAACTATGTGAAATACAGACTTTCTGAAAGTCTGCATTTGCATACAAGTTTGGGGGCATTCATGTCATGGATCGTAGGGCCAGGCAGTGTTGTTTAGGTCAGATCAGGAACCTTAGTATGTCTGCTGTACATTGTGAGGGTTAGTTTGCTTTGTTGTATACAATCAGGACCTCAGAGGATTAATTTATGAACTGTAAGGGCTCATGTACAGCAGCTGATAAATTCACATTCAGGAGCTGTTCAGCGTTTTTTTTCTCAGCAGCCCCTGAACTCTCCCTAATGTTTTCCTATGTGTCCATGTACACTATGTCATTTACAGTCATTTACAGGCAGTTGAGTTTACAGTCGTTTTTTTGAACGCACCTGAACTGCATTTAAACACAGTTATCCGCATTTATAAGCGTTTGCATTTAGAAGCAGTTTTTAACTGCTCCATATCCAGATGTTGTCCAGAGCCTTTTTTCCTCATCAGAAATGCATGCAAAGCATTTTCCATGTACTCAAATGGACCCAGTACACCAGCGCAGTCAGTTCCAGGTTTCACGTGAAGGAAAAATGGTAGAACGTGTTGCATTATGCTCATGATGGGATCCATAGTGAATACAACCAGAAAAGATAGGTAATCTCAACACATACTGCTCTCTCTGCTTCTACTCTCTCAATTTATCTCAAAATGTCTGAAATAGTTATTTTTTTTACTATTTTTCAGTGCATTCTGAGCATTTGGGAAGGTCTCCTGAGGTTATCCTTTAAAAACGCTTCTAAACGCTTCTAAACGCAGTATGCAAACACGGCTAAACTAACGTTTATAACCTACGTTTTCCAGCAGTCAGTGTACATGAGCCCTAACGCACGGGGCACATTAAAGTGGTAATAAAGTCTTACGTGACATTTTTACCTACAGGTAAGCTTATAATAAAGCTTACCTGTAGGTAAAATGAATATCTCCTAAACGTGCACCGCTTAGGAGATAATCCAGCGAGCAGCAGGTGGTGACGTCACTGGCGCATATCCGTGCCATTCCTTCAGAGCGAATGCACCAGTGACATCATCGCGACTTGGCCAGTCAGACATCTGGAACCCGGAAAGAAGACCTGGTAAAGATGGAAGCCCTGTCAGTGGTGACAGCATGCCATTGGAAGGCTTCATTTTAAAGTAAGTATTTCATATTGTGCTAGTATGTGATGTATACTAGCATATTACTAGAGTATTACTTTCCAGTGAAAAAAAAACTTTTTTTCCTCTCTTTTTTAAGAAGCTTTACTACCGCTTTAAAGTGGTTTACGTATACCCAGTAAAGTGACTGGCCTCAGCTTATATACAGAGAAAAAAACAAATCCTCCTACATAAGTTGAACATGTTTATCTGCATCCATCTCTTCTCTGCATGCATTTAAAGTATTACTAAATCCAAGACCCTGCATTCACTATATCTGGTCTCCCATAGTGCACATAACATGGAAATGCAATTATTTTAGTAAATATAAACTGCTAAATACCTTTTCTCATCAGCAGTTAGAGCAGTCTCGTGACTTCTATCAGTGTCCAGCAGAGCACTGGTTAAAGCTTGAAGGAGGAGTTTTCAATCTTCCCTGCAGGACCCCTGACCCTCTTTCTGAACAGCACTGAATGGTCCTGTGCTGATCACATGCACTCTTCCAAGAAAAAAAGAAACTCTCTAGCAATACAAACCAAACTGAGCATATGCAGCTTTCCCCCAAGGCTCTGTTCTATCAGAAGATGGATTGGGGACAGCAGAAAAAGGGGAGGATCAGAGAAGACAGGATCAAACAGCCTTTTTACACAATGCAGAGGACTAACCCCTTAGGTTCCACAGTGATTATAACAAGCATGCTTTACTGCATATACAGACTTTTTTTACTGTTGTGGGTTTAGTAACACTTTAAAGTCCAGAATATAAAAGCCATCTCCAATCTACCATAATCATATTGATTTACAAAACAGGGGTAAATAGATTATGGCCAACTAAGTTGGCAGCATCTTTCTTGGAGTTAATCAAAATGTCTTAGTGAAAGCCATGCAACATTAAAACCATTCAGATATTATCCTTAGGCCTAGTTTATATCCCTACCAGGGGCGGACTGAAAACTCATGGGGCCCCCGGGCAATAGGGGATCATGGGGCTCCTGTGTCCTTGCCCAAACTCAAAAAAGCCTATGAAAAAGGTACCAGGGGCATCTCATGGGGCCCCCTACTGACCGCGGGCCCTTGGGCAGTGCCCGAGTTTCCAAATGGTCAGTCCGCCGCTGATCCCTACACACCTGGATTTAGAAGTAGATGCTAGGACGCAAGTCAGTCACACACAAAATATGGTTTATACGAGAGCCAGCTGGCGCCAGATAAATATGGAATGATAAAAGTGAGCTTTGGAAGTTATTTCAGGCATTTAGGATTTGTGGACAGATAGAACTTGATTGGCAAGCTCCTTAGGCAGTGCGGTATCTGAGTCATTACGCAGGGATATTTTGCAACTAGTAAGAATGTCTACTTGCAATCAGATACAGTACTTCACTATGGAGAAAAATGAAGGATGAACTCTACAGTGTGCATGCTACTCAGTGTTACCCAATGACCATGGTGGCTCTTCCTAGCACTTGTGCAACTCTGGCAACTTATCTTCCCTCCTGTCTGTTTCTGGGAGATATCACATGTCTATGTCAATTTAACAGATGTCACTGGCCAATCTGAAGGGTAATTATCCAGATATTACTAGAGGTAGTCACTTACTTGTTTTGTCATGCAGGATGATAGGAAACCGTAATGGCTTCTACACTTGCATTTTCCCGTCATTTTCTACTGTGGTAGCATAAAAGCAAAAGTCAATTTACAAAGATCATGGTACAGATTATCGTCCTTCAAACAGGTAGCTTTAGGCTAACAATAACTATGTTTCTATGGGTGACTAATGAGGAGAACAAAAAGGAGCCATTCCAGATGGAGATAAAAGATTGACTCATGAGCTAAAATAATGATTTAGCACAAATATAGGCTTTCAGAGGACATCTTAGATTGTAAGCTCCAAGGAGCAGGGCCCTCCTAACCCTATTGTATTGAACTGCATTGGTGCTGTATTGTCTCCCGTTATATTGTAAAGCGCTGAGCAAACTGTTGGCACTATATAAATCCTGTATAATAATAATAATAATAATAAAAATAAAAGACAATTTTGGATAATCAGCTAAAGGCAAACAGACTGTCTACTTTGCAAGGAAAGTTGCACTTTGCAAGGAAATTTGTCCCAGAGTATAGTGAAGGAGATGAAGTTTTGCTGACTTCCATCATCCAGTCATGAGCAAGCAAATATGCTGTTTTTTTTTATTTTTCTTGCACGCTATTGGGTATTCTATACAAAGATAAATGTCACCGCTTTCACTAAGCTCTGGGGAAAATTCCCTTTACAAAGTGCAACTTCCATTGCAAAGTATACAGCCTAATTTTTCTTTAGTAAATCGACTCCATTGACTGCAGACTGTTTGGTAGTTCCAGCAATTTTCGCTATGTGATTTTGCTGGGTACCGCACAGCCTTTCCATCAAGATGCATTCACACCACAGCTCAATTCATTCCTTTGGGTGATCTGTACTCCACTGGGTGGCTGGAGGCACTGTAGTTTTCCAAATGATAATTTCATGCTAAAAAGGAACAATTCCACAACTATGCAGTATTTATACACAGGGTCAGATTTAGACCTTGGGGAGCCCAGGGCACTTCAGGTTTGGGGGGCCATCATACACAGGGTTGATTTACATTCTCAATGACAGTCACACATTTTTTAAATGCATGACACAACATCATTCTGAGATCACGCGTGCACACACACACACACAGATATAGGCTACCTTCCTTAAGAGCGTAAGCGCTCTATATGTGGTTCGCTTGAGCTGCCAAAATTGTTTTTTTAAAAATGATACAATATACCAGTACAGAGTAAAAACTATTCAGAAGAATGTCAGAAAAATATTACTTCCCAAGTTACATTTAATTAACCAATTCAATACCATGCAATTTTACCCCTTCCTGCCCAGGCTATTTTTCAGGTTTCAGCGCTCTCACACTTTGAATGACAATTGCGCGGTCATACAACATTGTGCCCAAACTAAAATTTTATCATTTTCTTCACACAACTAGAGCTTTCGTTTGGTGGTATTTAATCACCGCTGGGGTTTTTAATTTTTGCTAAATTAACAAAAAAAGACCAAAAATTTGGAAAAAAAACATGTTTTTTCTTTGTTTCTGTTATAAAAGTTTACAAATAAATAATTGTTCTTCATAAATTTAGGCCGAGATGTATTCTGCTACATGTGTTTGGTGAAAATAACCCAAATTAGGATGTATTATTTAGTTTGTAGGAAGGTTATAGATTTCACAAACTATAGGATATACCTGAATATTGATCAATCCTGAAGTACTGACAGCCAATCTAATTTCTTGAGGTCCAAGAATGTCAGAACAGTACAGATATCCCCCAAATGACCCCTTTTTGCAGAGTAGACAGTCCGACGTACTTCATAAGAGGAATGGCGAGTTTTTTGAAGTTGTATTTTTTTGTCATAATTTTTCGGAAAATGAAAAAATTAAAAAAATTATTTTCACTATTTTTTTTTTTACATACTGTCACCAGTGCAGTACAGCGCCATCATATAACTGGCATGGCGGTGAACAGGGACACTGACTGGTGACAATATGAAAAAATATATATATATATATATATATATTTTTTTTTTATTATTTTAAATTTTTTATTACATTTTTTTAAATTTTTTTAAAGATTTTTTTTTAAGATTTTATTATGACCAAAGTAGTACAATGTTACCACAGTAACATTGTACTACTTTGGGGAAGTGATCAGTATTTTTTTTTTTTTTTTTACACAATTTGCTTATAGCAAAGAATTACTTTGCTATAAGCAAGCATTTACCTGAATGAAATCGATTCATTCAGGGTTTTTTTTTTTTTTGTGCTTAGCTGTGATTTGGCCACATGTGACCTGCTGTGACCATTCAAAGCTAGGCACTAGTATACAATGGATGGCATGAATGAAGCCATCCATTGTATACAACTGTCATGTGACCTGCTGTGATTGGTCACAGCAGGTCACATGGTACCGGCAACGGGGGCCGGTACTCAGATCTGTCATCGGCAGTGTCCGAGGTACACGGCCGGTGACAGATCGCGCGGCTACGCGGCTCTGCAACCGCGCAAACTTCACATGTGCGGGAGGACGCCAAATGGCGTGCACCCGGAAAGCTAAAGCATTTTTGCGGCTGCCAAACGGCTACAGGCCGGGCGGCTAATAGTTAAAGAAAGTAATTTTTTTATTATTATATATTTTATATTATTTTTTTTTTATTGTTTTATATTATTTTTGTATAGAAGGGGGAGCCTACTGTCAAGGGGCCCAGGGCAGTTTCCCCTTTTGCCCCTTTATAAATCCAGCACTGTTTATACATCTGAACTGAACATTTTGGTGAAAAAATATTATTAGATAAAACACATCTCCCAGAATTCTGAAATGATAAAGTACACCTTTTAGTACACAGTATACAGACGGGGATGTGTCCTTGCTACAGCTCTGGCTACATGGACCACAAAGATCTAATATGCAGATTGGCTAAACTGCACAAGTGCATTTGACCTCCATTTTTCATTCCATATTGGCTTTTTTAAAATAACAAATGCAGTAATATAGAGGTTGGGTGAAAAGTTTAGTGCAGCATAGCACTTTTGGTGGTAAAATAGTACATTTTGTATAGAGATGTACACATCAAACCAAAAAGAGGGACAACTGAAGCTGCACGAGGGACAGAAGGATTTGGTTTAAAATGAGGAACAGTTGGGAGCTATGGGTAAAATAGCAATTGCTGTTAAAATAAATGTTGACCCTAGAAAGTTTTTAGTGGAAGATAAGAAAGAGAAGAAAAGGGGTTTCCTGATCAGTAGCCAACATCCCCAGAATTACAAGATAAATAAAAGGAAAAGACCCCCTATAGGATTTGGGACTTTGAAGGCATAAATAAAAGTTTTATAAAAAGTACAAGCTTTTTATTGTGTCAAAAATTGTTTTAACATGTAGACATACCATACAATACATCATCCAAAGTCATAGTACAGCATCACCATCAAAGTATTA
This sequence comes from Staurois parvus, assembly GCF_062004578.1. NCBI lineage: Eukaryota > Metazoa > Chordata > Amphibia > Anura > Ranidae > Staurois > Staurois parvus. Next base: position 85,206 of record NW_028318506.1, on the reverse strand, counting down.
ATTGCATGATAAGGATACCCAGTATGACAATGTTTGACTTGCCATTAAAATGTTATAACATCACCATCCATACATATGATTACAAAGATAGTTTCTATACGATCAACGCGTTTCGGAGTGACTTCACTCCTTCTTCAGGGTAAAAGAAGAACTATGCATATGGGTGACATCATAATACATGAAAGGGCAGAAAAAATACTTGAGTTTCCAACCCATTTAAAAGACATGGTACTTCAAAATGCTGCCGCCTCATATGGTTGTAAAACCGACTGAACCCCGATGTAATGGAAACCCCCCCAGGTACGGATCACAAGGGCACACCACAGGTCATATTAAGTGTGTAAACATCCAGGTCATTTCAAACCTCCTCCTCGTTCTACCTGATAGATTAGGGGATATGGTATAGGATTTCAAAGGCAGGTATTCCCACTTGGACCGTCTATCCCTTATAGTAATGCAAAAGGTGGATATAATGCTCCCCAGTATACACGGGGCAACCCTCCAATATGTCAGGACTGTATGCACTGGCTCATTTCCCTTTATTTAGTGGAAGATAAAAGATATACCAGTTGTGGGGGGGCAGCAAAAATTTACAGCTGACCCATGTTTCGTCCACTAACCTCTCCCTTTAAGCTGCAAAAGGCAGCTGACGGGGATGTTTACATGCCGTGGCTGCGATGCTTCACTTCACTCCCATGGCAAAGTTCACCTGACATGTAGCAATTGGCGGGCAGCATGCCCACCAAATGCTATGCATTCATGTCAATGGGGAAGAGCCACAAACGCCCCACAATCACGTGCAATGCATGCAGTGAAGCGTGTTTGCCGGCAATAATGGGGTTAAAATAGGTGGTGAGGAGGCAATGTATGGCTTCCCCACTGCCTGTCAGTAGCCTCTGGAGTGAGATCCGAATGTGAATTGGGGTTGAGAAGCAAGGTAGATTTAGATGCTTGTCTAAATCTACCCTAAAGCAGGGCACATACTATAAGAAAATTGGACGAAAGATCATCCAGTTTTCCTCGATGTTTCACATCAAGTTGAACCCAAGGATGGTACTAACTATAAATGAAAATTTGACAAAGGTTTTTCTTTTTTGTTTGATGTAGAACGTTGTAGCATAGTTTATTGTTGTTTATTGTTTCTGATCATGGGCAGTGTTTCGCATCCAATTTTCCAGTTTCAAAAACAGTACATATTAAAGTAAAATAGTTAGTTTTGCTCAGGTATGAGGAAAATTTTGAAGTTTGCCCCTTCAGAAATTTTCATTTGAAAAGTCTGAATTGGATGTCAACAGTTGTATACACACTACACAAACAACAAACATTCATTCCTTGTACAGAATTTTTTCTCCAATATTCCTATAGTGTGTACCCCATTCAACAGTCATATAACAAAGTGTAGCACCCTCCTAGTTACACTAGGTGGAGATAGATCCCTAATGGTAAGACAGGAGCTGAATAGCAGCTCAGGTGCAATAGCCAGAGGGATCAAATTGGGGTCAGGGCTGAGAGACTCTGCAGGTCAGCCTCTTTGTAATTTCTCCTTGCTCTGAGGCTTTCGGAGGAGAGCTTTGGAGGCAGTGAGTGGATCTGAGAAGTGGTTGGCTGCACCTTTGAGGGACCTCGCCCAATCTCCAACAGGAGGTTTGGCAAGGGGCTGGACTCCCTTTAAAAGGTGTTAACGTCTGCTCAGTGGTGTTGGAGTATGGTGGTGGGAAAAGAGTGTGAGTCAGGAAGATGTGAGGCTGGAGGAAGAAGGCTGACTGCTGGGATGGAGCCTGCCTGCGAGCCTGGAGCTGGAAAGGAGGAATCCTCAGAACTCACTGGTCCCCTGAGAGAGGGCCACCTGTATGGCAAGGAAAGAGCAGCCCAGCTGATAGGCCTGGTGGTAGCAGCCATTTCACAAGCTGTTCAGGAAAGGATCTGAGTGAGTACACCGGCACCCACTGGGCAAATAAGGGAAGGAGCACTATGGTGGGAAACCAGATTAGCCCTCTGCTAGTGACTGTGCACCTTATTTAAGGGAACAGGAGTTAGATCCCCTGCTGAGGAACAAAATCTTCAGATTGCTGGGTGAAGAGGAGTTTATCTAGGGTATGAGGTAGTACAACTGGAGCTGCTGGCTAGCACTCCAATGGAGACTGTGGCAGAGAGAAGAGAAGCTGTGAATAGTTCAGGAAGTTGTCCTCAGACTTCAGTTCCCTTGGGCATCCTATACACCCCTAACCCCTATCCAAGTTTAATCCCCTCAATAAAACCACAAAACCAACGATCAAGGCCTAAGTTCTGTCTGGATAGAATCTGTGTGGAAAATGCTAACTGACTGGCTGTGCAGAGCTATAGGGGAACCCAAATTCATCAGCAACCCCTAAAAGGGTAGTGCTACAAAAGCAATAAGACAAAGTTTGCTGATAAAATCTCCATTTTAAAATGTAGTGTTATATTGCACATTACAGGAGTGTGAGATGCCGGACTTGATCTTATGTGATTTACGTACAACGTATTAGGAGATAGCATGAAACATGTGAAAAGTGTAATAGGACAATGAGGGCTATAATTCCCTAATGAATGAAAACCATTTATCTCATTACAGAGTTTCTAGGTTATGTAACCACTGTTACTGCATGTGGCAGCAACAGCTCCCTTTTGATTAATTTAATTAGATGCTTATTAGAGCACTGTAATTTGCTTTATCCCTCTCACTCTAAAAATATACACCTTCGTATCTGTGTTCAGATTTATCTCAGATATAATATTCACTTATCAAGATGTTTCCTCCTCTAATAAATGTAAGCTGTAAAACACCTGACAAATAATACAGTCGCAAAAATGAAGATCAAACAGATCTCACACTGCAGTTTTTGTGGCTGGCCAGCCAGCAATACAAAGGATGAATGAACCATTGCCTATCTTTGTAATGGGGCCATTGAAGGCAATGAGAGGTATTGGAAACAGGCATACAGTGGGGCAAAAAAGTATTTAGTCAGCCACCAATTGTGCAAGTTCTCCCAGTTAAAAAGATGAGAGAGGCCTGTAATTGGCATCATAGGTAGACCTCAACTATGAGAGAAAAAATGAGAAAAAAAATCCAGACAATCACATTGGCTGATTTGGAAAGAATTTATTTGCAAATTATGGTGGAAAATAATGGCTCTCACAGACCTATACCTTCTTCTTTAAGAGGCTCCTCTGTCCTGCACTCATTACCTGTATCAATGGCACCTGTTTGAACTTGTTATCAGTATAAAAGACACCTGTTCACAACCTCAAACACTCACACTCCAAACTCCACTATGGTGAAGACCAAAGAGCTGTCGAAGGACACCAGAAACAAAATTGTAGACCTGCACCAGGCTGGGAAGACTGAATCTGCAATAGGCAAGCAGCTTGGTGTGAACAAATCAACTGTGGGAGCAATAATTAGAAAATGGAAGACATACAAGACCACTGATAATCTCCCTCGATCTGGGGCTCCACACAAGATCTCACCCGTGGGGTCAAAATGATCACAAGAACGGTGAGTAAAAATCCCAGGACCACACGGGGGGACCTAGTGAATGACCTGCAGAGAGCTGGGACCAACGTAACAAAGGCTACCATCAGTAACACACTACGCCACCAGGGACTCAGATCCTGCAGTGCCAGACGTGTCCCCCTGCTTAAGCCAGTACATGCCCGGGCCCGTCTGAAGTTTGCTAGAGAGCATTTGGATGATCTAGAAGAGGATTGGGAGAATGTCATATGGTCAGATGAAACCAAAATAGAACTGTTTGTTTATGGACTATGATTTATGGATGATGATGGAAGCCAACAGAACTTCACCTCATTTACTAAGCTAAAAGAACTTTACCTGTAAAACTAACAGCCTATTTTCCTTTAGTAAATCAAGCCAGTGGCCACAGTCTTGGAGGTTACTGGAGGCTGTTCCTTGGCAATCTACTGCTCAGTATCAAACTCATCAAAACCGCCGCCAATCACAGAGGGACGGATTCATGTCACCATATAGACACTTTCTCACCTCAGTGGCACCCCTTTGCTTTATATAAAGACCTATTATCTCTTCATATCTCTGGGTTTGTAGTAATAACTTGCCAATGCCCTGTTTTTATGTGACATTCCTGATTTTGAGGCTTGGAAAGGTTGGAGCATATTATCAGATGTGAGCACAATTATATATTTTAGATGTGTATATACTGTATTTATTTGTAGTTACACTTTAATGTGGGATGGTAAATGCGGCTTGATTACTTCCAAAATAAATACAATTTTTAATCTATTTCAATTATTTATATAACAATTTACACAGCACTGTACATATTGTAGGAGCTTACACTCTTAGGTTCCTATCTCACTTTCATACGTATAGATGTAGCCCCCTCCTAGATAGATGCTAAGTGTAGATAGTTAGATCTAATTTGTATTTTGATTGGTAAATTTAGTTGTCCCATTATAAACAGTGTGGATGTAATTGTTACTAGGTAAAAGCATAACCTGCACACTGTAATCAGTCTTTCTGTGTTCTGTTAGTTAGGGCTGCACAGTCTGCTCAGCTGCTGTCATCCTGATATCTCCCTCTGCATCCAGAAAGCTTGAAAAGTTTCTGGATAATAAGTATGGAGCTATGCAGATGGCTGCATTAATATTGATGTAGCCCAGATAGACAGGCTTTGTTGGCATGCCAGGTAACTACAGTATATACAGTGGGAAAAATAATTATTGGATCCCCTGCAGATTTTGTAGGTTTGCCCACTTACAAAGAAATTAAGGGTCTGTAATTTTTATCATAGGTATATTTTAAATGATAGAGACAGAATATCAACCAAAAATCCAGAAAAAAAAACAATGTTATAAATTGAGTTGCAGTTCAATGAGTAAAATAAGTATTTGATCCCCAAGCAAAACATGAATTAATGCTTAGTGGAGAAACCCTTGTTGGAAAGCACAGAGGTAAGATGTTTCTTATAGTTGGATACCATGTTTGCACACATCTCGGGGGATTTTGTTCCACTTTTCTTTACAGATGTTCTCTAAATCCTTAAGGTTTCTTGGCTGTCGCTTAGCATATTGAAGTTTCACCTCCCTCCATGCATTTTCTATAGGATTAAGGTCTGGAGACTGCCTAGGTTACTCCATGACCTTAATGTGTAGGGATGGTGTTCTTAGGGTCGTAGTCAGCATTTTTCTTCCTCCAAACATGGCGAGTCAGTTAATGCTAAGGAGCTCAATTTTCATCTCATCTGACCACAGCACTTTCTCCCAATCCTTCTCTGAATCATTTAGATGTTCATTGGCAAACTTCAGGCGGGCCTGTACATGTGCCATCTTGTGTGCGCTGCAGGATTTTAATCCATGGCGGCGTATTTTGTTACCAATGGTTTGCTTGGTGACTGTGGCCACAACTGCCTTGAGATCATTCACAAGCTCCTCCCATGTAGTTTTGGGCTGATCCTTCACATTTCTCATGATCATCCTTACCCCATGAGGCAAAATCTTGCATCGAGCTCCAGACCGAGGGCAATTGATGGTTATTTTGTATTTCTGCCATTAGCAAATAATTGCTCCAATAGTAGTCTCCTTCTCACCAAGCTTCTTGCTGATGGTCTTGTAGCTCATTCTGGCCTTGTGCAGTTCTAGAATCTTGTCCCTGACATCCTTTGACAGCTCGTTGGTCTTGCCCAGGGTGGTGCCGAAGAAAGAGATTCTGTGGACAGGTGTTTTTTATACACATGCACGGTTGTCATTAGGAGCAACTTCTTAAATTGACAGGACTAATCTGTGTGCCACATGAGCACATAACCAGTCTGTGGAAGCCAGAATTATTGTTGATTGGTAGGGGATTAAATACTTATTTTACTCACTGAACTGCAAATAAGTTTATAACATTTGTATCATGTTTTTTCTGGATTTTTGGTTGATATTATGTCTATCATTTAAAATCCACCTATGATAAAAATTATAGACCCTTTTTTTTCTTTATAAGTGGGCAAACTTACAAAATCTGCAGGGGGTCCAAAAATTATTTTATCCAGTATATATTCAATGAGCACACTAAGTTCTGGGTCTTTCCTGTATAGGATTGTTCAAGCCTGGGAGAGTGCACGTTGCTCTTCCAGAGATCTACTGCTGTACGGCCTCAGGTGGGTGATTTGAGGGCCAGAATGTTAAAACCTGGGTTCTACTAAAGCTGACTGAGGAGCCATCTACTGAAGATCTGGTCTGGTTTCACAGAGGAAGGCGTCCATCCACTCTAGGACCTTGTGAGTTCAGACACCCCCTAAAGGATCTTAGAGACTGTAGACGTAAGCTGTGGGTCTGGGCTAAAGGGAACGTGTTCAGAAGAGCTTTTTCCATATAACTACTTGCTAAAAGGGACTCTGCTCAAGCATGCTACTAATTTTACTACTGCTGAAGTCTACTGTTTGTTTTAAGCACAGATTTCGTCATAGCTTATCCAAGAGATTACTGAAAGTCCTCAACTGTACATAGTTCTTATTTCTGGAGTATCCCACCTAACTCCCCATCCCTAGCCAAGTTCTCCAAAAATAAAAACAACACCCCTATACTGGTTATTGGTGAAACATGTGAATGAACGTACGTGCCTGTCTGCGGGGCAGAGTATTTGAGGAAGGCCTGGGCAGTATTCTACGACTCCTACGAGAGTGGTGCTACATACACATACTAGGGCCAATTTAGACAATTGAAGCCTAAGTGCAGCCAAAACAAAACAGAAAAATCAGCACAAGGGACATAACTTACAGGGGGCTGTAAGGGGCTGTCAAGAGACTATGCTCCCCAACTCTGCCATTCATACAAGCCATACTACAGCTTCTATGAATGAAACACAATCTATAAATGGAGGCAAAGGACCTTTCAAATACCCACCCATCCTTCATTCATAGAAGCCATACTGCAACCTCTATGCATGAAATACGATCTATGAATGGAGCAAGCAGAATTATGAATCATCTGTCCATAAATCCATTCATAGTACGCAACTTCCACAGGCAGCCACATGCATGAGCCCTTACACTGTGAGCTCAATGTGGTCACCAACAGTTATGACACTTGTAAAGTGCAATTACCGATAGCCAGGGGCGGACTGACCATTTGGAAACTCGGGCACTGCCCGAGGGCCCAGGGTCAGTAGGGGGCCCCGTGAGATGCCCCTGATACCTTTTTCATATGCCTTTTTGAGTTTGGGCAAAGACACAGGGGCCCCATGATCCCCTATTGCCCGGGGGCCCCATGAGTTGTCAGTCTGCCCCTGCCGATAGCGACCACCTTTCTGTGGTCTCACTATTATTAGCAGGCCTGTTAGATAAAGTCCACCCCACAATTTAACCCCTTCATGATGAAGGTAAAACAAACCTTAATGCCTGAACCCAGGTTTGCAACTTTGACATGTGTTAGTAAAGCTCTACATAACATCACAACTACAGTATCCATGGCCTATATTCGGTGATAAATGTTAATGGATTTCTCCTGTTTTTTTTTTTTAATTATTTTATTATCAAAGGAAAACTGTCCAAAAAAGTAAACAAAAAATCATTTTTGAAATTGAGCTGTAATTTTTTTCCATAACTATGACCCACCACCAAAATCCCTGAAATAAATTCTCTTATTCATTACATAAGCATTGATAATACATATGTTATGTGAAGCCTTTGTCTCTGGTAAGCAATTTGTGTGTTCACTTGGTGGGTGAAAGTGCACTAAAGTAGGTGTCAAGAGGTGCCGGCGGATTCACTTTTATGGATGACATCTCGATGGACATTTTTAATATGAAATTATAGTTTGTCTTGTTATTATTATTTTTTGCAGTCTCACTTTACAGTATTGCACTTATCACTTTTATTTTTAAGTTCTGAGATAATTTGCACAAATAGTAATGCACTCAATGTGTTCATGAAATGTATTTATCAATTATTGGTCACTTTTATATTTATTAGCGTTGGTTTGCACTTTTTTGAACATTGTCGGCTTTACAGGTATATTCATAAAAGAAGACAGTGCACTGAATTAGTTTTATATTTCTGATAAAAAAAAGAAGGAAATTAAAATATTTGTAACCAATTTTATCTGTCAAATTAAAGCTATGTATAGCCAAAAAATAAACAACATATAATATATTAGAGTAGACTACTTTTAGTAGAAAACTAAAATATATGTGGATATGTGAAACCAACAGCAGATATCACAAAAATTAAAAAAAATGTGCTGGGATTAAGAGGGATTTAGAGAGAAACGGCCCAGGAACAGACAGATCTGTATTTCTCAATGGAACACAAGTGCAATGATCACCATATTCGTAGTCCATTGACACTTCCTTCAGCTCTCTAAATTAAAATGACACTAAACTGTGGTTCAAAACTATATATACACTATATTGCCAAAGGTATTGGGCCAGCCCTCCAAATCATTGGATTCAGGTGTTACAATCACCTTCATGGACACAGGTGTATAAAATCAATCACCTAGGCATGCAGACTGCTTCTACAAACATTTGTGAAAGAATGGGTCGCTCTCAGGAGCTCAGCGAATTCAAGTGTGGTACCGTGATAGGTTCCCACCTGTGCAATAAGTCCATCTGTGACATTTCCCTGCTACTAAATATTCCACATTCAACTGTTAGTGGTTTTCGAACAAAGTGGAAGCAACTGGGAATAACAGCAACACGAAGTGGCAGGCCACGTCAAATGACAGAGCGGGGTCAGCGCACAGTGCACAAAAGTTGCCAACTGTCCACAGAGTCAATAGCTGAAGACCTCCAAACTTTGTGTGGTCTTCAGATTAGCACAACAACAGTGCATAGATAGCTTCATGGAATGGGTTTCCATGGCCAAGCAGCTGCATCTAAGCCTTACATCACCAAGTGCAATGCAAAGCGTCAGAAGCAGTGGGGTAAGGAACACCGCCACTGGACTCTAGAGCAATGGAGACGCATTCTCTGGAGTGACCAATGACACTTCTCTGTCTGGCAATCCGATGGATGTGTCTTGGGTTTGGTGGTTGCCAGGAGAACAGTACTTGCCTGACTGCATTGTGCCAAGTGTAAAGTGGAGGGGGGATTATGGTGTGGGGTTGTTTTTCAGGGGTTGGGCTTGGCCCTTTAGTTCCAGTGAAGGGAACTCTTAAGGCATCAGCATACCAAGACATTTTGGACAATTTCATGATCCCAACTTTGTGGAAACAGTTTGGGGATGGCCCCTTCCTGTTCCAACATGACACCAGAGTGCAAAGCAAGGTCCATAAAGACATGGATGAGCAAGTTTGGGGTGGAGGAACTTGACTGTCCTGCACAGAGTCCTGACCTCAACCCGATAGAACACCTTTGGGATAAATTAGAGCGGAGACTGCAAGCCAGGCATTCTCCTCCGACATCAGTGCCTGATCTCACAAATGTGCTTCTGGAAGAATGGTCAAACATTCCCATAGACACACTCCTGAACCTTGTAGACAGCCTTCTCAGAAGAGCTGAAGCTGTTATAGCTGCAAAGGGTGGGCCAACTCAATATTGAACCCTATGTGTGTGTAAAGGCAGGCGTCCCAATACTTTTGTCAATTTAGTGTATTAACGTAAGAAAGCTCCTTCTATTGCTCTCTGCCTCCTCCAATTCTTCCAATTAATTCTTCACAGCCCTCATGTTTCTTGGAATGTAGCCACCCTCTCTTGCTCACGCCCAAGATGGACTAGGGACTATAGGCTATGGACTATGAGATGTGTACTGTGCATACTGTATAGCAGTGCACACAACTACAACTAACGTGCACAGCTCATTCAAAAGAATGGAAGTGAGAGGGAAAAGGAGAGGTTTGGAAGTTCATGGGAAACATTACAAGGAGTCAGAAAAACACAGTAAAAAACTATTTAATGAAATGAAGGCCAGTGAGTAGTGGATGATTTTTGGAGAGTATGAAGAGCGTTTAGTGTCACTTCAAAACCCATACCTCAGTACAGACATAGAGCTGGAGAAAGAGACCATAAGAGCCTGACATTGTGCTTGGTATCCATTGATTCCGCTAAGGCTGTCAGGACTTGTAGTTTCTCATTCACAGAAATACAGTGAGCATTATAAAAATTGACAGCTAGCAAGGGGGGAGAAGATACCCAACTAGCTGCCAATGCGGGAGAGCGGAGGCTGATGCATTGATAACATGTAACATGTTACACCCTGAATATGGGTGTAACATGTTACATGATAAAGAATAAACAGGTGGCACACACCTAGTGCATTATCCAAGGTTTATTCAAAGGTATAAAAGATAAAAACATACTCACAGACGAAGCATGTATAAAAAGCTTTTGCATTAAGAAGATGGCCACAACAGCAAGCAAGGTGATGTGGCTGCAGAATATATATATTATTTAATTGCATCAAGATAAAAACTTTTATCTTGATGCAATTAAATAATATATATATTGTGCAGCCACATACACTATTTTTTGTCTATATATGTGTATATATATGTATATAAAGAACTAAATATTGTACTTGAAATAACCCCCTCTAACTCCTCGCTCCTCAATTAGTAGAGGAGGTGGAAGTTTTGCTCCCAAGGCATTTCAGCCATGGTTATTTACAACTTGACCTTCATACAGGCTGGTCAGCAGCTCTGAGGAAAGGGACTCGTCCCTGAAATGCGTCAGCCGTTTGACTGCACTGACAGTTGGAACACCTTGCCTGCCGTTGTGGCTGTCTTCTTAATGCAAAAGCTTTTTATATACATGCTTAGTCTGTGAGTATGTTTTTGTCTTTTATACCTTTGAATAAACCTTGGATAATGCACTAGGTGTGTGCCACCTGTTTACTCTTTATCTAGTGGCTGATCTCCCCGTCTGAGGAGGGCTGCACCCCTGAAGCATCTTCCTTTGGTTATCTCTGTCCTGGTTCCCTTGGCTTCCCTTTGGCTGTCTATTTCCTGAAGCGTTGAAGAGTACATACGATATGATGTTACATGTTATATCCTGAATATGTAACATGTTATAACAGGTGAACTTATCCTTTAAGGGTCACTCTGATGGGAACATTTTATGTTGTGCCCATCAGAGTGCACTGTAACTACTTGCCAACCGCAGATAGCTGAATGACGGCTACACTGCGGCTGGTCAGTTCTGGGAGGGTGTCATATGACGTCCTCCCAGAACGCGCTCTCCTGCGCACCCCCGGGGGCACGCACCCAGCGATCTCCGTGATTGCTGTGTCCTACGGACACAGCTGATCATGTGATGTGGTAAAAGGCCAATCACAGCGGCCTTTTACCACGTGATCAGCCGTGTCCAATGACACGCTGATCACCGGGAAATGCAATTGCCAGTTCTCGGCTGCACTTTCCTCACGTTGTCAGAGCGTGAGGAAAGTACTGCCGAGAACCGGCAGTTGTCAGAGCAGGGATCGGCACCGATCATCAGGGCACTGATGATCAGTGCCCTGATGATCGGTGCCCAGCAGTGCCGCCCACCTGTGCCCAGCAGTGCACGCACCTGTGCCACCCAGCAGTGCCACACACCTGTGCCCAGAAGTGCCACCTACCTGTGCCCAGCAGTGCCACCCACCTGTGCCCATCAGTGCAGCCCAGCAGTGCTGCCAGTCAGTGCCAACAGTCAGTGCCCAGCGACTGTGCCAGTCAGTGCCCAGCAGTTGCGCCAGTCAATGCCTAGCAGTGCCGCCAGTCAGTGCCCAGCAGTGATGCCAGTCAGTGCCACCTATCAGTGCTCTCTATCAGTGCCACCTATCCGTGCCACCTTATTAGTGCTGCCTATCAGTGCCCATCAGTGCTGCCTATCAGTGCCCATCAGTGCCGCATATTAGTGCCCATCAGTGCAGCCTCATCAACGCACATTAGTGAAGGAGAAAAATTACCTGTTTGAAAAATTTTATAATAGAAACAAAGAAACTTTTTTTTTTTTTTTTTTTTGCAATTTTTTTGTTTATAGCGCAAAAAGTAAAGTGCCCAGTGTTATTTAAATACCACCAAAAGAAAGCTCTATTTGTGCGAAAAAAATGATAAAAAGTTCATATGGGTACAATCTTGCATGACCGCACAATTGTCAATCAAAGTGCGACAGCGCTGAAAGCTGAAAATTGGCCTGGTAAAGAAGGGGTATAAGTGCCCGGTAGGCAAGTGGTTAAAGGGTTAGTTAACCATTACCTGAAACTTGCCTATGCAGTTAAGGGGTGTCTGTGGATAATAACCCATTGTATGTCTCTGACTAAAGTTGAATAATACCCTTGCTATAGGTGTAGGCCATTTATGTACCTCATAAAGTTTGAATGGAAAACTCCCAGGACGTTGCTAGGATGTTGCTAAGTGAGTCCTAGTCATTGCTGCGCACCTCCACCATCACAGGAGTGATCTTTTTCTCTGATCCAAACCCCTTCACATGCTCTTTTTCTGCCCTGATGCAGTAGCTCTGAACTCAGCATCTGAGAGCTCACTCCTGTGATGGTGGAGGCAGAGGCGGCTCTAGGCTTTGTGAGGCCTTAGGCAAAACTTAGACATGAGACCCCACTCACGCCTATCCGTCTGTCCATTCGTTTGCTACGCAGCAGGCCTTCCTGTATTGAGGTCCTCATGCAGTGGATGGGAGGGGTGATGTGCACGGACGCAACGCCACTCCTCATTAGCTGGTGGGCGGAGCCTCATAATTCTTAGGTTACCTGTGACGGGGGCTCTTAACGCTGCCTGTGCACAGCAGCATTAACCAGTTCGGCTCCAGTTCAATTTTTTTTATTTTTCACATGCATGTAAAAATCTTAATTTTTGGAAATAAAATTACTTAAACCCCCAGAACATTATAGAGGTCCTGTAGAATAAAAAGATGATATTTGCATATTTTTATGTTATGATATTTGCGCAACTGTTTATTGAACGCAAACTTTCATTAAAAAATATAATAAAATTAATTTTAGTGCAAAAACACACAATAGAATACCCATTTTTGGTTAAAATATAAAAGATGAGGTTGCATCAAGGAAATAGATACCAAACATTCTAAGTCCTAAAATTGTGTGCGCCCGTGACATCGCCAAAAGCTACGGTGCCAAAAACTTACCATAGGTGAGGCTTTAAAAGCCTTTACAGCTCATCAGTTTAGAGTTAAGTAGGAGCTCCTGTGCTAGAATTATTGTTCTCACTCTGATGCGGCGATATGTCACACGAGTGGTGTGACCGCGGTTTTCATACACGTGCACTCCTTGGGCTTGCACTGCATTTGCGCAGGTGTGTACCATAGATGCAGCTACAAACTAATAAAACACTGCCATCTACTGGTTGAAGAATGTACACTATATTGCCAATAGTATTGAAACACCAGTATCATCCTCAAATTATTGAATTCAGGTGTTCCAATCACCAAAATGACCACAGGTGTATAAAATCAAGCTTGGCACGCTGACACCTTCAGGTTAGGTTCACATATGTGTGGGCGGTGCTGCTGCGAATCCACACAAAAATCTGTGCAGCCGCACCACCCGCACAGAGGAATGCGGATCTGCAGGCGGGTGGCATTAATTCTAATGGCACGCTGCATGCACTGGAAATTGCAACCGTACTGGGAACCGAGGTTCTCGTGCGGGCTGCATTTTCAGTAGAAGTGCAGGGACTTCTTCCCTGCGTGTCCCGGGGCATGGGAGTCCATTCAAATTAATGGATTCTCGTGCCCGCGAAAAACGCAGGAACGCAGAAATGTGAACCAGGGGTAAAAGTTCCCTTCACTGGAACTAAGGGGCCAAGCCCAGCCCCTAAAAAACAACCCCACATCATAATCCCCCTCCACCAAACTTTACACTTGGAACAATGCAGTCAGGCAAGTACCATTCTCCTGGCAGCCGCCAAACCCAGACATGTCCATCTGATTGCCAGATAGAGAAGCGTGATTGGTCACTCCAGAGAACACATCTCTACTGCTCTAGAGTCCAGTGGTGGAGTGCTTTACACCACTGCATCCGACACTTTGCATTGTACTTGGTGATGTAAGGCTTGGATGCAGCTGCCCCAAGCTACATCATCGACCTAATATCCAAATACCACCCAAAATGCACTCTCCGCTCATCACAAGACCTCCTTCTCTCTAGTTTCCTGATCTCCTCCTCCCATGCCCGCCTTCTCCAGGGCATCACCCATCCTCTGGAACTCCCTACCCCAATCCATCAGACTATCACCCACTCTCCTCTCCTTTAGGCGCACCCTAAAAACCCACCTCTTCAGGGAAGCCTCCACACCCTCTGCTAACTGCCGATCTCCTCCACTCTTCCTAACACTCCATCCCCCACAGCTTCTCCTCCCGTAGCACTATCCCCTCCCTCCTAGATTGTAAGCTCCAAGGAGCAGGGCCCTCCAACCCCTCGTGTTTCGCACTGTATTTTTATTGTACTGTCTCATGTATTGTCCACCATTGTAATGTATAGCGCTGAGCAAACTGTTGGCGCTATATAAATCCTGTATAATAATAATAATGTGTGAGCTTGATGTAAACAGGTTAAGAACCAATAATATGGTGAAACCCTTGAACATTTTGACTGCCGCAGAGTTCTGAACTTTGAACAAATAAAAGTCAACAAATATTACTTTGATCTATTGGCACTAGCAAAATGATAACAATGCACTCATCTCATTGGCTGAGTTTGAAACAATAAAGTCTCCGACTTCCAATGTGAATAATTCTGCAGTGACGAATATTTCAGTGTATCCCAGTACAAAGCATCTACTGCTTAAGCTGTAGCGGCATCTTGTGGCCAGTTTGTAACATGCAGGCACCATACACAATACAAACTTATTTGGGGCTGCTTTTTTTAAAATTGGAGCAAAAAAGAGGTGTTGACACTGCTGAGACAAGGTCATACAAAACCCTGGGCAAAGATGTCAAACTTCACAATCTCCATGTACAAATCCTATCATCCTCTGCAACTGAGATCCCATTACCAAGTATCATCATGCTTGCTTGTCTCAATGTTACTGCACAGCTCCAGGTCTGCCAGTTGGGTTTCATGTGGACCAGAAGTGCGCAGTGACATCGTGGGACCTTCCTGCTGGGTATTCTCACCTTTGACAGTCTTCTTGCACTGATTAAGAATGCCCCCCCCCTTTACCTCAAACCCTCCTAAAATCACTGACCACTCACTTTTGCTTCCCCCCTGCACTTCTTCTCTACCACTTTCTTCAGCACTACCTGCTCACCACTCTACACTCTTTCGTCCCCGACTTGCCAGCAAAACTCTCCCTCCAAATGCATCTCCCTGTGACACCATCCACCACTCACTTCTACATCCGTCTTCCACTACTGCTAACCTCTGTTCAGTTCCTTATACTCACAAATGGCAGCCCCCTCCTCACACTTATGTACAATGCAGCCACCCCCTGAACTCCCATACAATGCAGCCCCCTTTATGGATATCATAGCAGAGCGTCCCAAAGGAACCCTGGGAAAGTCCTGTTTGAGGTTTATAGATCTCCCAGGTTCCTTACTTATATCTATAAGGATCTCTGATATGCGCTCCAGTGCAGGGCTTACCTCTCTCTTCATGAGCAATTCAATCCACCTGGGACTTGTACCCAAAGCTCTTGGCCTGGGGATCAGACAAGCCCTGTCTGGAGAGCTGAAAGGTTGGTGGAAACAAACAAGCTGTAGGCTTGATCAGTCGGATAGTTAGGACCTGCATTACTGTGTATTGAGAGCCAGGACACGGCTTGGTTTTTCTTTGATATTTTTGTGCCCTGTTTATTTTGGTTAAACACTGTACAGCACTTTGTATATAGTTTTGTAAATGGCACTAATAAACACCTTCACTGTTTGCCACTAATCTCACTGGATTTGGTATATGAGTCTGAAAGACTAGTTGTAAGCCGTGTACCGGGGTGGGCTCCCAACACCAGCTTTTGCCACAACAGAATTTTACTTAGATGTGTCAAATAAACACAACCACAAATGCTGGGAACATACAATAAATTTACATACACCCAGCCCAAAGGCTGAGACCCTTGTGCTGCACAGCACGGCGCCTCCTGATGGATGAAGGTAGAAAGTGAAGTCATTTACCTACTGGCGGGCACAAATAAGCTGCCACACCTTACCTGCTATTACCCTAAAAGAGCAGGAACCAGTGTATGGGTGTATGGTATGGGCTAGCCTGCGGTGCAGCACAACAGCTTACAATCTTACACAAATCTACAGTATTCCCTCTCCCATAACTGGTCCTGTAGCACGTGCCTGAGTATTCCTTCTGAGCAAAACGCCAGTCTGGCTTGAGTTTGTAGGATTTTATCAGTTCTCCAATCTGAAATGTCACTTTAAGTTGTGGAGTCCTTCCAATGATCAGTAACAACACTTGTGGCCTGACACAAACAGAGACCCTAACTAACTAACTATAGGCCTTTCTCAGTCTCAAAGCGCCAACACTGAAATGAGGTGCGTGCACAATCTTACCGACCCAGGTCTGCTTTGCACCCCCTGGTGACTCTGAACAGAACAAATGTCTCTCCAACAAGCAGCAATCTCATCAGCATTCCTGGCAGCAATCTTCCTTTCTCTGAACAGGATCAGCGTCTTGAACACCATCAGCTTCACTTAGCTGCATTTCTGATTACGGAGGGATGTTCTCACACCTGGATGGCATCGGATTCTCAGCTCACACACAGCCCCATTCTCCAAAGCATGGCTGCTGTCTCCTCTTCCTGTTCACTCGACTCCTGTGTGTAAACCCTACCTCTTCATGACTATAGAAGTATCTATGCAGTCTGAGGCTGTGTTAGAAAAAAAGTGACATCTTGTGGCTAAACCACAGAATGTCAGTCAAAACATTTGATTTACTCTAAACAGTGTTCAAACAATGAGAGCTGTTTCCCCATCTTACATGCTTACCCCAGGAAGCATATATCCTGGCTGCCTATCCCCAGCTCACAATATGTACCGGGCAGCCCCACTCACATGCACATGCAATGCAGCCTACCTCCCCCTCACACATACGGTACATGCAATGCAGCCCCGCTTATTTCACATATTCATACCATGCAGCCTCCTCACACATACCATGCAGCCCCCTGCTCCCCTCACATACATACCATGCAGCCCCCCACATACATACATACAATGCACCCCCCTTCTCACACATAAATACCATGCAGCTCCATTCCACCTCACACATACATACAATGAGCCCCCTCACACATACAATGCAGCCCCCCGTCACACAAAGTGATAATCATTCTATGCAGAGGGGAGCGGGGAATGGACATTTCTGTGTCCTCCTGTTCACTTTCCTGAAGCTGGTGGATGTGGTCTTGGGTTCCTGTTAAGAATGGGAGCCATGCTGGGGGGTCCTGTGGGGGATGACAACCATCCATACCGTGAAAATGATTGGTGGCTATAAAGCCACCAGATCATCTTCACTTTACAGCCAGGAGCTGCCTGAGGAAAACTGGTACAAGCTGAATGCTGCTAGTGCCTCTAGTGTGCAGTGAGTTAGGAAAATGTAATGGCTCCCCGTACTGTGGTGAGCCTGGAGAATTGTTTTGGGTTTACTTTAGGTCAAGTTGGAGGCCTCTACAGGTCAGACCTCTGGTACCTTCCCCTGGTTCTAGAATTTTTAGAAGCTAGCAGGTGGAGGAAAGAGGTGGTGATGCATATTTATGGAAGTTTGACCAATCCCAGGCAGAAGGCCTGGCAATGTGTTTGAGATGGGCCTATGAATATGAAAGAGCCTAGCCTGCAGGGGAGTCTCGTTATCAGGGAGGGGGGGGGGGTTGAGGCCTGGGAGGGGACCCTGGCGAAGGGGGCTGTGCCTCCAGGCTGGAGATGAGAAAGGAAAGAACTGGAAAAAGGTATCTACAATACCCTGCAGTCTGAAGGCAGCCATGTGTTCTGGTAGTATGAATAACTTGGGCTTTTAGAGTTCGTTCAGGCTAGGTTCACACTTATGCAGTGCTGTACATTGCATGTTATTTGCACAGGAACTGCACCGCATTCCTGTGCAAATCACATGCGAATTGTGTGTGGTATGATTTGAGCCATACATTATGTATGGCTCAAATCGCACTGTATCCGCACCAAAAAGGTGCAGGACCCTTTTTTGGGTCCGCACTAGAATTGGATCGCATGGGTATTCACCCATGCAATCCAATTCTGCACATCACACCACATTTTTCGGACCAATTTTGGGGTGTTAACTTAACATACACACCCGCAGCGGTTCGCATGAACAGGGTGCGATTCTGATGCGGTGCGGAATTCACACTGAAAACGCTGCAAATTCTGCACCGCATCAGTGTGAACCAGGACTTAAGGTGTCAGCATGCCAAGCTTGATTTTATACACCTGTGGCCATGGAGGTGATTGGAACATGCTGCGAATTCCGCACCGCATCAGTGTGAACCCAGGCTCAAGGGACCTAGTGCTCTGTAAAGTAACAAGGCTACTGATCCTTAAAGGGACTGATACCACTTTGCCTGGAGTACTGTTCAGGATCCATTTTTCTTGTACATAGTATAAGAAGGTCTGTCCTCAAGTTGTTTCATCCAGTCAAGTTGGGCATCCCATAATCCCCAATCCCTATCCAAGTTGTTTACCCTTAATAAAACAACAAAAACAAGCCCAAGGACTGGTCATTGTCTCTGCAAGAAGGCTGAAAAATACTTGTTGCCTGGCTGTGCAGGAGTAGGGGGGGGACCCAAAAACTTAGCGGCTCCTTATTGAGTAGCGTGACAATTCTTTGGACATACTATGTACATCCAAAGAACTGAAATAGTTGGGCTCAGAACAAGCCTTAATGCTCTGTCTATATTCTGTGTGTAGAAAAGCATATTGTATTAAAGAGTTTCGTTTTATACAAACTAAATTTAGTTTTGCGCTTTATGTGAGTCTAGAAGACTGTCACTTGGGTTTAGTAATTCAAGAACTATTTAACAGTGTCCCATACTCCACCCCCCCAATAACCAGCACTATGTAGCCACGTCCTTTGTTGACTACGGCATACTGTGCACTCCGCATATCCATGTTTAACTGTGTTTTTTTGTTTTTTTTAAAACTAAAGATGGGAATAATGCATGTGACTGTGTTTGAACCTAGTGATTGGCTGCTAGGCCTAAGCACTGTCACAGGGGAGAAGGTCACATACTCTCCCATACCTCATAGTACTGTGTGATTGTAGTATCACTGGCTGTGATAGAAGAAGAACAGAGGGGAGCACAGGCAAGTAAGTATATGGGGTCAGGAGGGCCTCTTGAAACAACAGTCACTTTGCCCTATAAAGACAAGAATTGGCAATAATGGGCAAGCAATGGTTTTTTAAGTAGCAAAAAGTAAAGCATGTTTGCCAGTTAAGACTGCCTTATCCAGTACATATGCACTCCAGCCAAGTAGTGGAGGGTGATTTCAGGTAAAGGGTAAGAAAGGAGACTTGGTGAAAAGATTAACCTCCATTAATCTATCCATGTCCTGGATCAGTAAACATTTTGCACTTTGTAAGAACTAAGTCACTTATTTTAATATAATCAGTTTACTGTATACTATATGGTTTTTTTAACATTTGATTTTTTTTTATTGCCTGCCCACTCTGCAGAAACATTCTGTCCAATTAGGTAGGCTATTTATTAAGTGGAAATTAACAAAAAACAGAATCGTTTCATCTTGTAAGTCTCTGCAAAAATTAACCTAATCCAACTGGTCACCACAGGACACCATTTTTTTTCTCCATGTTTTCTCTCTTTTTTTATTCCTCCATGTTTTTATAAATAGTCCTGTAGGGTGCTACGGTCTCTGACCGGTTTCAGTTCTGTGTACACGAGCCACTCATGTCTTTCTGCAAATCCAAACCAAGGATGTTAAGGATATTAGTTAAAACAAATGCAAATAACCACTTAAAGCAGAGCTCCACCCAGAAGGGGAAGTTCCATCTTAAGGCCTCGTCTCATGCTCCCTGTTAAGGTTTTGCACCTTTGGGAAGAGGGGGGGAGCAGGAACCCCATTTTGACAGGTACCTGCACCCACCTCCGCTGCGATTGCCAAGGCGATTGGAAACAGAAGTCTTCCAACCCCCCCTCCACACACACACACACGCATGCACAGTGCAGTGGGCACTTGTTGTTGCTGTGGGTGCAGCTTGTTTTGAAATGTGCTGCATCTTTGGTGCACTTTTCAAAACTGCACCTCCCCATTGAAATCAATAAAAAAAGCTTCAAAAACACATGTGTTTTTTCAACTGAGCAGTGTAAAAGCACTCTTAAGCTAATGTCAGTTAGGCAACTCATCCACAAATCACCAGTAGAAGAGTGTCTTCCACTCTCCTCTATGGAATTGCTCCCTCTTTGGCCCCTAGCACTGCTCAATTCCAGTTGTTAACAACTTTTATTGCCATTGCAAGAAATGTAAATATCCCTTGTGATTACAATAAATTATGACAGATTCTCTTTATGGAGAGATCTGGGGTCCATAAGACCCAACATCTCTCCTCTACAATGGAAAGCATCAGATGGGAAAAAAAAATTCTATTGCTTTCCCAAAAAAAGTACGTCACTCCTGGCTTTCTAGGTCATAGAACTGAACGGAGAACATCCCTCTGTCCATCCCTATGGCCAGTCACCACAACCCCCAAATTGGTTCCCCAGATGAGACGGGTAAGCCTGAGAGCCATCAGAAAGCAGTGGGGGGTCAACCCCTCCCATCACTTCTAAAAGTGATCCCGTGGCTAATCAGCCATTCAGATCACCTATAGCAGAAAGAGCAGTGGCTGCTGAAAATTTGAATACAAGGGCTATGGCATTCAGCTGAAGCCATAACCCCAGTAAATCACTTGAAAACCATGACATATATTTACCGTTAGGCAGTCTTGAACTAGTACAAGAAATCTCAAGATGACAGCTCTCTGATCCCAAAATCCTCTGGGATAATCTAAAATTCTATCTATATATCTTCTGCATTTCACAGTGGTTGCCCACTCCTCAATAGAAATCCCAGGACAAGTCCATTATTACCCCTCTACAAAAATACACAATGTAAAAAAAAATTTCAAACATGAGAATGTGGAATAGTTTTGGTTAACTTTAACTTTTATTAACACATAAAGCATAACCATTAACTCTGTATAACCGGCCTTAGGCTCAATTCACAAAGCTTTAACACAATGATGGGGATCTTTATTTTAAGCCAGGTGACTAATTTTTAATCCTTATTGGACTCAACTGATATCAACACATTAAAGGATAAGTTCACATTAAAAATTATAAATGCACATTTTCCAGGTAAAAAAAATAGATTTTATTTTTTTTTCTTGGGAGCCTGTAAAGCATTTCACCTGTGATCAGCAAATTTCGGGTGTAATGTCCTGCTGCTGCAGACTGTCAGTGTAGCTCTATGGCCGTACCTACGATACAGGCTGGCAATTACTGAATGAAAGGAAGCACAATGGACTATGAGAACACTCAACTCAATGCCCTCGCAGTTCAAAAACTGCAATTGTGGGCATTCATCCACAGAAATCTGTGAATGGATAACATGGCCATGTGGGCAGAAAATGTGACAGCAGGTGAGGATAGAAGATGCCCAGCTCACTATCACAGGGAGAGGGGGAAGTGCTGCAAGAGCGGGAACATGTTACATGTTCCAGTCTAAAAATGGGTGGAAAAGTTAACATGTTCCCAAAGGTGAACTCGTCCTTTAAGGGCCCTTTCACACTGATGTATTTTTTACTGCATTTTTACCTTGCTAAAATGGAAGAAAAATACACTGTATTGCCAAAAGTACTGGGCCAGCCCTCCAAATCATTGTATTCAGGTGCTCCAATTACCTCTATGGCCACAGGTGTATAAAATCAAGCACCTAGACATGCAGACTGTTTCTAAAAACATTTGTGAAAGAGTGGGTTGCTCTCAGAAGTTACTAACTGTCAATAGCTAAAGACCGCCAAACTTCGTGTGGCCTTCAGAATAGCACAAGAGTGCATAGAAAGCTTCATGGAATGGGTTTCCATGGCTGAGCAGCTGCATCCAAGCCTTACATCACCAAGTGCAATGCAAAGTGTTGGATGCAGTGGTGTAAAGCACGCTGCCACTGGACTCTAGAGCAGTGCAGATGTGTTCTCTGGAGTGACAAATCACTCTTCTATGTCTGGCAATCCGATGGACGTGTCTGGGTTTGGCAGTTGCCAGGAGAACAGTACATAACTTATTGCATTGTGTAAAGTTTGGTGGAGGGGGGATTATGGTGTAGGATTGTTTTTCAGGGGGTTGGGCTTGGCCCCTTAGTTCCAGTGAAGGGAACTCTTAGGGCATCAGCATACCAAGACATTTTGGACAATTTCATGCTCCCAACTTTGTGGGAACAGTTTGGGGATGGCCCCTTCCTGTTCCAACATGACTGCGCACCAGTGCACAAAGCAAGATTCATAAAGACATGGATGAGCGAGTTTGGGGGAAGGAACTTGACTGGCCTGCACAGAGTCCTGACCTCAACCCGATAGAACACCTTTGTGATGAATCAGAGCGGAGACTGTGAGCCAGGCCTTCTCATCCGACATCAGTACCTGACCTCACAAATGCGCTTCTGGAAGAATGGTCAAACATTCCCATAGACACACTCCTGAACCTTGTGGACAGCCTTCCCAGAAGAGTTGAAGCTGTTATAGCTGTAAAGGGTGGGCCAACTCAATATAGAACACTACAGACTAAGACTGTATTTCCCTGTAAATCCTTTTGGATTCTTCACATCCCTGTGCTGTGGGTGTGGTTCATTTTGAAAAGTCATGCATGCTGCATCTTTGGTGCACTTTTCAAACTGCACCAAAACAGCACTCCTCCATTGAAATCAATGGAAAAAGCATCAAAGACGCAACTGAGTTTTAATGTGTTTTTTCAATAAAGCAGTGTAAAAGCACCCCTAGGCTAATGTCAGGTAACTTATCCACAAATCTCCAGCAGCAGAGTGTCTTCCACCTACCTCTATGGAATTGCTCCCTCTTTGGCCTCTAGCACTGCTCAATCCCAGTTGTTGGCTATGGGAGCGACATCTCATTATCTCGGCTAGTGAGGGAGCGATTCCATAAGGACAGACAGGCATCCTCTTAGTGATCTTGCCATTGGTCATTTGAGCTCAGGTGTCCTCAGAACTCATCTGTAGCTGAATTCTGAACTTTTTTGCTCCAGTAAGCTGTGGCCTGGGTCATTCCTTTCCTGCAGGTTAGCTCATGTGAAGAAAGAGGCAGACTTCAGGGTGGGGAATGACCTGGCTTGCAGCTCATTGGATTAAGAAAGTGTGCCACTTTGGCATTTGTCTAGAAATGAGTTTGGGGGACAACTGAGCTCTCCTCTAATAATGATCCGTATCCTTGTGTCTCACTAGAGGGCACTCCAGTCTGAGTATGATGTTGTGCTGTTCTCTCTCATGTCTGATTGTTCCATTTCTCTCTCTAATGTTCTTTCTGCCACAGTTATGTTTGTGTTGTAGTGCTAGCCCTACATAATGCGGTGCTGTCTTTAAATATGCCTTGGTCATCTTTATCAAGATTTTACTGATTTGAAGACAAGCAACGATTAATCTGGCATTCTGCTTTATCCTTCAAGATTTAATGTTCATTTGCTCAACATGATTCTGTACATGTTAGAAATTGGGCTGATCCAAAATGGCTCTCAGCTGTAATAAGCCAGGTTGCTGGGCTTGTTTTATATTAAATCCAAGCTGTAGATAGACATAAAGGACTGATGCCTGCTAAATATTTTAACTATGTTTTCAGAAAACTCGTTTTATATTTTTGTTCTTTGGTTTCTTTTGATTTTTTTTTTTTGTTATAGCAAGGACTGCATCTGTTAAGGGGGGGGAAGTTGAAGTATAGGCAGGTGTAGGCAGTCTCCCATCCTGTAGGTGGCACTGTGCCATAGTTACAGCAGGAGAAGTTTGTTAAAGTGGAACTTTACCCATACCACTTGATGAAAAATATTATTTAGTAAGGAACATACATTCCGCATTATTAATTTATACTACCAAAATAAGTGTGTGTTGTAAAGTGCTGTTTCTTCATGCTGGAAGCTGCCATTTTTCTTGTAGCACCCACTAGTGCATCCACTTGGTTCATGGTAGTGAGTTAGCCTGAATTACTGTGGGTTCAGTGTGAGATCAGGTTGGTTGGCTCAGCAGGTTGGGATTCTATCACCTCCACCTGGCTCTAGAGGTCCATGGAAGCTTCCAGACGCCAAAGGGAAGAGGGGTGGAGACTTCAATCTGCATATTCATGAGAGTCTGACCAATCCCAGGCTAAGAGACCCTGGTAATGTGGTAGAACTATAGACAAAAATGATAAAAAACGGGATCCACTGCCAAAATGTTATACAGATTATGTAGCCGACTCACCAACATTAAAGGGGGTGTTCTCAGGACCAGAAGGACATGTAATAAAAAACAAACATGGGTAAAGGGCCCACAATAAGTCCCAAAGAGAACAATTATGCAACTTGAAAAATATTTATTAACAACATCCAGTATGTAATAATGCAATTACCCCTCCACCCTGCACAAGATAAAACACGACAACGTTGCCATGTAATAACACCCACTCGGGCACATAGATACGCACTCCACACACACTAGATTATGCAATGTACAGGAGCAGGGCCATGAAAAATATAAGGCCCTATTTGCACAATGCTGAATATGAATGCAATTGTGTCAACAGCAAAAAAGCAAAAGTATGAGATTATGGGCCCCTAAATCGGTGTATATATATGGGTAGCACATAAACGTTTGTCTTTAACCACCTCCCACCCGCCATATAGTCCAATGACAGGCGCAAGGTGGTTCTCTTATTCTGGGAGGACGTCATATGACGTCCTCCCATTCTAACCCGCGCATGCGTGGTTCAGGGAGCGTGCCGCCTATCAGTGCCGCCTAACAGTGCCAGTCAGTGCCGCCTGTCAGTGCCAGTCAGTGCCATGTATCAGTGCTGCCTTTCAGTGCCCATCAGTGCCACCTACCAGTGCCTCCTCATCAGTGCCCATCAGTGCCACCTATCAGTGTCCATCATTGCAGTCTATCAGTGCCCACTACTGCAGCCTCATTAGCGTATATCAGTGAAGGAGAAAAATCACTTATTTACAAAATTTTATAACAAAAACTAAGAAATAACGTTTTTTTTCCAAAATTTTCAGTGGTTTTTGGTTTGTTTAAAAAAAAATAAAAAAACCCAAAGGTGATTAAATACCACCAAAAGAAAGCTCTATCAGTCACAAAAAAATGATAAAAATTTCATATGGGTACAGTGTTGCATGACCGCGCAATTGTCATTCAAAGTGCGACAGTGCTGAAAGCTGGAAATTGGCCTGGGCAGGAAGGGGGTATAAGTGCCCTGTAGGCTAGCGGTTAAGAATGATGATAGAGGCAGTCCATCAGTCTTGAGGGGATATATGTCTTCAGTACTTGCATATAATCCTGCATGAATAATCTCCACTTGCAGTCAAAGTATTTAAAGTGTAATAATAATGTCCCTGAGCGTAGCATACAATGATTCCATCCATATAGACAACAGCGACCCATGACCAGGGGCGGACTGACCATTCGGGTATTGCCCGAGAGCCTGGGGTCTCTCCCTCTCCCCCCTCTCTCTCTCTCCCTCCCCCCTCTCTCTCCCTCTCTCTCTCTCCCCCCATCCCCCCTCTCTCCCTCCCTCTCTCCCCCCTCCTCCCTTCTCTCTCTCCCCCCTCGCCCCCCCTCTCCCCCTTCTCTCTCTCTACCCCCCTCTCCCCCCCTCTCTCCCCTTACCCCCCCCTCTCTCCCTCTCTCTCCCCCTCTCCATCTCCCCTCTCTCCCCCCCCTCTCTCTCTCCTCTCTCTCCCCTGCCCCCTCCTTTCCCCCCTCTCTCCCCACTTCTCTCTCTCCCCCTCTTTTCCCCCTCTCTCTCCCCCTCCCTCTATCTCTCTACCCCCTCTCTCCCCCCACTCTCTCTCTCTCCCCGCCCCCCTCTCTCTCTCCTCCTCCTCTCTCCCCTCCCTCTCCCCCTCTCTCACTCCCCCCCCTCTCTCTCTCTCCTCTATCCCCCCTCTCTCCTCTCTCCCCCTCCCCCCTTATCTCTTTCTCTCCCCCTCTCCCTCTCTCTATATATATCTCTATCTCTCCCCCCTCTCCCTCCCCCCCCCTCTCCCCCCTTCTCTCTCTCCCCCCTCCCCCTTCTCTCCCCCCACTTTCTCCCCTTATCTCCCCTCTCTCTCTCTCCATCTCCCCTCTCTCTCCCCCTCTCTCTCTCCTCTCTCTCCCCTGCCCCCTCCTTTCCCCCCTCTCTTTCTCTCCCCCTCTTTCCCTCTCTCCCCCCTCTCTCCCCTCCCTCTATCTCTCTACCCCCTCTCTCCCCCTCTCTCTCTCTCCTCCTCTCTATCCCTCCTCTCTCCTCCTCCTCTCTCCCCTCCCTCTCCCCCTCTCCCCTCTCTCTCTCTCTCCCCTCTATCTCCCTCTCCCCCTCTCCATCCCCACCATCAGGGGCCCTGGTGAACAAGTGCTCCGGAACTTAGACTCCGCGGTCTGGGGAGGCCCTATCAGTGGATTGCTAGAGGTGCTGCCAGGTGGTCCCTTACAGACACAGTCCTCCACTCACTGTGATGGGAATACATTAGACCTTGTTTTCTCCCATCTTTTCATTCCCTGCCCGTCTCACTACCTGCCCCCTGGATCCTGTCCCCTCATAACGACTACGGTCACCCTCTTCTATCCTATGCTCCCTCACTCACATCTTCAATCTCTCCCTCTCTAACGGCGCCTTCCCCACCCCTCTAAAGCATGCGCACATCACTCCCATACTTAAAAAGCCCTCGCTGGACCCCACCAGCCTGAACTACTTAAGACCCATCTTCCTGTTCCCGTTTACCTCTAAACTCTTAGAGCACTTAGTCTACAATCGCCTGAGCTCCCACCTCACCGACAACAACCTTCTTGACCCTTTACAGTCTGGCTTTCGCTCATTCCACTCCACTGAAACTGCCCTACTAAAACTCACTAATGATTTACTAACTGCTAAAACCAATGACCACTACTTCGTACTCTCTATTACTTGACCTCTCTGTGGCTTTTGATACTTTCGACCATCCCCTCCTCCTAAAAAAAAAAAAAAACTACACTCTCTTGTCCTCCGAGACTCTGCTCTCTCCTTGTTCTCCTCCTACATATCACAGCTCTCCTTCAGTTATCTATATCTCTGGCTCCTCCACTCCCCTCCCTCTTTCTGTAGGGGTCCCTCAAGGTTCTGTCCTTGGACCCCTTCTCTTCTCCATCTACACCTCCTCCCTTGGTCACATGATAAACTCCCATGGCTTTAAGTACCATCTCTATGCTGATGATGCACAAATCTATCTTTCTATTCCTCACCTCACCCCTTCAGTCTTCTCTCGCATTACTAAACTACTAAGTGACATATCAGAATGGATGTCCCTCCACTTCCTCAAACTCAGTCTTTCCAAAACTGAGCTCATACTATTTCCTCCAGCCCGTGCCCCTCCCCTGACTTCTCCATCGAGATCAATAATACGACCATCAGTCCCTCCCCTCATACCAGGGTACTAGGTGCAATCCTAGACTCCCATCTGTCCTTTCAGCCCCAAATCCAATCGCTGTCCAAATCTTGTAGACTTTGCCTGCGCAACATCTCCAGGATACGCCCGTTCTTAACCTCTGAAACCACTAAGCAACCTATTCACTCCCTGGTTATCTCTCGACCTTGACTATTGTAACTCCCTCCTCATTGGCCTACCTCATCACAGGCTATCCCCCTCTTCAGTCTATCATGAATGCTGCTGCCAGACTCATCCACCTTACTAACCGTTCCTTATCTGCCACTGCTCTCTGCCAATCCCTCCACTGGCTTCCCATTACCCAATGGATATAATTCAAAACATTAACAATAACGTATAAAGCCATTAATAACTCTGTCCCAAATTACATCACCGATCTTGTCTCCAAATATCACTCAAACCGTATTCTCCGCTCCTCGCACGACCTCCTACTCTCTAGCTCCCTTGTCTCCTCCTTCCATGCTCACTTTTAAGCGATCTCTGAAAACCTATCTCTTCAGGAAAGCTTGTCCTGCCCTCAGCTAACAATGGAACCTTCTATTTCTCCTACCAGTCCATCCCCCACAGTTATTACCTTTTGTACCACTAGCCCCTCCCTCTTAGATTGCAAGCTCCAAGGAGCAGGGCCCTCCTATCCCTCTTGTATTGAACTGTATTGTTGCTGTATTGTCTCCCGTTATATTGTAAAGCTCTGAGCAAACTGTTGGCGCTATATAAATCCTGTATAATAATAATAATTATAATGATTTAATTTTATGTTCTGAGTAGTGTGTTATGCACAGTGCACAAAATGTATTTTTACAGCATACTTTGTACTATTTGAACATAGTTTATATAAGGGATGCTTACAAGGTTTGGTGCCATTCCTCCCATTGTAGTTTATCAGCAGGGGTTCTGTTTTCTAATTAGAGCAAATATTCCGCTAGTCACATGAAAAGGCTGCTGCTGTGTGGAGCAGGTCATTTGCTGGAGAAAACTAGATTGACATCTTTTTCCATGCAGTGAGAGACACCCAGGATTTCCATGCAGTGAGAGATACCCAGGCATGTCATGTGATTACTATTGGGTGGGGACTGTGTTCCTCCAGATGCTCCTTTTCCCATGTCATATTGGGACACAGTGGCTATGTTCATGCTACTGTGTTCCCCAATAGACAACAGTGAGATGCCAACAAAGGAATGCATGCATCTCCTGTGCATTCCTGTGCCAGGAAAAGAGGGTCCTACGCGGGGCACAGAGCTAATCAGTCCGTGTGAATGAGGCTGATATGTGGAAACCACACTGCCTCATCAAGGCCCTTTTGTGTAGTGTGGTCTCTAATCCATGAGGGCCTCCATCTTGAAGCATATATAGCAATAGATACATCAAGTGCAGGTATGCCTGAAGGTAGCTCATTCAAGGTGTAGGGACATGTTAGAACCCTAGCACAGCACAATGACAGCTGAAAATTTCCAGTGTGTCCCAATGCTAAATCCATTAGGTTAAAAAAAAAAGGGAAATATATTTGGTATGTGTGTATATATATATATATATATATATATATAAAATTAAAAAAAAAACAGTGGTGATCAAATAACACCAAAAGAAAGCTCTATTTGTACAGTGTTGCATGACTGTGCAATTGCCAGTTAAAGTAACACAGTGCTGAATAGCAAAAAATGGTCTGGTCATGAAGCCGGTAAAGGTTAAAAAATAATTAGGGTGTGTTTATGCCTCCAGCCAAATTGTATCTACCATGAAGATGCCCCAGGGTTTTTAAAACCTATCAATGGCCATGCTGGTATACTCTTCACATCATGTTGTAACCCTAGCTCTATCCCTCTTTTCCGCAATTTCGAACAATGTTTTCCCACCAGCTCAGCATCTGATTAGCTGAGCCAGTTTTACTTTGGGGATGGGGCCATGTTTATGCTCCTACACCTCAGCATTTGGTGTGAATGTTTGGTGTGAATGTCCTGCAGACAATTATTATACAGAATTTATATAGCACTAACAGTTTGTACACTTTACAAAAACAAGGGAGGTAGTAGAGTTAGAATGTTCAATACAAGAGGACCCTGCTTACAATCTAAAAAAAAGGGGGGGGGGGCAAGTGATACAAAAGGTAATAACTGTGAGTGATGAGCTGATGGAGTGGCTCACTGGCTGTGGTTGACAGCAGCGGAAGCCAATGACTTCTGCTGTCACAGCCAATGAGGAGGGAATGCCGCAGCTGGTATGCATAGATCTCTAGGGCGTCTGCACACTGGAGAGAGGAGCAGTGTTGACACCCTTGGACAGCAGCATTGTCAATCTGGGGAGAGGGTAGTATTTGGTGCACTAGCATATTAAGATGTACTGGGCTTGACAGATGGACTTGATATAATAAATGTTTGTTTTGGGGTTTAATACCTCCCTAATAGCCTGGGCTTTCAAGTTGCTGATTGCAGTTTGGGATTTCTCAGTTGCAAAATAACAGGAGAGCCAGGTGTCACTGCTTGCTAGTCATGTAGTATGTGATGTCATTATCTTTCTCTGCTGAAATGCGAACTATACAAAGATCTTCATGTGCCTGAAGTCTCATCATTGTGGTCAAACACATACAGTTTTTTTTTAGTTTTTTTTTTTTAATTCAGCCTATGAATGAAAAATCCAATGGATTCCTCCATTGGAGTGATAGAGTGCGAACGCACCTATCCTTTGCTGCGGCCATGGTATTTTGACACCCACAAGGGTACAATGGTCCAGCTATCCTGGACCTGAACTTGTGGAAAAAAAAAACAGTCCCTTGATAGTCTCATTATTTTAATTTATTCTTTTTATTTTGTTTACAAAATAATGAAAAAAATGTAAGTAAATAAATCAACAGTACTCAAATACACAAAAAGGGAAGAACACTGTGTAGAGCAAAGAAACACCTCTCCGTTCTGTTCTTGTCTGTGGGAGGACTTGACATCCTTGTCTACAATGCAGAACCACTGTTTCTCCTTTGTGTGTGCTGCTGTTGAAGGCGCCATGACAAAACAACCACATACAGCAAGCAAAAAGCCTGTGGGATCAAGATATAACATAAAGTGATTGTAAAGGTTATGTTTTTTTTAAACTTACAAACATGTCATACTTTCCGAGCAATCCTAACCTCCTCTTCCGGGGTCTCCTGCTGGTGTGGTTTGCTCCTTCTCCTCTCCATCTGCAAACTGCTTGTTATGGGACCAAACAAGCAGGCTCAATCCTGGGAAGGGCTGTGCAAGTCTATAGACAGATATAGCGTGGCTCAGCCCTTCCCCCCACTCCCTTTCCATGGTATTTAAATGAGAACAGCAGGAACCAGCATCTCCAGCTTCTGCTGAGTCTCCTGTACGAAGAGAGAGAGCAGAGAGAAGCAGCTGCAGAGGGCACAGCACTGGACCGAGATTGGTCTCAGGTAAGTATTTAAAGGAAAGGGGGAGGCACAGACACTGGAAGGTTTTTTCCTTAATGTATTTCGTAAATACATTAAGGTAAAAACATTTTTGACTTTAGAACCATTTTAAGTATTTCTCGATTCTACTTAATCCCTACAACTAAACAAGGAATTAAATCTTGCTTTTTGAGTGAAGGGCTAATGATACTAATATCTTACTGGAGTTTACATTTTAGTAAACTAAACTATCTTTAAGTCAATCAAGACTTGCAGCTTCACAGTTGACTTCGCACTGCGCATGCGTGAGCCAGGCCTCGCTATCTGAATCGTCCCGCAGCCTCCTGTGACATGTCCCAGAAGGTTGCAGGTGGGGGGGTCTGAACTTCCGTTGCGATCACCTAGACACTCATAGCAGAAGTGGGAGCTGGTACCTGTCACCATGTGATAGAGAAGGGGGGGGGGGGGTGCAAAACCAAAAAACCTATTAACAAAATAAAGTAGAAAAAGCTAAATTGAGAGCTTTCACTTTGGCAAAGTGTTGCGGATATCAAAATTGGCAATTTTTCCAAAATCACTTAGCTGATCCCTACTGGCAGTATACATGGATGTTTTAACTAGTCTAAAGCTGGCCATACACTGATCAAAATGTGTCTGTTCCAGTGTGTTGTCCTCCCCGCTTTACAGAAGATAACTATCTAAAAGATTTCTGTTGAAGGGACATATTGGAAAATGTTTGGACTATCAGCAGCTGCAGCCAGTTAACTGCAGCAACTGCTCAGTGTATTCTGACAGCCATAGGGGATGTTGTTAAAACAGTGTCTCAGCAGGGAGATTCCTCCATGTACCTCATGTGGATGCAAGAATCTGTTCATCAGGGCAAACAAAAAACTAATGTAAAAGGAAATAAACTGTATGGCCAGCTTAGGTCATCCAGTTTACTGGTTGATGCAGCAGAGCTGTGTGTAGTAAATGCTAAAAGGCCAGCAAGCTCTTCTGGCTGTGGTCAGGGTAGACATCAGTGATACTTATGAAATCGTATAATGCTGCGCTGTTGTACCTTCAATTCCATACCTTCAGCATTCTGTGACCTTCACATGTGATGTGATGTGCAATAGTATACAAGAAAACCAGTAAATAATCTCTATAACAACTTGTGTAATACTATAGACTACTACAGTGATACGTGAAATAAAAAGTGCTCTAAAACACCTCTCACTTTGGTGTTAATAGAAAATGCCAGTGACCATAAACAATACTGAAATAAAAGAAAATAAATAGAACCAAATGAATAATAAAACCAAATGAAAAGTAACATGTGAAGTCTCTCTTTAAATGCATGGAGGTTGGAGGATTCGTCCAGTGGAGGTACCCCGATGCATTAACCTTTATAGGTCTATGTATATCTCCATGAAGGTGAGAGTTCTGTGAGCACTGAGGTGGCATGATTGATGTATATTGCAAGCCACAGTGGAGCGCTATTATGGATGGTGATGGTTCCTGAATCACAAAAGAAGTCTTGTGTTGTTGATATATGAACTTTCCAGGCAAATAAGGAGGGACTTCACACCTCAATGTTCATTGGGTTTTATTCTTCATTTGGTTATATTTGTTTTTATTTCAGCATTGTTTATGGTCACTGGCATTTGCTATTAATATCCAAGGCTGGCCATACATTATACAATTTTCCTTTAGATTTACCCAAACCATATAATATGAGGTCAAACCTAAACTCTTTCAATGTGTATGCAATCAGGCAGGCCCTTGCAGCACATAGTTGAAGGTAAATTGAACAAGAAAATTGTACAATGTATGGCCATCTTAAGTGAGAGGTGTTTTAGAGCACTATTTATTTCACATATGGTATCACTGCAGCAGTCACAGACTGTTGAAGGTATGGAATTACAGGCACAGCAGGGCAGCATTATACGATTTCATGTCTGTCATTTAGATGTGGGAACACAATTTTAAACCAGCATTAGCTGGTAACATTTTACTTCTCACTCATGATTGGTAGCTCAGGAGTAACACTCTACACATTGACATCAGTGAAATCCCACTCTGCTGTGAAGCTAAGATACCCATAGATGATCAAATAGATGATTTGGTTTTCTTTTCTTCCACCAATCGGTGGAAAGAAAGAAGGAAAGAAATCTCTCGATTCCCCCATCAACAGTGGATCGACTTGGGTACAATCAGCCTGTCCATATATGGATCGAAATTTGGCCGGTCCCTGCTGAACTGATCAAATTTCCATCCCTGTATGGCCTGCTTAACATAGACATGCACTTGATCAAACGTCTCAAACAAAAGCAATGGTGCTGTCTGTGCTCACTGTCTACACATATGGTTATGTCAGATCATTTCACAAGGAGAAAAGCCCATTAAACTGTTCTCTGAATAAACGTTGTTTCCTTGGACCTCACATCTATCAAGCATCAATGGACAGTTGGGGATTGAAATTGATTAAGTGAGAAGATGTCAAACACAGATGGGATGGGTGCAGTACTACTGTGACTGGTCTTCACTCACACACACAATTCTTCCAAACACGTGTACTTTTCATGGACAGCTTTCCAATGCTGAATTACATAACTCTGGTCTAACCACTTAAGTTCCTAATGGCAGAGCTGTTTATATCTTTTCATATAATCTGTCAGTGCTGTCATTTTAGCTTCAGAAACTGACAGGACTGACAGGACTATTAATAAACAAATTGGCAATGCCCAGTCTTTGACCCCAAGGGAACTTTTGACTTAAATGAGCTATATATGTCCCAAGTGCATTGCAACAATGTTTCAGTTCATTGTTGTAAAAATCAGCTACAGCCCCACATCTATAGCCCATGGGTTTGGGCAACAGCTGCACCCTCTCCTTGAAGCACTCTAAGATTTCTATTGATCCATCGCTGCCCCACATTTGATCTCTGTGGACAACAGTTGATGGATACCCATTGCCAGGTCCAATTCCCAGTCTCTCTCAGCCCAAACTCCACACCCACCACTAACTGCACTTAAAATTGCTATTTACATTGACCCTTACTGCATCCTGTAAGACACAAATTCAGACCATATATATGCAAATCTATATATGGCTATGGTGTTGTTTTCCTTGTTTCCACGTAAACCTTTTAAAAATCTTTTGTGAAATATAAAGATCAGCTACAGCATAAAAAGAAAAGGCTGTCCCCTGCCAGCGAGTTGTGAGTAAGAACTCATGCTCTGTATTGAGGCAGTGGTTTCTCTGCAGAGGCCTGGCACACCACCTGCTAACTCAGCAGTTCTCACGTCAGACCTCTGCCAAGAGACCGCTGCCTTCACACAGAGAGCAAGGGTCCTTCTCTACAGCATGCTGACAGAGGACAGGCTTTTCTGCTCAGGCTGTGTCTGCTTTCTAAAAAAATGAACTGTAAGACCTTGAACATCTCTGTTTGACAAACCTGGAACATATTTAGCCGATTCAAACTGACAGTTCAGTTGGACTGTAAAATAAACCAGACAGTATTCTATTGGCAAGGCACTGTAACACCTCCTCCTGCATGGTCCTATGGTCAGTAAGGTCACCCACCATAGTAGTAAGCAAATAGTAACATGTAGGAGTCGATGGGCAGTCAAAAGGTATTATCAGTTTGACTTTAAAGTGAATCTGTGAGGGTACAAATATTGGAGCAGCCATTGCAATGAAGAATAAAACCAAAAGCGCACCAACCTTGCGCATTACCTCAGTAAAAAAAGTGATCTTATTGAATTAGGATATTTACTCACAAAAGTGGCAATATATAAGGCATGCAAAATCCAAAATTGGAACACTGGAGTAGGAGACACCTGCGAATCCCATTGAGAGGGGAGGTTAGCTCTGAGGAAAAAGGGATCTCCCTTTGAAATGCGTCAGCTTCACCCTGAGAGTCTCCCCTCTCGATGGGATTCGCAGGTGTCTCCTACTCCAGTGTTGCGATTTTTGGACTTTGCATGCCTTATATTGTGCCACTTTTGTGAGTATATATCTTAATTCAATAAAATCACTTTTTTTTTTTTTACTGAGGTAATGCGCAAGGTTGGTGCGCTTTTGTTTTTGTTCTTCATTGCAGTTTATGTCGGGTTTCCCCAGCCTTGTGTAAGAGCTGCACAACCTTTGATCCATTGATGGACAAACTTTCATAGTAATTGATCCATCCATCCCACTTCTGATCTGGGTCCCTGAGCGCAGGAGCTGTTTTTGTTTTCATTGAGGCAGCCATTACTGACATTTTCTAAAGGTGCATCCTCTACGTCTGTCCTAATCCTAACTTCTCTATTAAGTTATTGACCTTTAAAGATTTTGTTGACTTTTTCATAAAAAACGAAAAGGTTGTCCGAGCCACAATACCATTGCTGCCACTCCAGTTCTTACTTTATCGATCCCCATCTTCAAGTGCCCTCTCCAGTTGGAATAATATTCCAGCACTTTACACCTTAACACTTGCAGCATATTGCTCACAATGGTGTGTGTGTTAACCAGCGCTGGCCATGTGACTGCGCTCACCAATAAGGAGCTTTAAAAGGGTTATCACTGTTTATTGTGGCCATGCTTCCAGCAATGACTAGTGAGTGCTTGCCATTGCTGACACTTTGCTGTTATACAGCCTCCATCGCGGTGTAGTGATGTTTCAAAGTGCCTGACCATTATACTGGCTGGAGTGGCTGATGGAGATAACAAAGAACATGCAGCATGGACCAGAGGGATGTGGGGAGGGTATTGTGAATTAGTTCACTTCTTTAGTGAAAAGGTGAGCTAGCGCTTTAAAGCTGAGGACCACTAGGTGGTTACTTTTACTAACATATTTTTTTAACGTTTACTACATTACATTAGGAAAGATAATTGCATGTGATACATTTTAGGTCCCTTGGACATGGGGCATCTAGCCTGCTGGGTATTTATTTCTAAACACCTAGGACTCTAAGCACATGTACCACTCAATGCAGCATTCAGCTCTGTCCAATCACAGCATATTTCAGCCTGCCATAGGCTATGACAAGCTGCAGGCAGAGGGGCTGGATGCTGCACCCGTGACTCTTGGGTGCAAGAGGTGTTCTGATGTCAGCCCAAATTCAGCATTATTCTTTAATTTCACTTTGGATGATAATGGTATACATGACAAATAGAGATGGTAAGTCTCCCCAACAGCAGCACAGACAGCAATAAAAAAAAGTGACAGGTGTTCTAATCCCTCTCCACTGCACCCAAAACAATAAACTGTTTTGCCTTATTGACACTTTAAAATGATTCTAAACCGTATGTCTTTAAAATACTAAACATTTTATACTGACCTGCTCTTTGCAGTGGTTTTGCACAGGGCAGCCTTGATAGCCTCTTTTAAAGTCCCCCACTAGCACTCCTGGCTCCTCCTTTTTGGTGAGTCCCCTCATAGGAAGATGCTTCTTATGGGGGCTCTTGTGTGGGCTCACTCCCAAGCCACGTTGCCTGTGTTCATAGACACAGACAGCAGGGCTCGGTCCTGCTCCCTCATCATAGGTTTTGATTGAAAGCAGCAGGAGCCAATGGCTCCCGCTGCTATAACTCTGCCCTGTGGGGAGAGAGAGGAGAGAGCTGCTGCTCTCTGTCACAGCTCTGGATTGAGATTGGGCTCAGGTAAGCATAAGGCGGGGCTGGGGGAGTCCTGGACACAGGAGAGATTTTACCTTAATGCAGAGAATACGTTAATGTAAAAAACCCCTTAAAGTGGAACTTTACCCATAACAACTTGATAAGCAATAATGTTCTTTAGCAAGGAACATTCCACATTAATAATTACACTACCAAAATTAGCGTGTGTTGTAAATTGCCTCCAGCTTTGTTCCTGTTTCTTCTTGCTGGAGGCTGCCGTTCTGCTGAAGCCCAGAGCCCCTGAGCAGCAGTAAATCTTTAGGGTGTCAGCAGATCAGTTCCTATATTTTCAGCACAATGTGGAAAAATAGAGAGCAACTGAGCATGTGCAGAGTAGGGTGAGACAGTGTTTTACTGGATTTTAAACCATATAGGCACTTATCTTTAAGGTTTTATATAGCTGTACCTGCAAAAGGTACCAACCTGAAGTGATCTAGCAAGACTTAATTTTCTGACTAAAGTTCCACTTTAAGTTTTTAGAACCACTTTTAAGAGGAATTTCAGTCTATAAGAAAAAATTAAAAGTCAGCAGCTACAAATCCTGTAGCTGCTAACTTTTAATAAATGGACATTTACCTGTACAAGGATCCACTGTCATCCTCACCCGGGCTAGTTTTTCACTAGCCTCTGGGTTCCTGGCACCAGCATCTTAACTGTGGACAGTTGCCTCACAGCCAGCTGTCCACTGCGCATGCGCAAGCCCATTGCGTTTTGTGAATGGTCCTGCAGTCTTCTGAAACCTGTGATGTGTCCCAGAAGATTGCAGGAAGGAGGGAAGGAGAACTTCTGCTTAGATCATCTAGGAGATCCAAGCAGAAGTGGGAGTGGGTACCTGTCAAAAGTAGGTACGTGCCCCCCCCCCCAGAATTACATGCCAAGTTAGGCAGAGGAGGGGGAGGGTCCTAAAGCAGAACTTCCCCTTTTGGGTGAAGCTCCTCTTCAACCACTTTACTATCGAGCTATACGGCTACAGCGCTGTAGTCCAGTTCTGTGAGGGCGTGATATGACATCCTCCCAGAATGCGCCCCCTGCACTCCCCTAGTGGTTTGCACCCGGCTCTGTGATTGCTGTGTCCTTTGGACATGGTAAAAGGCCAATCACAGCAGCCTTTTGCCACGTGATCAACTGTGTCCAATCACAGCTGACCTCTATGTAAATACACTTGCCGGTTATCGGCAGTACTTTCCTCTTGCTGTCACAGCGTGAGGAAAGTACTGCCGGTAACTGGCAACTGTCAAAGCAGACATCTGAACTGATAATCAGGCAATGACTATCAGTGCCCTTATAATCTGTGCTGCTCATCTGTGCCCAACAATGCTGCCCATCAGTTCCCAGCACTGCCATCAGTCAGTGTTGCCAGTCAGTGCCCATCATATCAGTTCAGCATCATCAGTGAATCCTCATCAATGCAGCCTATCAGTGCCCATTAGTGCTGTCTCATCAACACATATCAATGAAGGAGAAAAATTACCTGTTTGCAAAATGTTATAATGAAACAATGCAAACTTTTTTTTTTTTCAAAATTTTTGTTCTATTTTCATTTATAGTGTAAAAAATAAAAACGCCCAGTGGTAATTAAATACCACCAAAAGAATGCTCTGTTTGTGTAAAAAAATTGAAAAAAATT
The DNA here is from genome assembly GCF_062004578.1 of Staurois parvus. Lineage (NCBI taxonomy): Eukaryota > Metazoa > Chordata > Amphibia > Anura > Ranidae > Staurois > Staurois parvus. The sequence goes on along the minus strand of NW_028318506.1, from coordinate 47,026 downwards.
CCATATTGGTAAAGTGTTGCATAACCGCACAATTGTCATTCAAAGTGTGACAGCGGCCTGGGCAAGAGGGGGGTAAAAGTACCTGGTAGGCAAGGGGTTAAGGAGTAGTTGTATTACTTTACAAACATCCTTTTCTTCAAGCGTGACATCTAGTGGTGAGAAATGTGCACTGCAGAAATCAGATAAGGCAGAAACTAATAACCACTTGCCCTCCAGAGGATTCCCCCCCCCTTCCTATTTCAACTGGTAATTGCACGTCATGCAATGATGTACCCAAACAAAATTTATGTCCTTTTTTCACACAAATAGAGCTTTCTTTTGGTGGTATTTGATCACCTCTGGGGTTTTTTTGTGTGCTATAAACAAAAAAGACTGAACTTTTGAAAAAAATGATTTTTTTCTCATTTTGTTCATAAAAAATATGCAATAAACTCAAGTTTCATCATACATTTAGGAGAAAATTTATTTTGCTTCATGTCATTGGTAAAAACAAAATCCCAATAACTGCATGTTAATTGGTCTGTGTGAAAGTTATAGCGTCTACAAACTATGGTATAGTTACCGGAATTTATAAAAAGAGAAAAACAGCGCCTCTGAGTGTAGACTGTTAAAAAGTATTTATTGGTGAACATGATTAAAACCACTCACATGTAGGTGGTAAAGATCAGGCTCATAAGGGGTTAACAATGCACAATGCCACCTGATGATCTGGACCAGAGCACAAGAGTACAAGAGTGCAGTCTGGACAGCAGGGAGCACTGGAGAGGTGTTAGAGGAGCCTGTGGTGTGAGCCTGGAAAGTCTGTTAGGACTTCGGCTGGACAGCAGGGAGCACTGAACCACTGCGAGATGGAGCCTGGAAGGGAAAGCCTGGCAATTTTCTCTGCACTTTCTGAGCATGCGTAGGATCGGAGTATCAGAGCGCTCCTTTGTCAAACATCTACTCTCAGAGGTGCTGTTTTTCTCTTTTTACCTACTCCAGAGTCACTTGCTTCACTCTACAACAGCTTGCCGGGTGTCTCCAGACCGTTTGTTTTCCCAGCAGCTCCTCACCCCACACTCAACCTATAGACTATGCGGACTGCGTATTTCATGCACCTGTTACTCCTTTTTTATTTTAGATACTGGAATATACACAGCTTTTACTTTCTGACTGCCTATCACATCTCTTGAGGTGCTAAAATGCCAGGATAGTACAAACACTCCCAAATGACCCCTCTTTGGAAAGTAGACACCCTAAGCTATCTGCTGAGAGGCAGGTTGAGTCCATGGAAGATTTATTTTTTTTCCCACACGTTTTTGGAAAATGACAAAAACAGTTTTTTTTTTCTTTTACACAAAGTTGTCACTTAAATGATATATTACTCATACATGCCATGGGTATATGTGGAATTACACCCCAAAATATATTCTGCTACTTCTACTGAGTATGGGGATACCACACATGTGAGACATTTTGGAAGCCTAGCCACATACAGGAGCCTGAAATCCAATGACCACTTTGAAAGCCTGAAGGTGCGTAACTTCCTCATTTCCCTTCCTCACTACCTATCCAGGCCCTGAATTGCCAGGATAGCACCCCCCCTCCCTCCAAAAGACCCCTTTTTGGAATGATGACATCCCAAGGAATTTAAAAAGAGGCATGGTGAGTATTTTGCAGATCTCTTTTTTCCTCACAAGAATTTGAATAATAAAAAAGGCAAAAATATGTTTTTTTCTTTCTTCATTTTCCAAAAACTTGTGGCAACAAACAAGATCTGCAAAATACTCACCATGCTTCTTATCAAATTCCTTGGGGGTGTCTACTTTCTAAAAAGGGGTCATTTGGGGGGGGGGTTTCTTACTATTCTGGCATTTCAAGGCCTCCGAAACTGTGATAAGTAGTCTGGAAGTGTCCATAATAATAGGAATACAGTGAGTGCTCAAAACAGAATAAATAAATATATACATTAAAGTGTAACCAGCTGCATATGCACCAACGTAGGAACCCTAAAACACAGTGAACATCAATCAATAAAAAGTGCAGCGCTGAAAATGCTTATAATGAGAAATTATGTAACCAATAATAATCCGTATCACATAAATGTAAGTGAATGTGGTGTATTATCAAGTGCCTAATAAGAACGTGATAGTATCAATAGTCTATAAACCAGAAAAGTGTTTAAAGATGGTGCAGGTTTGATGGTGCCCACCCCTTTTGATAACGTGCTTGGCACAAAACGCGTCGAGGAGCCATACGTCGTGACATCACGCCGCCGGAGCCGCACGAAGGTCCGGTGGCCGTTTTGGAGAGTGGCTGATCAGCCACATGTTATTACCTAAGGAGATTTTTATTTCTAAGCTCATTTATGCACCTTATACACTTTATTCTGCTGGATGATCATCTAGATTTAATAAAATACCATTTTAACTACTACATTATGAGGCATTTATATCATTGGCTCTGACCTGAGCTAAAGATTACAGAGAACCCCAGAGGAAGTGTGGCTGCAGAGGAGGCTTATGTCTAGAGGAGGGATCCTTGTTCCAGGCTGACTGACAGATCTACCTAAAGGGGCTCCCTACAGAGTCATATTCAACTTAATGTGCATACATCGTGTGCATCTGGTGACTGCGCATTTTATACAGTATCTCACATGGATTGAATCGCACGGATTTGCTGGAAGTCACAAATGATTATATGTGGATGGAGCACTAATTTGCTGACCTGACCGTGCCAAGCTTGCACCATCTTTGAACACTTTTCTGGTTTATAGACTATTGATACTATCATGTTCTTATTTGGCACTTGATAATACGCCACATTCACTTGCATTTATGTGATACAGATTATTATTGGTTACATAATTTCTCATTATATACATTCTCAGCGCTGCACTTTTTATTGATAGTCTAATGAGGAATGATGACAATTTTGTGTAAAACAAAAAAAAAAAAACAAAATTTTAGTTTTTTTCCAAAAAATTGTGGTAAAAAAAATATATTCTTCTTTTGACTCAAAATGCCTCTCAGCAAATAGTTTGGGGTGTCTACTTTACAAAAAAAGGGTAATTTTGGGGGGGGGTGCATTTTATGCCCAGCATTAAAAGTTTATGCCACACATCACTCACTCTTCTAGCCACCTGAAGACCAAGCCTTTTCTGAAACTTTTTGTTCACATGAAAAATCTGTATTTTTTGCTATGAAATTACTTTGAACCCCCAACTATTATATATTTTTTTAAAGCAGACACCACATTGAATAAAATGGTGGGTGCTGCAATTTTTTATGGCACATAGTAGTCACAGAGGGATTTTTCAAATGCAATTTTCTTTTTAAAAATCCACTTTTTTACTTATAACGCTCAATTGTCTGGTAAAGTATAAAAGATGATGGTATGTCCAGTAAATATATACCAAACACGACATGCTTAAAAAAACTGCGCATGCCCCATGCAATGGCTACCTGTCACGTACCTGGTTGGGGAGCCTGACGTGGAGAGGAGGCGTCCTCTTACTACTCTCGCTCGGAGTCCCTGATAGTGGGTGCCGAGCCAGGAGTGGTGCGAGTGCCTGGTGGGTCTTGAGATGATGGTATGCAGGTGATGACCCAGAAGATCCGGATGCAGCCCAGGTGCGGATGCAGGAACGTGGGTGCAGCAGCAGGCAGGTATGGCGGCAACCAGGATACAGGCCAGGTGCAGGAACGTGGGACAGCAGCAAGTAGGTATGACGGCAACCAGGATGCAGACCAGGTGCGGATGCAGGAACGTGGGTGCAGCAGCAGGCAGGTATGGCGGCAACCAGGATACAGGCCAGGTGCGGATGCAGGAACGTGGGACAGCAGCAGGTAGGTATGGCGGCAATCAGGATGTAGACCAGGTGCGGATGCAGGAACGTGGGTGCAGCAGCAAGTAGGTATGGCGGCAACCAGAATGCAGACCAGGTGCAGATGCAGGAGTGTAGGTGCAGCAGCAAGTAGGTATGGCGGCAATTAGAATGCAGACCAGGTGCAGATGCAGGAGTGTAGGTGCGGCAGCAGGTAGGTATGGCAGTAACCAGGGTGCAGGCCAGGTGCGGGTGCAGGAAAGTAGGTGCAGCAGCAGGTAGGTATGGTGGCAACCAGGATACAGTCCAGGTGCGGATTCAGGAACGTAGGAAAGCACCAGGTAGGTATGACAGAAACCAGGATGCAGACCAGGTGCAGATGCAGGAACGTGGGTGCAGCAGCAAGTATGTATGGCGGCAACCAGGATGCAGACCAGGTGCGGATGCAGGAACATGGGTGCAGCAGCAAGTAGGTATGGCGGCAACCAGGATGCAGACCAGGTGCGGATACAGGAACGTGGGTGCAGCAGCAAGTAGGTATGGTGGCAACCAGAAATCAGACCAGGTGCAGATGCAGGAGTGTAGGTGCGGCAGCAGGTAGGTATGGCGGTAACCAGGGTGCAGGCCAGGTGTGGGTGCAGGAAAGTAGATGCAGCAGCAGGTAGATATGGCGGAAACCAGGATACAGGCCAGGTGCGGATACAGGAACATATGTGCAGCAGTGTCAGACAAGCCAGGTCAGGATCCATCGGGCAGATCAGGTACAAGGGGGCAGGCAAGCGGATAGTCAGGGATAAGCTGGGGGAAAAAAAAGCGACTGGATGAAGCAAGAGTTTCAGGTCTTGCAGCAGTGCTAGGACGGCCCCAACAGCATTTTCCAAGGCATCTACCTCTACCACAAAGGATAGTGCTAGACCTGGATGCCTTAATATGGGTGCAGAAGTAAAAAGTCCAGTGATGATAACTGAGAATCCTTTGATGAATCTCCTATAAAAGTTTGCGAAGCCTATGAAGCATTGTATTCCTTTTTTATCAGATGGTGCAGGCCATTCCAGGATGGCAGCAACCAGGATACAGGCCAGGTGCGGATGCAGGAACGTATGTGCAGCAGTATCAGACAGGCCGGGTCCGGATCAATTGGGCAGATCAGGTACAGGCGGAGTTCTTTCTTAGTCAGAGTCAGATCAGATACAGGCAACAGAATCAGGTTATCAAGTACAGGACGTTATAGGCCAGAAGGCATAGACTAAACTGTGTTGGCGATTTAAATAGCCTGCCTTGCGGTGACGTGTACGCTAGTGCGCATGCGTGCAAGCACACACTCTCGCGCATGTGCTGCTGCTAACAGGGATCCGGCGCATAGATGCGTGACGGCGAGGGAGCGATCCCTGACACTACCATTTTAGATTTACACAGGAGGTCTAGTGCTAGAATTACTACCCTTGATGATGACGTTCGAGGCGATACCTCACATGCATGGTACAACTGTTGTTTACATACCGGCATGGGGTCAACGCTTGCACATGTGTGGGCAGGGCGAGGGTGTTTGTTTAAATTATTTTTACACTGTCCCTTTCAATTTTTTCTTTTATTTTCATTTTTATTGTTATCACAGGGAATGTAAATAACCCTTGTGAATGCAATAGGCAATGACAGGTATTCTTTTATGAGAAATCAGGGTTCTATTAGACTCTTGATATCTCCTTGTCCCTTACATCATGTGATCTACCCAAGATCGGTGTGATCATATGTTTTCCCAATTTAAAAATGGTGCTATTTATATCCTGTGACACTGAAGTGATGAAATGTTCGTAGCTTCCGATATCTTAGACTGTAGATATGATTGGCGCCATTTCAGTCTCCAAACAGCTCTATGGTCAGCCAGCAGAAACACCGGCTGCATTCTCATGTTTCCCCGATGGCACAGACTGCCCGAGAAAGCCGTGGAAGGCAGCTAAGGGGGGGGGGGGGCATCTTCTCAGCTTCTACCACTGCTTGTAAAAGCAGCTGCAGGCATCACCCTGGTATAACCATTCAGAATCCAGTGATGTACCAGTACATCGCTGGTCCTTTGTTGGGTATATATGCTATGTTCTTTTTTTTATGTAGCCTGTGGGCTGAATGAAAAAAAGAGAAGAAATCTCTGCCAAAAAATGTGTGGTATTCCCACCATTAGAATATACCACCCTGCATCCACCCACTTCTAATGGTGGCCACACATGAAATATTATTTTTTTTGTTCAGCCCGTGAGCTTCCTCTATTCACATCGATGGATGTGGATGAAGAAATCTCTGCCAAAAAAAATTAAAAATATATGCCAAAGTATAGAGGCCATCCACCCACTGGCCACCCCAGGCCCCCATGCATGGGCATTTTTAACTGTGGATGAAAAATCTCATCCAACAGCACTGCACACACTTATGTATATTCTAAGACCAAGACCCTGTTGCTGTCAGAATAAACAGATTGGTGCTGCAGCTGAATGGCAATCCTGCAAAGAAAACCGCAATGGTCAACAATAAAACTAACTCAATAAAACAACTTTTTAATTGAAATCTGTGCCAAAAAAATATAATAAAATATAAATGCCAAAGCATAGGGGCCATCCATTCACTGGCCACCCCAGGCCCGCATGCTTGGGCATATATCTTTTTTTTTAACTGTGGATGAAAAATCTCATCGAACAGCGCTGCACACACTGAGAGCAAGACCCTGTTGCTATCAAAATAAACAGATCAGTGCTGCAGCTGAATGGCATTCCTGTAAATAAAATAGAAATGGATAACAATAAAACAGTAGCAATATAACAGTAACCCAATAGAACAACTTTTTTATTGAAATATGTACCAAACAATATTATATATATGCTGAAGCATAGGGGCCATCCACCCTCTGGCCACCCCAGGCCCCCATGCTTAGGCATATATGCTCTTTTTAAACTGCGTATGAAAAATCTCATCCAACAGAGCAGCACATACTTATGTATATTCTGAGAGCAAGACCCTGTTGCTGTCAGAATAAACAGATCGTTGCTGCAGCTGAATGGCATTCCTGCAAAGAAAATGGCAATGGTTAGCAATAAAACAGTAACAATATAACAGTGACTCAATAGAACAACATTTTTATTGAAATATGTGCCAACAAATATTATAAAATATATATGTTGAAGCACAGGGGCCATCCACCCACTGGCCACCATAGGCCCCCATGCTTGGGCATATATGCTCTTTTTTTGAACTGTGGATGAAAAATCTCATCCAACAGCGCTGCACACACTTATGTATATTCTGAGAGCAAGACCCTGTTGCTGTCAGAATAAACAGAACGGTGCTGCAGCTGAATGACATTCCTGCAAAGAAAACAGCAGTGGTTAACAGTAAAACAATAACAATATAATTGTAACTCAATAATAAAACAACTGTTTTTGTTATTGGATAGCAGGTGAGACATCAGGGGTCTTTTAGACTTACCCTCTCTGTGAAATGGTATGGCACAAAGCCGCCCTAAACATCCTCTTTTGGGGTCACTCGCCAGTGATCTTTGCTCTTCCTCCACCAGAATTTCAGGCTCCGCCGCTATCAGCAAACCCAGGACCAGGACCAGCATGGCGTGTGCCATCGGGTATATGGGAGGGAGATCAGAAAACGTCTGTTTGGTTATCTGCCTTTCCTGTTAAACAGTTGGAAAGTTTTTATTAAAATAACAAACATGTTATACTTACCTTCCCTATGGTTTTGTACAGAGTAGCCCCGAACTTTCTCTACTGGGGTCCCGCTGTCATCAAAATATAATTTCCAGGTTCTGGTGTCCCTGGCTGGGGAAGAAACTAATAGAGCGATATCTGATATTTACATTTATACATTTACACTTCATACAGTTATGCTTTTACATTTTACACATTTATACCTTTACATCTTTACATTTATGTATTTTTTTAAAAAGTTTTCAAAACATCAAGAGCTACAACTAATTCAAAACTACTACAACCATCTTGTATAAAGAGAAAAGATATGTTATACTATACATTTACACGTACACATTTCATACATATTAATTATAATGCAGTGTACAACTCCTCTGGGGAGAACTGCTACTCTAGGTCACAAGCCTTTTGTGTGAAAATTGGCTCTGTTTAGGGATGCACAGATATATCGGCAGCCGAAAACAGTGTTCTCGGCAATCTGCCAAAAGGAAAAATGGTGCAGATACAAGCAAAGACATGTCACATAGACTTTCATGAAGAAACACCCCTTAGTGACTTCAGTGCAAAATTTGCCAGGCAGATTTATTACGGTTTAAAAAAAAAGCAGGGCTAAAGAATGAAAATAAAAGAACCCGCCCCGTGTGTGTGTGATGTGAAAAATTATAAGAAAATCAAATATGTGGGTCGCCTACACCATACACATACACGTGTGTCACTAGAATCAAAAAACTAATAAACCGTGTCGCACTCCACTACTATAGAGTTAAATTAACCACCTTCCGCCTGCCCTCTAGTACAATGATGGGCGCAAGGTGGTTCTCTCGTTCTGATAGGACGTCAGTGAAGGAGAAAAATCACTTATTTACAAAATTGTATAACAAAAACTAAGAAAAAACTTTTTTTTTTTCAAAATTTTCAGTGGTTTTTGGTTTGTTTAAGAAAAAATAAAAATCCCAGAGGTGATTAAATACCACCAAAAGAAAGCTCTATCTGTCTCAAAAAAATGCTAAAAATTTCATATGGGTACAGTGTTGCATGACCGCGCAATTGTCATTCAAAATGTGACAGCGCTGAAAGCTGGAAATTGGCCTGGGCAGGAAGGGGTTATAAGTGCCCTGTAGGCAAGTGGTTAAACGATATACTTTAACCACTTGAGCTCCTGAGGATTTACCCCCCTTAACCTCTTGCCGTCCGCCTGCTGTTTATAAACGGCAGGGCGGTGGCAGTCCCAGGTCGGGTTGCCGTTCCTAAACGGCACCCGCCTTTTCTAGCTGTGCGCGCTCCCTAGGAGCGCGCACTAGCGCGATCCGGTGTCCGCTGTGTCCTCCGGACACAGTGAAACACCGATCGTCGGACGGGACCTCTGTACGAGGTCCCGGTCATGTGATCACTGATTGGCGAATCAGTGATCACATGCAAAGTAGTGAGCAAGATGTCACTTGTGACATCATTGCTTACTACGTGTGAAATCTGTGAATGATCACAGAGGTCACATGGTACAAGGCTATTCACAACAGCCTTGTACCATGTGACAAGCTGTGACCAATCACAGCTCACTCAGTATTTCTCAATGACTGCAAGAATGCAGACAGAGAGAAAGAGAAATGATTGCTTTTACATCCTATATGGGTGTAAAAGCAATCAGTGTAAAAAAAAAAAAAAAAATCTTCATCACCCCCCACAAGTAGTACAGTGTCACCATGGTGACACTGTACTGCTAGGGTGACAGTATGTAAAAATAAAAAATAAAAATAAAAAATAAGAAAAAAAAAATAAAATAAAAATGTAAAAAAAAATGTTTAAAAATTATAATGTTTTATTATAAACTAATTTGGATTTTTTTTTTTACTAAAAAAATAACGGAATAAATTTTGGCCAAGATTTAGGATGAAATATTATTTATTTGCAAAATTTTATAAAAAAAAACACTTTTTTTCAAAATTTTTGGACTTTTTCATTTACATAGTAAAAAAAATAAAAATCCCAGCGGTGAATAAATACCACCAAAATAAAGCTTTATCTGTCTCAAAAAAATGGTAAAAAATTCATATGGGTACAGTATTGCATGACCGCGCAATTGTCATTCAAAGTGTGATAGCGCTGAAAGCTGAAAATTGCCCTGGACAGGAAGGGGGTAAAAGTGTCCGGACAGGAAGTGGTTAATGACCAGGCCTTTTTTTGCTGTTTGGCGCTGCACTAATTCAAATGATAATTGCGCGGTCATGCAATGCTGTACCCAAACAAAATTTATGTCCTTTTTTTCACACAAATAGAGCTTTCTTTTGGTGGTATTTTATCACCTGTGCACTTTTTATTTTTTGCGCTATAAACAAAAAAAACACAAAAATTTTGAAAAAAAACAATATTTTCTACTTTCAGCTATAAAAAATATATCGTAAACTCAAAGTTAGTCATAAATTTAAGCCAAAATGTATTCTTCTGCATGTTTTTGGTAAAAAAAATCCCAATAAGTGTATATTGATTGCTTTGTGTGAAAGTTATAGCGTCTACAAACTATGGTATAGATACTGTAATTTATGCCTTTTTTTGCTATACAGCGCTGCACTAATTCAAATGATAATTGCGCGGTCATGCAATGCTTTACCCAAATGAAATTTACGTCCTTTTTTCACACAAATAGAGCTTTCTTTTGGTGGTATTTTATCACCTGTGCGCTTTTTATTTTTTGCGCTATAAACAAAAAAACACGAAAATTTTGAAAAAAAACAATATTTTCTACTTTTAGCTATTAAAAATATATCTAGAGATGAGCGAATCGAAGTATCCGAAGTGGAATTCGAGTCGAATATCGGAAAAATTTCGATTCGTGCCGAATCCGAAAAACAGCCTAATTCGGACGCGCGAATCGAAATTTTTCCGAAAATGGCGGCTGACATGTGCGGCGACGGAGCGGGGATGTCGGGGAAGGCGCGCAGACAAGGCGCGCTGCCCCATAATGCATTCCTCAACGACATGTGATCGCATCAGCCAATCAGCAGCCAGCCAGCCAGCACTGTGTAATGGTCGAGGTATATATAGCGGCCATTTTGGAAATCTTCATTTGCCTGCAGTCATTGAACAGAGGCAGACCGCTCTGTACTAGGGACAGGGACAGAGTTAGGGCCACAGAAACGAGAATTGGGGACAGAGAGAAGTTACTTAGGGACAGAGAACCATTACTCAGGGACACAGACTTGTTAATGAGGGCCACAGAATCGTTATTTAGGGACAAAGAAACGCTAGTTAGGGCCACAGAATTCATACTCAGGGACAGACAGAATTTTCACTCAGTGCCAGAGAATTGTTACTTAGGGCCACAGAAACGTTATTAGGGCCACAGAATTTTTACTCAGGGACAGACAGAATTGTTACTGAGTGCCAGAGAATTGTTACTCAGGGCCACAGAATTCATACTCAGGGACAGACAGAATTGTTACTCAGGGACAGACAGAATTGTTACTGAGTGCCAGAGAATTGTTACTCAGGGACAGACAGAATTGTTACTGAGTGCCAGAGAATTCTTACTCAGGGCCACAGAATTCATACTCAGGGACAGACAGAATTGTTACTCAGGGACAGACAGAATTGTTACTGAGTGCCAGAGAATTGTTACTCAGGGACAGACAGAATTGTTACTGAGTGCCAGAGAATTGTTACTCAGGGACAGACAGAATTGTTACTGAGTGCCAGAGAATTGTTACTCAGGGACAGACAGAATTGTTACTGAGTGCCAGAGAATTGTTACTCGCACAGACACAAAATTGTTACTTGCACAGACACAGAATTGTTACTCGCACAGACAGAATTGTTACTCAGGGCCACAGAATTCATACTCAGGGACAGACAGAATTGTTACTGAGTGCCAGAGAATTGTTACTCAGGGACAGACAGAATTGTTACTGAGTGCCAGAGAATTGTTACTCAGGGACAGACAGAATTGTTACTGAGTGCCAGAGAATTGTTACTCAGGGACAGACAGAATTGTTACTGAGTGCCAGAGAATTGTTACTCGCACAGACACAAAATTGTTACTTGCACAGACACAGAATTGTTACTCGCACAGACACAGAATTGTTACTCAGGGCCACAGAATTCATACTCAGGGACAGACAGAATTGTTACTGAGTGCCAGAGAATTGTTACTCAGGGACAGACAGAATTGTTACTGAGTGCCAGAGAATTGTTACTCAGGGACAGACAGAATTGTTACTGAGTGCCAGAGAATTGTTACTCGCACAGACACAAAATTGTTACTTGCACAGACACAGAATTGTTACTCGCACAGACACAGAATTGTTACTCAGGGCCACAGAATTCATACTCAGGGACAGACAGAATTGTTACTGAGTGCCAGAGAATTGTTACTCAGGGACAGACAGAATTGTTACTGAGTGCCAGAGAATTGTTACTCAGGGACAGACAGAATTGTTACTGAGTGCCAGAGAATTGTTACTCGCACAGACACAAAATTGTTACTTGCACAGACACAGAATTGTTACTCGCACAGACACAGAATTGTTACTCAGGGCCACAGAATTCATACTCAGGGACAGACAGAATTGTTACTGAGTGCCAGAGAATTGTTACTTAGGGACAGACAGAATTGTTACTGAGTGCCAGAGAATTGTTACTCAGGGACAGACAGAATTGTTACTGAGTGCCAGAGAATTGTTACTCGCACAGACACAAAATTGTTACTTGCACAGACACAGAATTGTTACTCGCACAGACACAGAATTGTTACTCAGGGCCACAGAATTCATACTCAGGGACAGACAGAATTGTTACTGAGTGCCAGAGAATTGTTACTCAGGGACAGACAGAATTGTTACTGAGTGCCAGAGAATTGTTACTCAGGGACAGACAGAATTGTTACTGAGTGCCAGAGAATTGTTACTCGCACAGACACAAAATTGTTACTTGCACAGACACAGAATTGTTACTCGCACAGACACAGAATTGTTACTCAGGGCCACAGAATTCATACTCAGGGACAGACAGAATTGTTACTGAGTGCCAGAGAATTGTTACTCAGGGACAGACAGAATTGTTACTGAGTGCCAGAGAATTGTTACTCAGGGACAGACAGAATTGTTACTGAGTGCCAGAGAATTGTTACTCAGGGACAGACAGAATTGTTACTGAGTGCCAGAGAATTGTTACTCGCACAGACACAAAATTGTTACTTGCACAGACACAGAATTGTTACTCGCACAGACACAGAATTGTTACTCAGGGCCACAGAATTCATACTCAGGGACAGACAGAATTGTTACTGAGTGCCAGAGAATTGTTACTCAGGGACAGACAGAATTGTTACTGAGTGCCAGAGAATTGTTACTCAGGGACAGACAGAATTGTTACTGAGTGCCAGAGAATTGTTACTCGCACAGACACAAAATTGTTACTTGCACAGACACAGAATTGTTACTCGCACAGACACAGAATTGTTACTCAGGGCCACAGAATTCATACTCAGGGACAGACAGAATTGTTACTGAGTGCCAGAGAATTGTTACTTAGGGACAGACAGAATTGTTACTGAGTGCCAGAGAATTGTTACTCAGGGACAGACAGAATTGTTACTGAGTGCCAGAGAATTGTTACTCAGGGACAGACAGAATTGTTACTGAGTGCCAGAGAATTGTTACTCGCACAGACACAAAATTGTTACTTGCACAGACACAGAATTGTTACTCGCACAGACACAGAATTGTTACTCAGGGCCACAGAATTCATACTCAGGGACAGACAGAATTGTTACTGAGTGCCAGAGAATTGTTACTCAGGGACAGACAGAATTGTTACTGAGTGCCAGAGAATTGTTACTCAGGGACAGACAGAATTGTTACTGAGTGCCAGAGAATTGTTACTCGCACAGACACAAAATTGTTACTTGCACAGACACAGAATTGTTACTCGCACAGACACAGAATTGTTACTCAGGGCCACAGAATTCATACTCAGGGACAGACAGAATTGTTACTGAGTGCCAGAGAATTGTTACTCAGGGACAGACAGAATTGTTACTGAGTGCCAGAGAATTGTTACTCAGGGACAGACAGAATTGTTACTGAGTGCCAGAGAATTGTTACTCAGGGACAGACAGAATTGTTACTGAGTGCCAGAGAATTGTTACTCGCACAGACACAAAATTGTTACTTGCACAGACACAGAATTGTTACTCGCACAGACACAGAATTGTTACTCAGGGCCACAGAATTCATACTCAGGGACAGACAGAATTGTTACTGAGTGCCAGAGAATTGTTACTCAGGGACAGACAGAATTGTTACTGAGTGCCAGAGAATTGTTACTCAGGGACAGACAGAATTGTTACTGAGTGCCAGAGAATTGTTACTCGCACAGACACAAAATTGTTACTTGCACAGACACAGAATTGTTACTCGCACAGACACAGAATTGTTACTCAGGGCCACAGAATTCATACTCAGGGACAGACAGAATTGTTACTGAGTGCCAGAGAATTGTTACTCAGGGACAGACAGAATTGTTACTGAGTGCCAGAGAATTGTTACTCAGGGACAGACAGAATTGTTACTGAGTGCCAGAGAATTGTTACTCAGGGACAGACAGAATTGTTACTGAGTGCCAGAGAATTGTTACTCGCACAGACACAAAATTGTTACTTGCACAGACACAGAATTGTTACTCGCACAGACACAGAATTGTTACTCAGGGCCACAGAATTCATACTCAGGGACAGACAGAATTGTTACTGAGTGCCAGAGAATTGTTACTCAGGGACAGACAGAATTGTTACTGAGTGCCAGAGAATTGTTACTCAGGGACAGACAGAATTGTTACTGAGTGCCAGAGAATTGTTACTCGCACAGACACAAAATTGTTACTTGCACAGACACAGAATTGTTACTCGCACAGACACAGAATTGTTACTCGCACAGACACAGAATTGTTACTCAGGGCCACAGAATTCATACTCAGGGACAGACAGAATTGTTACTGAGTGCCAGAGAATTGTTACTCAGGGACACCTAATCGTTGAATTAAATAGTATGTCAGACAACATGCAGAGGAGTGGCAGAGGAGGCAATGTTTTAGGAGCGAGCAGACGTGGCAGCAGAGGAAGGGGTCGAGGCAGCAGTATTCGCAGCCAGAGGCCAGTGCTCCCGGTGTCATCCAGCGGTCGTGTCTCCACCGACAACCCTGCCGTCATTGATTGGTTGGCTCGGTCGTCTTCCTCTTCCCAGGTCACCTCTGACACCTACAGCCAACGGTCGGTGGGTACGTCAGACACAACCGTTAGTTGGCATGGCCCGGGAGCAAGCCCACTGAAATCACGTGTCCTCTACCTGCCCCTGTCCTTTGCTGTTCCCTCACCAAGCGAAGTATCGCATGCTGTGGGCTCAGCCCCACTGTACAGTGAGGAAGAGCTAACAGAGGGCGGTCAGGAACGGGGGGAGACATCGGCCTTTTCAGCAGCCAAGCGAACAAGTACTGGCGAGGAGAGTGGCTCGGTAGCCGGTCTAGAGACAGGTCTGTCTCCTGACCCAGACGCAGCCGAGGGGGCTAGTAGTGAGGCGGAGACCGTACTTGATGATGAGGAGGTTGATCGCACTTGGCTGCCTCGTCGTCATCAGGCAATTTCTTCCGCATCATCAGGAGAAGAGGGTGCCAGCTTGGCAGCGAGCGAAACAGTCGGTGGGTTGCCCAGGAGGCAGCAGGGTCGCATCAGTGTCAGTGGAGCCAAACGTCCACGGAGTAGAGCACCAGCTCCACTGCAGCCTACCACCACGGCCAGTAGTGGTGCCGGTGCGCACGGAGGAAGTAGCAGTCAGCCAGTGAAGAGTAGCGGGGGCAAAGTTTCCTACTCGGTGGTGTGGCAATTTTTCCTCAAGCCGCCCGAGGAAGTAAACGTAGCCGTATGTCGACTATGTGGCCAGAAATGCAAGCGTGGCCAGGGGGCCCATGTTGGGACTACAGCGTTGCGTCAGCATATGCAGCGTCACCATTCGGTGGCCTGGGAAAACCGTGATAAAGATACGGCGGTTCTGCCTGCCCCAGCCCCCGCTCCATCACCCGCTCCGTTACTTGCTCCGTCACCCGACGTCGTCAATCGCCCTCTATCAGCCAGTCAAGGCTCCAACACCTCTGCTGAGGGGAGTTGTCGCTCGTTGGCATCTTCCGCTCGTTCAGATGCTCCTTCTCCTGCTACTCCTCTTCTCGGATTCCGTCAACAGTCTTTCTTGGAATCCGTATCCAAGAGACAACAGTTTGCGAGCACGCACCCGACGGTGCAAAAGCTGAACGTCCTCCTGTCCAAGTTGCTGGTGCTGCAGTCCCTCCCTTTCCAACTGGTGGACTCAGCACCTTTCCGAGAAATGATGGCTTGTGCCGCGCCGCGGTGGAGAGTGCCAAGCCGTCATTTCTTTGCCCAAAAGGCAGTGCCAGCCCTGCATTCACATGTAGAAGAGATGGTGGGCCAGTCTTTGAGCATGTCGGTCTCTGCCAAAGTGCACGGCAGCGCCGACGTGTGGAGCTGTAACTACGGTCAGGGACAGTACATGTCATTTACGGCCCACTGGGTGAACGTGGTGCCGGCACAGCCGCACCAGCAACTTGGACAGGTCACGACGCTTTTGCCTCCACGTTTGCACGTCCTTGGTCCAGCAAGCATGTCCGCCTCTACCACCTCTTTTTCCGCCGTGTCCTCAGCCGCCACCCCCGTGCCAAGTCCCATTACCCGACCGGCATATCACATGTGCAGGGCGCAACGGTGTCACGCTGTGCTGCACCTGGTATGCCTTGGCGAACGTAGTCACACAGGGGAGGAACTGCTGAGTGTAATGAACAGAGAAATCGACAGATGGCTGTCTCCGCGCAAACTAAAAATCGGAACCATGTTGACTGACAACGGAAAGAACATGGTGTCTGCTCTGCGTCAAGGAAGGTTGTGCCATGCGCCATGCATGGCTCACGTGTTCAATCTGGTTGTCAAGCGGTTCCTAAAATCCACCATCCCACTGCAAGACATCCTTAAAATGTCACGTAAACTGTGCATGCATTTCAGCCATTCCTACACCGCAAAGAACACCCTCATTGAGCTGCAGCGGCAGAACGGAATTCCACAGCATCGCCTGATCTGCGACGTTGCAACAAGGTGGAATTCAACCCTACACATGTTAGACCGCCTTTACGAGCAGCGAAAGGCCATCACCGATTTCCTGATGTTACAAGCGGATAAAGGTACTCCCCTGTGTAACTTAGATGTCAGCCATTGGCAGCTCATGCGTGACACCTGCCGCTTGCTCAGGCCCTTTGAGGAGGCCACGCTATTCGTGAGTCGGCAGGACTATGGGATGAACGACGTCATTCCTCTGTTGCACGTCCTGGAACAAATGCTGTTAACAATGGCTGGTCAGGGTGCGGTAGACGTGGCGCACAGATGTCAACGCCACATGACCCCTGTGGGGGCAGGACAGGAAGAAGAGGAGGAGGTAGAGGAGGACATTTGTGCTCAGGAATTATTGAGTGAAATGGGTGGTTTTTCCACTCAGCGGACAGGAGTGGAGGAGCAGGAGCATCTGGTAGAGGAGGAGGAGGAGGAGACAGAGGACCCAGACGCACCGTGGCAGTATGCTGTGGAGATGGAGGCAGGGAGTCCCTCGCATTCCTTGGCACAAATGGCCCATAGCATGCTCGGTTGCTTGCGTAGCGACAGCCGAATAATAACCATCAGACAGAGGGATGACTTTTGGCTGTCCACCTTGTTGGACCCTCGCTACCGGTCCAAAATGGTGGCCTTTTTCACACCTGCTGAGAGGGAGGCCAAAATTACGTACTATAAAAACCACCTATGTAGTCAGTTGGTCTCTGCCTTTGTGCGCCAACGTCCATCCTCAGACACTGTGGGCCCTGTGCGCTCGCGTTCCGCTGGCATGGCAGCAGGGGAGGGGTGGGGTGGTAGGAGCAGTGGCAGCTCCACCAGCAGCGGCTGCCTCAGTCTGCAGTCGATGATGAGTAGCTTTCTTCACCAGCGCAGTGAGGAAACTACTAACCAGCCGCAGCAGCAGCAGCAGCATCAGGTGGACCTGGAGCAGGAGCTCAAACAACAGGCTTGGGCCTACTTGGACAGCACCCTGCCAACCGAGGTAGACAATCCCCTTGACTACTGGGCAACGAAACTTGACCTTTGGCCCCAACTAGCTGAATTTGCCCTTGAAAGGCTGTCATGCCCGGCCAGTAGCGTGGCATCGGAGCGCGTGTTTAGTGCGGCAGGAGGTATTGTAACTCCGCGGAGGACACGACTGTCCACCCAAAGTGTGGAGAGACTCACGTTTGTGAAAATGAATCAGGCGTGGATTAGTCTGGATTTCAAACCACCAGTTCCTGACACAACTGACTAAATCCGCCATGAATCATGCCTCAAACATGTGCCACTTTCAGGTCTCCTCACACTGCTGGTGTGTTTAATTTTTTGACATAGGGTGCTGGCAGATTACGGGCCTCCTATAGCTGCTGCCAGGCCCCTAATCTGCCATAGGCCCCTATATACCGCCTCCTCATGCTGCTGCTAGGTCCAGAGTCTCTCATGGGTCCCTGTACGGCCTCCCATTGCTGCTGTCTCCATCGCCACACTCTGCTGCCATGTGCCACTTTCAGGTCTCTTCACACTGCTGGTGTGTTTAATTTTTTGACATAGGGTGCTGCAAGATAACGGGCCTCACATAGCTGCTGCCAGGCCCCTAATCTGCCATGGGCCCCTATATACCGCCTCCTCATGCTGCTGCCAAGTCTAGAGTCTCTCATGGGTCCCTGTACGGCCTCCCATTGCTGCTGTCTCCATCGCCACACTCTGCTGCCATGTGCCACTTTCAGGTCTCTTCACACTGCTGGTGTGTTAAATTTTTTGACATAGGGTGCAGGCAGATTACGGGCCTCACATAGCTGCTGCCAGGCCCCTAATCTGCCATGGGCCCCTATATACCGCCTCCTCATGCTGCTGCCAAGTCTAGAGTCTCTCATGGGTCCCTGTACGGCCTCCCATTGCTGCTGTCTCCATCGCCACACTCTGCTGCCATGTGCCACTTTCAGGTCTCTTCACACTGCTGGTGTGTTTAATTTTTTGACATAGTGTGCAGGCAGATTACGGGCCTCACATAGCTGCTGCCAGGCCCCTAATCTGCCATGGGCCCCTATATACCGCCTCCTCATGCTGCTGCCAAGTCTAGAGTCTCTCATGGGTCCCTGTACGGCCTCCCATTGCTGCTGTCTCCATCGCCACACTCTGCTGCCATGTGCCACTTTCAGGTCTCTTCACACTGCTGGTGTGTTTAATTTTTTGACATAGGGTGCAGGCAGATTACGGGCCTCACATAGCTGCTGCCAGGCCCCTAATCTGCCATGGGCCCCTATATACCGCCTCCTCATGCTGCTGCCAAGTCTAGAGTCTCTCATGGGTCCCTGTACGGCCTCCCATTGCTGCTGTCTCCATCGCCACACTCTGCTGCCATGTGCCACTTTCAGGTCTCTTCACACTGCTGGTGTGTTTAATTTTTTGACATAGGGTGCTGCAAGATAACGGGCCTCACATAGCTGCTGCCAGGCCCCTAATCTGCCATGGGCCCCTATATACCGCCTCCTCATGCTGCTGCCAAGTCCAGAGTCTCTCATGGGTCCCTGTACGGCCTCCCATTGCTGCTGTCTCCATCGCCACACTCTGCTGCCATGTGCCACTTTCAGGTCTCTTCACACTGCTGGTGTGTTAAATTTTTTGACATAGGGTGCAGGCAGATTACGGGCCTCACATAGCTGCTGCCAGGCCCCTAATCTGCCATGGGCCCCTATATACCGCCTCCTCATGCTGCTGCCAAGTCTAGAGTCTCTCATGGGTCCCTGTACGGCCTCCCATTGCTGCTGTCTCCATCGCCACACTCTGCTGCCATGTGCCACTTTCAGGTCTCTTCACACTGCTGGTGTGTTTAATTTTTTGACATAGGGTGCAGGCAGATTACGGGCCTCACATAGCTGCTGCCAGGCCCCTAATCTGCCATGGGCCCCTATATACCGCCTCCTCATGCTGCTGCCAAGTCTAGAGTCTCTCATGGGTCCCTGTACGGCCTCCCATTGCTGCTGTCTCCATCGCCACACTCTGCTGCCATGTGCCACTTTCAGGTCTCTTCACACTGCTGGTGTGTTAAATTTTTTGACATAGGGTGCAGGCAGATTACGGGCCTCACATAGCTGCTGCCAGGCCCCTAATCTGCCATGGGCCCCTATATACCGCCTCCTCATGCTGCTGCCAAGTCTAGAGTCTCTCATGGGTCCCTGTACGGCCTCCCATTGCTGCTGTCTCCATCGCCACACTCTGCTGCCATGTGCCACTTTCAGGTCTCTTCACACTGCTGGTGTGTTTAATTTTTTGACATAGGGTGCTGCAAGATAACGGGCCTCACATAGCTGCTGCCAGGCCCCTAATCTGCCATGGGCCCCTATATACCGCCTCCTCATGCTGCTGCCAAGTCTAGAGTCTCTCATGGGTCCCTGTACGGCCTCCCATTGCTGCTGTCTCCATCGCCACACTCTGCTGCCATGTGCCACTTTCAGGTCTCTTCACACTGCTGGTGTGTTTAATTTTTTGACATAGGGTGCTGCAAGATAACGGGCCTCACATAGCTGCTGCCAGGCCCCTAATCTGCCATGGGCCCCTATATACCGCCTCCTCATGCTGCTGCCAAGTCCAGAGTCTCTCATGGGTCCCTGTACGGCCTCCCATTGCTGCTGTCTCCATCGCCACACTCTGCTGCCATGTGCCACTTTCAGGTCTCTTCACACTGCTGGTGTGTTAAATTTTTTGACATAGGGTGCAGGCAGATTACGGGCCTCACATAGCTGCTGCCAGGCCCCTAATCTGCCATGGGCCCCTATATACCGCCTCCTCATGCTGCTGCCAAGTCTAGAGTCTCTCATGGGTCCCTGTACGGCCTCCCATTGCTGCTGTCTCCATCGCCACACTCTGCTGCCATGTGCCACTTTCAGGTCTCTTCACACTGCTGGTGTGTTTAATTTTTTGACATAGGGTGCTGCAAGATAACGGGCCTCACATAGCTGCTGCCAGGCCCCTAATCTGCCATGGGCCCCTATATACCGCCTCCTCATGCTGCTGCCAAGTCCAGAGTCTCTCATGGGTCCCTGTACGGCCTCCCATTGCTGCTGTCTCCATCGCCACACTCTGCTGCCATGTGCCACTTTCAGGTCTCTTCACACTGCTGGTGTGTTTAATTTTTTGACATAGGGTGCAGGCAGATTACGGGCCTCACATAGCTGCTGCCAGGCCCCTAATCTGCCATGGGCCCCTATATACCGCCTCCTCATGCTGCTGCCAAGTCTAGAGTCTCTCATGGGTCCCTGTACGGCCTCCCATTGCTGCTGTCTCCATCGCCACACTCTGCTGCCATGTGCCACTTTCAGGTCTCTTCACACTGCTGGTGTGTTTAATTTTTTGACATAGGGTGCTGCAAGATAACGGGCCTCACATAGCTGCTGCCAGGCCCCTAATCTGCCATGGGCCCCTATATACCGCCTCCTCATGCTGCTGCCAAGTCCAGAGTCTCTCATGGGTCCCTGTACGGCCTCCCATTGCTGCTGTCTCCATCGCCACACTCTGCTGCCATGTGCCACTTTCAGGTCTCTTCACACTGCTGGTGTGTTAAATTTTTTGACATAGGGTGCAGGCAGATTACGGGCCTCACATAGCTGCTGCCAGGCCCCTAATCTGCCATGGGCCCCTATATACCGCCTCCTCATGCTGCTGCCAAGTCTAGAGTCTCTCATGGGTCCCTGTACGGCCTCCCATTGCTGCTGTCTCCATCGCCACACTCTGCTGCCATGTGCCACTTTCAGGTCTCTTCACACTGCTGGTGTGTTTAATTTTTTGACATAGGGTGCAGGCAGATTACGGGCCTCACATAGCTGCTGCCAGGCCCCTAATCTGCCATGGGCCCCTATATACCGCCTCCTCATGCTGCTGCCAAGTCTAGAGTCTCTCATGGGTCCCTGTACGGCCTCCCATTGCTGCTGTCTCCATCGCCACACTCTGCTGCCATGTGCCACTTTCAGGTCTCTTCACACTGCTGGTGTGTTAAATTTTTTGACATAGGGTGCAGGCAGATTACGGGCCTCACATAGCTGCTGCCAGGCCCCTAATCTGCCATGGGCCCCTATATACCGCCTCCTCATGCTGCTGCCAAGTCTAGAGTCTCTCATGGGTCCCTGTACGGCCTCCCATTGCTGCTGTCTCCATCGCCACACTCTGCTGCCATGTGCCACTTTCAGGTCTCTTCACACTGCTGGTGTGTTTAATTTTTTGACATAGGGTGCTGCAAGATAACGGGCCTCACATAGCTGCTGCCAGGCCCCTAATCTGCCATGGGCCCCTATATACCGCCTCCTCATGCTGCTGCCAAGTCCAGAGTCTCTCATGGGTCCCTGTACGGCCTCCCATTGCTGCTGTCTCCATCGCCACACTCTGCTGCCATGTGCCACTTTCAGGTCTCTTCACACTGCTGGTGTGTTAAATTTTTTGACATAGGGTGCAGGCAGATTACGGGCCTCACATAGCTGCTGCCAGGCCCCTAATCTGCCATGGGCCCCTATATACCGCCTCCTCATGCTGCTGCCAAGTCTAGAGTCTCTCATGGGTCCCTGTACGGCCTCCCATTGCTGCTGTCTCCATCGCCACACTCTGCTGCCATGTGCCACTTTCAGGTCTCTTCACACTGCTGGTGTGTTTAATTTTTTGACATAGGGTGCAGGCAGATTACGGGCCTCACATAGCTGCTGCCAGGCCCCTAATCTGCCATGGGCCCCTATATACCGCCTCCTCATGCTGCTGCCAAGTCTAGAGTCTCTCATGGGTCCCTGTACGGCCTCCCATTGCTGCTGTCTCCATCGCCACACTCTGCTGCCATGTGCCACTTTCAGGTCTCTTCACACTGCTGGTGTGTTTAATTTTTTGACATAGGGTGCAGGCAGATTACGGGCCTCACATAGCTGCTGCCAGGCCCCTAATCTGCCATGGGCCCCTATATACCGCCTCCTCATGCTGCTGCCAAGTCTAGAGTCTCTCATGGGTCCCTGTACGGCCTCCCATTGCTGCTGTCTCCATCGCCACACTCTGCTGCCATGTGCCACTTTCAGGTCTCTTCACACTGCTGGTGTGTTTAATTTTTTGACATAGGGTGCTGCAAGATAACGGGCCTCACATAGCTGCTGCCAGGCCCCTAATCTGCCATGGGCCCCTATATACCGCCTCCTCATGCTGCTGCCAAGTCCAGAGTCTCTCATGGGTCCCTGTACGGCCTCCCATTGCTGCTGTCTCCATCGCCACACTCTGCTGCCATGTGCCACTTTCAGGTCTCTTCACACTGCTGGTGTGTTAAATTTTTTGACATAGGGTGCAGGCAGATTACGGGCCTCCCATAGCTGCTGCCAGGCCCCTAATCTGCCATAGGCCCCTATATACCGCCTCCTCATGCTGCTGCTAGGTCCAGAGTCTCTCATGGGTCCCTGTACGGCCTCCCATTGCTGCTGTCTCCATCGCCACACTCTGCCATGTGCCACTTTCAGGTCTCCTCACACTGCTGGTGTGTTTAATTTTTTGACATAGGGTGCTGGCAGATTACGGGCCTCCCATAGCTGCTGCCAGGCCCCTAATCTGCCATAGGCCCCTATATACCGCCTCCTCATGCTGCTGCTAGGTCCAGAGTCTCTCATGGGTCCCTGTACGGCCTCCCATTGCTGCTGTCTCCATCGCCACACTCTGCCATGTGCCACTTTCAGGTCTCCTCACACTGCTGGTGTGTTGAATTTTTTGACATAGGGTGCTGGCAGATTACGGGCCTCCCATTGCTGCTGCCAGACATGTAATCTGCCATGGGCCCCCGTACCGACTCCTCATGCTGTGACGTTGCAACAAGGTGTAATTCAACCCTACATATGTTAGACCGCCTTTACGAACAGCTAAAGGCCATCACAGATTTCCTGATGTTAAAAGCGGATAAAGGTACTCCCTGTGTAACTTAGATGTCAGCCATTGTCAGCTCATGTGTGACACCTGCGCTTGCTCAGGCCCTTTGAGGAGGCCACGCTATTCGTGAGTCGGCAGGACTATGGGATGAATGAGGTCAAATCGGCCATGGGCCCCCGTACCGCCTGTTCACGCTGATGCTGGTCCCACAGTGTGACCTGGGTCCCTGTACGGCCTCCCATTGCTTCCACTCTGCCATGTACCTCTTTGAAATCTCCTCACACTCCTGCGGTTGTCCATTTTGTCATAGGTTGCTGGCAGATTAGCGGCCTCCCATAGGTGCCGCCAGGCCCCATATCGGCCATGGGCCCCCGTACCGCCTGGTCACGCTGCTGCTGGGCCCACAGTGTGACCTGGGTCCCTGTACGGCCTCCCATTGCTGCTGCCAGGAGGCAGCAGGGTCGCAGCTGTGTCAGTGGAGGCAAACGGCCACGGAGTAGAGCAGCAGCTCCACTGCAGCCTACCACCACAGCCAGTAGTGGTGCCGGTGTGCACGGAGGAAGTAGCAGTCAGCCAGTGAGGAGTAGCGGGTGCAAAGTTTCCTACTCGGCGGTGTGGCAAGTTTTCGTCAAGCCGCCCGAGGAAGTAAACGTAGCCGTATGTCGACTATGTGGCCAGAAAGTCAAGCGTGGCCAGGGGGCCCATGTTGGGACTACAGCGTTGCGTCAGCATATGCAGCGTCGCCATTCGGTGGCCTGTGAAAAACGTGATAAAGATACGGCGGTTCTGCCTGCCCCAGCCCAGGGTTCCATTTTGTCATAGGGTGCTGGCAGATTAGCGGCCTTCCATAGGTTACGCCAGGCCCCATATCGGCCATGGGCCCCCGTACCTCCTGGTCACGCTGCTGCTGGTCCCACAGTGTGACCTGGGTCCCTGTACGGCCTCCCATTGCTTCCACTCTGCCATGTGCCACTTTGAGGTCTCCTTACACTCCTGCGGTTTTCCATTTTGTCATAGGTTGCTGGCAGATTAGCGGCCTTCCATAGGTGCCGCCAGGCCCCATATCGGCCATGGGCCCCCGTACCTCCTGGTCACGCTGCTGCTGGTCCCACAGTGTGACCTGGGTCCCTGTACGGCCTCCCATTGCTTCCACTCTGCCATGTGCCACTTTGAGGTCTCCTTACACTCCTGCGGTTTTCCATTTTGTCATAGGTTGCTGGCAGATTAGCGGCCTTCCATAGGTGCCGCCAGGCCCCATATCGACCATGGGCCCCCGTACCTCCTGGTCACGCTGCTGCTGAGCCCACAGTGTGACCTGGGTCCCTGTACGGCCTCCCATTGCTTCCACTCTGCCATGTGCCACTTTGAAATCTCCTCACACTCCTGCGGTTGTCCATTTTGTCATAGGTTGCTGGCAGATTACAGGCCTTCCATAGGTGCCACCAAGCCCCATATCGGCCATGGGCCCCCGTACCGCCTGGTCACGCTGCTGCTGGGCCCACAGTGTGACCTGGGTCCCTGTACCGCCTCCCATTGCTCCCACTCTGCCATGTGCCACTTTCAGGTCTCCTCACGCTCCTGCTGGTTTCCATTTTGTCATAGGTTGCTGTATGGCCTCCCATTGCTGCTGCCTCCACCGCCACACTGTGGCTCCAAACACTGGTTTTGGCCCCGTGACTGGCCAAAGGAGTGAAGTGTGCAGTGATTCTAAGATCGACGGCACTCATCTGCATGTCATACTGACAGACAGTATTATTTCTCTTCCCCAGCAGACTCCAAGGGCATTTAAATTAAAGGTACAGTGTTCTGCACTAATATTAAGTCTCTCTGAAGCCTAGAAACACCCTTTTTTAAGTTAAATTCACAGCGAATTTATTCGACTCGAATCGAATATTGTCCACGAATTCGCCGAATCAGTCGAATCGAATTTTTCATTTCTTCGCTCATCTCTAAATATATCGTAAACTCAAAGTTAGTCATAATTTTAAGTCAAAATGTATTCTGCTACATGTTTTTGGTAAAAAAATCCCAATAAGTGTATATTGATTGCTTTGTGTGAAAGTTATAGCGTCTACAAACTATGGTATAGATCAGGGGTGGGCAAACTTTTTGACTTGAGGGCCGCAATGGGTTCATATATTGGACCCGGGGGCCGGACCAAGAGTAGATGAATGATGTGTATGTGTCATCCATAGTAAGCATAGTAATATTCCCCCATAGTAAGCATAGTAATTCATCCCCCATATAGTAATTCATCCCCCATAGTAATTCATCCCCCATAGTAATTCATCCCCCATATAGTAATTCATCTCCCATAGTAATTCATCCCCCATATAGTAATTCATCCCCCATATAGTAATTCATCCCCCATAGTAATTCATCCCCCATATAGTAATTCATCCCCCATATAGTAATTCATCCCCCCTATAGTAATTCATCCCCCCTATAGTAATTCATTCCCCATATTATTTCATCCCCCATAGTACTATTCCCCCCCAAGTAGTAAGCCAAGTCCCCCCTGTGTCAATTCACTTACCTTTGCTCCGCGCGTTCCTCTCGCCGTGTTCCCGCGCCGTTCCGGTCTTCAGGGCGGACTGTGAGAGGAGCCTAGCTCCCCTCACGTTCGTCACGCTGCCCCGCCTACACACATCCTGACAGCCAATGTATCCCGCGCCGTTCCGGTCTTCAGGGCGGACTGTGAGAGGAGCCTAGCTCCCCTCACGTTCGTCACGCTGCCCCGCCTACACACATCCAGACAGCCAATGTATCCCGCGCCGTTCCGGTCTTCAGAAAATTTTGAAAAAAAACAATATTTTCTACTTTCAGCTATTAAAAATATATCGTAAACTCAAAGTTAGTCATAAATTTAAGCCAAAATGTATTCTGCTACATGTTTTTGGTAAAAAAAATCCCAAAAAGTGTATATTGATTGCTTTGTGTGAAAGTTATAGCGTCTACAAACTATGGTATAGATAATTTGAAATTTACACAGCTTTTACTTTCTGACTGCCCATCACATCTCGAGGTGCTAAAATACCAGGATAGAACAAACACCCCCAAATGAACCCTTTTCGGAAAGTAGACACCCTAAGCTATCTGCTATGAGACATATTGGGGTTTATTTACTAAAGCTGGAGAGTCCAAAATCAGACTCCCTTCTGCATCGAAACCAATCAGCTTCCAGGTTTCATTGCCAAAGCTTCATTGAACAAGCTGAGGTTAGAAGCTGATTGGTTTCTATGCAGAAGGGAGTCTGATTTTGGACTCTCCAGCTTTAGTAAATAAACCCCATGGTGTCCATGGAAGATTTATTTTTTTTCCACAAGTTTCTGGAAAATGACAAAAACTTTTTCTTTTTTTTTTTTTTACACAAAGTTGTCATTTAAATGATTTATTTCTTGCACAAGCCATGGGTATGTGTGGAATTACACCCCAAAATACATTCTGCTACTTCTACCGAGTATGAGGATACCACACATGTGACACTTTTTGGGAGCCTAGCCACATACAGGAGCCTGAAATCCAATGACCACTTTGAAAACCTGAAGGTGCGTAACTTCTTCATTTCACTTCCCCACTACCTATCACAGTTTCAGAGGCCCTGAAATGCCAGGATAGCACCAAACCCCCCCAAATGACCCCTTTTTGGAAAGAAGACACTCCAAGGAATTTAAAAAGAGGCATGGTAAGTATTTTGCAGATCTCATTTTTTCTCACAAGGTTTTGAAATATAAAAAAGAAAAATACTTACCATGCTTCTTATCAAATTCCTTTGGGTGTCTACTTTCCAAAAATTGGTCATTTGGGGGGTTTGGTGCTATTCTGGCATTCCAGGGCCTCCGAAACTGTGATAGGTAGTCAGGAAGTGTAATGAGGAAATAAAGCCCTTTAAAAGCCTGAAGGTGCTTATTGGATTTTGGGGTCCTGTACTTGGCTAGACTGCCAAAATGTCTCTCACCTGTGGTACCCCCATACTTGGGAGAAGTAGCAGAATGTATTTTGGGGAGTAATTCCACATATACATATGGCTTGTGTGAGCAATAAATTATTTAAATGACAATTTTGTGTAATTTTTTTTTTTTTTGTCATTTTCCAAAAACTTGTGGTAAAAAAATAAATTCTTCTATTGATTCAACATGCCTCTCAGCAAATAGTTTGGGGTGTCTACTTTCCAAAAAGGAGTAATTTTGAGGGGTGGGGGCATTTTATGCCCAGCATTAGAAGTTTATGCCACACATCACTCACTCTTCTAACCACCTGAAGACCAAGCCTTTTCTGACACTTTTTGTTAACATTAAAAAAATCAGTATTTTTGCTAGGAAATTAAAGTGAACCCCCAAACATTATATATTTTTTTAGAGCAGACACCCTAGTAAGTAAAATGGTGGGTGGTGCAATTTTATATCTCACATATTACTTACACAGCGATTTGTCAAACGCAATGTTTTTGAAAAATATACACTTTAATTTTAATGCACAAAAACACAATATATTGGCCAATTATTTGGTATGATATAAAAGATGATGCTATGCTGAGTAAATAGATATTAAACATGACATGCTTTAAAATTACGCATGCCCTGTGCAATGGCGACAAACTGCATACATTTTTAATATCTATAGGCAACGCTTTAAAAGCCTTTACAAGCTACCATTTTAGATTTACAGAGGAGGTCTAGAGCTATAATTACTGCCCTTGATCTGACGTTCGTGGCGATACCTCACATGCATGGTGCAATCGCTGTTTCCATACTGGCACAGGGTCAACGCTCACGACTGCAGGTGTGCGCGGATGGGCGAGGGTCCTTTTTTTTTTTTTTTCTTTTCTGATTTATTTAATTATTTTTACACTGTCCCTTTAATTTTTTTTTTTTTTTAATCACTTTTAATGCTATCTCAGGGAGGGGGAGGGGGGCATTTTTTCCCGCTGCATGTAAAGGCAATCCTGCAGCTAATTAACCACGAGGAATGCTTTTACATGAAAGCCCATTGCCGGCTGAAAAAAATGCCAGCTGCAGGCATCACCCTGGTATAACCATTCAAAGTCCAGTGATGTACCAGTACATCGCTGGTCCTTGTTCGGTGTTTATGCTATGTTCTTTTTTTCTTTATGCAGCCTGTGGGCTGAATGAAAAAAAAGAGAAGAAATCTCTGCCAGAAAAAGTGTGTGGTATGCCCACCATTAGAAACCTCCCTGCATCCACCCACTTCTAATGGTGGGCACACATGAAATGTGCCAACAAATATAAAATATATATGCCGAAGCATAGGGGCCATCCACCCACTGGCCACCCCAGGCCCCCATGCTTTGGTATACAGTCATGGCCGAAATTGTTGGCACCCTTGATATTTTTCCTGAAAATCAAGTATTTCACACAAAAAAGGTATTGCATTAACACATGTTTTGCTATACACATGTTTATTCCCTTTGTATGTATTGGAACAAATATAAAACAGAGGCAGAAAAGCAAATATGACATAATGTCACACAAAACCCCAAAAATGGGCTGGACAAAAGTATTGGCACCCTTAACTTAATATTTGGTTGCACACCCTTTGGAAAACATAACTGAAATCAGTCGCTTCCTATAACCATCAATAAGCTTCTGACACCTCTCACCCGGAATTTTGGACCACTCTTCCTTTGCAAACAGCTCCAGGTCTCTCTTATTGGAAGGACACCTTTTCCCAACAGCAATTTTAAGATCTCTCCACAGGTGTTCAATGGGATTTAGATCTGGGCTCATTGCTGGCCACTTCAGAACTCTCCAGCGCTTCTTTGCCATCCATTTCTGAGTGCTTTTTGACGTATGTTTGGGGTCATTGTCCTGCTGGAAGACCCAGGATCTTGGACGCAAACCCAGCTTTCTGACACTGGGCCCTACAGTGCGACCCAAAATCCTTTGGTAATCCTCAGATTTCATGATGCCTTGCACACAGTCAAGGCACCCAGTGCCAGAGGCAGCAAAACAACCCCAAAACATCATTGAACCTCCACCATATTTTACCGTAGGTACTGTGTTTTGTTCTTTGTAGGCCTCATTCCGTTTTCGGTAAACAGTAGAATGATGTGCTTTACCGAAAAGCTCTATCTTGGTCTCATCTGTCCACAAGACGTTTTCCCAGAAGGCTTTTGGCTTACTCAAGTACATTTTGGCAAACTGTAGTCTTGCTTTTTTATGTCTCTGTGTCAGCAGTGGGGTCCTCCTGGGTCTCCTGCCATAGCGTTTCATTTCATTTAAATGTCGACGGATAGTTCGCGCTGACACTGATGCTCCCTGAGCCTGCAGGACAGCTTGAATGTCTTTGGAACATGTTTGGGGCTGCTTATCCACCATCCGGACTATTCTGCGTTGCAATCTTTCATCAATTTTCCTCATCCGTCCACGACCAGGGAGATTAGCTACAGTGCCATGGGTTGCAAACTTCTTGATAATGTTGCGCACTGTGGACAAAGGCAAATCTAGTTCTCTGGAGATGGACTTGTAACCTTGAGATTGTTGATATTTTGCCACAATTTTGGTTCTCAGGTCCTCAGACAGTTCTCGTCTCCTCTTTCTGTTGTCCATGCTTAGTGTGGCACAGACAGACACACAATGCAAAGGTTAAGTGAACGTCTCTCCTTTTTATCTGCTTTCAGGTGTGATTTCTATATTGCCCACACCTGTTACTTGCCCCAGGTGAGTTTACAGGAGCATCACATGCTTGTAACATTCTTATTTATCCGCAGTTGTGAAAGGGTGCCAATACTTTTGTCCAGCCCATTTTTGGAGGTTTGTGTGACATTATGTCGAATTTGCTTTCTTTCCTCCCTTTTTTTGTTTTGTCCCAATACACACAAAGGGAATAAACATGTGTATAGCAAAACATGTGTTAATGCAATACGTTTCGTGAGAAATACATGATTTCCTGGAGAAATATCAAGGGTGCCAACAATTTCGGCCATGACTGTATATTGTCTTTTTTTTAACTGCGGATGAAAAATCTCATCCGACAGCACTGCACACACCTACTTATGTCTATTCTGAAAGCAAGACCCTGTTGCTGTCAGAATAAACAGGTCAGTGCTGCAGTTTGACATTCCTGCAAAGAAATCAACAATGGTTAACAATAACACATAAACTCAATAAAACAACTTTATAATTGAATATCTCTGCAAGGAAAAGTGTGTGGTGGTATGCCCACCATTAGAAACCTCCCTGCATCCACCCACTTCTAATGGTGGGCACACATGAAATGTGCCAACAAATATAAAATATATATGCCGAAGCATAGGGGCCATCCACCCACTGGCCACCCCAGGCCCCCATGCTTTGGCATATATTCTCTTTTTTTTAACTGCGGATGAAAAATCTCATCCAACAGCGCTGCCCACGCTGACTTATGTCTATTCTGAGAGCAAGTTCCTGTTGCTGTCAGAATAAACAGGTCAGTGCTGCAGCTGAAAGCATTCCTGCAAACAGAAATAGTTAGCAATAAAACAGTAACAATAAAACAGTAAAAGTAGAACAATCACAAAAATGACAACAAAAAAAACTATAACTATTTTTGGTTTTTAAATTTTTTTATTTCTTGGGGGGGGATTTGTACTTTTAAATTTTTTTTTTTTTGTTTAACTTTTTTTTTCAAACTTTAAACATTTTTAAAACAGCTGGTAGGGTCTCTCCAAATGCGATAGCCAGTTTCCTGACTACCTAACATCTTTCGAGACCCTGTGTAAATGTGCCCTGAACTGTGCCGTGCTGTACCATATACTAATATTCCACTAGTGTATGGTAGAGGCGGAAGCAGGGCTTGACGCAGAGGCCAGGTTGGCCAGGACAGGAGGGACAACAATAGCGGCTGTCACGCCTAATTCCACGTTTGCTGCAGACACGACATCTTTTTTGGGGTCTTCTTTGGGTTGGGGTACCAGGAATGGTATCGGGAAAATATCTCTCATGCAGATGGCTAACTGCATCTGGGATGGGGGTTTGGGGCGCAGCACCTTCTGGATACAAAAGGGCCCTGTTGATCTCTAACTGGAAATTTAGGTATGATCCACTATGTCCAGTTGCTTTATAGAGAACAAAAGCGTTATATACAGCCAATTGAAATAAATAAACAGACACTTTTATGTACCAGCGTTTGGCTTTTCGGGAAACTAAGTACGGCTTCATCATCTGGTCGTTGAAGTCCACCCCTCCCATGTTAAGGTTATAATCGTGGACACAGAGGGGCTTCTCAACAACACCAGCTGCCGTGGCAATTTGGACGGTCGTATCTGCGTGAATGAAAGACAGGAGGTAAACATCCCGTTTGTCCTTCCACTTTACTGCAAGCAATTCTTCGCTTCTCAAGCAGGCTTTGTCCCCCTTTCTAAGATGGGTATTTACAAGCCGTTGGGGGAAGCCCCGGCGATTAGATCGCACAGTGCCACATGCGCAAATTCCCAGATTGAACAAATGTCTAAATAGTGGCACGCTTGAATAAAAATTGTCCACGTATAAGTGGTACCCCTTATGGAAAAAGGGTCCCAAACTATCTTGCCACTGCTCCCCATGTAGTCTGGGCATCCGGGGGGCTCCAAGTGACTATCTTTTCCCTCGTAAATCTGAAACTTACATGTATAGCCTGTTGCCCTCTCACAGGTCTTATACAGTACATCTTGATCCCATATCTGGCACGCTTGCTGGGGAGAAATTGTTTGATTAGAAGGCGGCCAGAATATTGAATGAGGGACTCATCGATGCAGATGTTTTTATGGGGAGTATACACATCTGCAAATTTTTGGTTAAAGTGATTTACGAGGGGCCGAATTTTGTGGAGCCGGTCAAATTCAGGGTCACCCCGAGGACGACTGAGTGTGTTGTCGTGGAAGTGCATAAAATGCATTATCTTCTCATATCTATGCCTGGCCATGGCAGCAGAGAACACGGACATGTGAACAAGCGGGTCTGTGGACCAATACTACCGCAATTGATTTTTTTTATTAATGCCCATGTTGAGGGTTAGGCCCAAAAAAACGTTAAATTCGGAAACCGTAATGGGTTTCCATGCGAATGGTCTGGCAAGGTTTGAATTTGGGTTGGCGGCGATTTATTGTTGTGCATATAAATTGCTTTGATCCACAATCAATGCATAAAGATCTTCTGTGAAAAACAGCTCAAAAAAAATCAAGGGGAGTATTTAAATTTGCTGTTTCCACCTGTATTCCGGGTTGGGCAAAGAATGGGGGAAGTAAGTCTGCTGCAGAATTTGTGGGCTGCCAATTGGGATTTGCAAGCACATCCAGAAGGATACTAGGGGCTCTACGGGCCTGTCTGCGAATTCTTGGTGGCCGCGGGACACTACTTGCGCTCGCCACTGCACCAGCTTGTACTGCACTTATGGGACTCGCCACGTCACCGAGTGATACTGCAGTGCTGGTATGCATAAGACCAGGATGTACTAGGCCGCTGGTGCTCGCCAGTTCACCAAAAGGTAGTGCGGCACTAGTACTGGCACTCTGCTGCATATGAAAGTCATCATGCATTTGTACCATCTCAGCAACCTGGGAATGGGATCGGGTACACCTGATCTTAGCAGGGACCTCTTCCTCATCGTCTGAGTTATCTGTCAGGGTGCCGCTGCTGTTTATAGGTTCGTATTCTGAGCCTGATTCTGCCAGGGAGTCTTCCCCTTCGCTCTCACTTGACATGCTCAGAATCCTATAGGCCTCTTCACTAGAGTACCTTTGCTTGGACATTTTGGCCACTAAATTTACAGGTACCTAGTGCAACTCACAGGAAAAAGAGCGCCTGGCTGTCAGGGACTGCTTGAACCGCTACAAAACATTTACCGACAAGTGCTAACAGAGATCAGGCCTGATTCTGTGAACACTGCGGTTTTGTGTGTAATATGTATCAAGTGACAGTTATCTACTGACACTGCACTTGCTGGGGGAGAAGGGGGGAGGGGTGTAGGGGCTAAACGCAGGTGCTGGCAGGTGTCGGGGCTGATCCCACTAACGCTGCGTTTTTGGGGATACTATAGTAATGTGAACGCTGGTATAGCGCTGATCTGATCAAAGATATTGATCCAATCAGACACTATACTAGCAATGGAGGTTTAGCGTGCAAGAAAGCGTGTTCCTGGCAATCAAGGGGTCAAATGTGATTACTTGTGTACTAGCGGCAAACTGGCGCTATGTAGGAGGGGCACTAACACTATCAGAAGTCACCAGTGACACTAATACAGTGATCAGTAAAAATCTGTTCACTGTAATCAATGACACTGGTGACAGGGCAGTGAAGGGGTTAACTGGGGGGGGGGCGATCAAGGGGTTAAATGGGATTTCTGGTGCACTAGTGGGCAAACTGGCGCTATCTGGGAGGGGCGCTAACACTATCGGAAGTCATCAGTGACACTAATACAGTGATCAGTAAAAATCGGTTCACTGTAATCAATGACACTGGTGACAGGGCAGTGAAGGGGTTAACTGGGGGGGGTAGGGGGCGATCAAGGGGTTAAGTGGGATTACTGGTGTACTGGCGGGCAAACTGGCGCTATCTGGGAGGGGCGCTAACACTACTGGAAGTCGCCAGCGACACTGATACAGTGATCAGTAAAAATCGGTTTACTGATCAATGACACTGGTGACAGGGCAGTGAAGGGGTTAACTGGGGGGGGGGGGATCAGGGGGTTAAATGTGTCCTAGAGTGTTCTAACTGTGGGTATGTGCTGTTTTACTCACGATTTGTATGTCTTCTTCTCTGTCTGAAACGGAATGTGTCCAGGCAGAGAAGAATGATATCATATCCTGTCCTTTGTAACTGTCAACACAGGACAGGATAGGACAGGGACCGATCATCCAATTTCAGCCAGACATCACTGGCTGAAATTGAATGATTGATCCCTCCGGGATCAAATGGTGTCACCCGCGGGTCGGCGGGAGCGCGTATGCGCGCCCCTGCCCACAAAAACGTCGGGAGCGCGGAGCACGTTTTAAAACGTGCTTTTGCGCTCCAGTGCCGCCCTGCACACGTATATATGCAGTGACAGGGTGGCAAGTGGTTAAAGATATATAGACAATATATGATTAAAAAAAAAAAATTAAAAAATATAATTTTTTTTTTTTAAACATTTTAAATAGCATATGCGAGTCTGGCTTAGTAATCCTACTGCAAATCCACGCTTATTTCCACAACACAATCCGTGAAAAATACTAAATTATAAAAAAAATATATAAATTATATATATAAAAATTATTTTAAAAAATCCCCACAGTGTTTTTCCTCATGTGCACCAGTGTGCGCTCACCCGATTTCTATGACCAAACCGTTAAGCGAGGTCAAAAACCCCTTTAAATGGACTTGTAGATGAATGGAGATATATATACCTGTTCTAGATGGATGGATGGACTTTCATGTAAGTTGCTAGATGACAACAGAGGACTTAATAAGCAGAGGCAGTCTGCTGGCCACAAGGTGTGGATGTGATCCAAACTCATGTCACTTGCATTGAACAGTGTGTTTGAAGCAAAAGTTGCTGGGTTGCCAAATTGCATGCAAGAGAACAGGAATTCTAGAAAATGACATTCACGCACATGGAGAGATAAATCTAAAAGGAGAGGAGAGACCCCCTAGAGGAGAGTGGGATAAGTCCATTCATCCATCCGACTCCAGGAAACTAGGTCTCTGGAAAACATCAAGACCCCCTGCTGGAAAAAGGGAAATACTCCACTCATCCATCCATCCATCTGGGACAGGGATATATATCTCCATTCATCTACAAGTCCATTTAAAGGGACACAAGCTGTTTTTGACCTCACTTAACGGTTTGGTCATAGAAATCAGGTGAGTACACACTGGTGAAGGAGCACATGAGAAAAAATACTGTTTGAATATATATATATATATATATATTTTATAATTTGGTATTTTTCACGGATTGTGTTGTGGAAATAAGCAGGGATTTGCAGTAGGATTATATACCTAAGCTGGACTCATATTCTATTTAACATTTTTTAAAAACTATATTTTTTTTATATATATATTTTTGAATCATATATTGTTTATATATCTTTGGAGTATATCATATTTAATTTAATGTTATATTTGTGGATTGCTACACGTTTTATTTTTTTTTTTATTCTACAACGAGCATCCTATATAAATAGAAAATATATGTTATGCATGTGTACATTTATACAAATTGTTTTTCAATGCATAAACCACTATAACTGCTACAAAACCACTACAAGCATCCTGTATAAAAAGAAAGGAGCTGTTATGCCATACATATATACATTTATTTATTTATGGTTTTGTTCAAATCATCAACTACTATAACTACTACACCACTGCAAGCATCCTGTATGAAAAGAAAAGATCTGTTATACTACACATTTATATTTTTATACTTTTTTTTTTTTCCAAATCATCAACCACTATCATAGGCGTATTTGCCGCGAGGCAAACAAGGCACTTGCCTAGGGTGGGACTTTACAGTGGGACGGCACCGCGCCTTGGAAGAAGGGATGTCTTTGATGTCATTACAGCAGGAATCCAGTGAGGAGTGGGAGAATCATGCCTCCCCTGGACACTGCCGTCATCCGGGATCATCTTCCAGCCCTGTCTCCCCACCACCATACACTGCAGAGAGCTCCGGGAGCTCCGACCATCAGAGCAGCCTATAGCCTGGCCGGGCGCACTGCATGCTGGGAGTTGTAGTCCTTCCCCCACCTCCCCGAACTACAATCCCGGCAGGCTGTGCGGGGGAAGGACTACATCTCCCAGCATCCAGTGCGCCCAGCCAGGCTATAGGCTGCTCGGAGGGTCGGAGCTCTCCTCAGTGGATGGCGGTGGGGAGCCAGGTCTGAGAGATGATCCCGGAGGACGGCAGTGTCCAGGGGAGACAGGGATCTCTGTCACAGAGGTGGAAGAGGGAAGGAAAATGCGGCTGCATGGGCAATACATGCCCCTGCCCCTCGGTCTCCGTCCCGCCCCACCTGGTGAGTGATCTTCATGGCTACTGGGGGGGAGAGAGCTGACAGGCAGACTGACCAGAGACTGCCAGGTGACTGACCAGAGACTGCCAGGTGACTGACCAGAGACTAACCACAGACTGCCAGGTGACTGACCGAGACTAACCGAGACTGCCAGATGACTGATTGAGACTGACCAGAGACTGCCAGGTGACTGACCAGAGACTGCCAGGAGACTGACCAGAGACTGCCAGGTGACTGACCAGAGACTGCCAGGTGACTGACCGAGACTGCTAGGTGACTGACCAGAGACTGCCAGGAGACTGACCGAGACTGACCAGAGACTGCCAGGTGACTGACCGAGACTGACTAGAGACTGACCAGAGACTGGCTGAGACTGCCAAGTGACTGACCGAGACTGACCAGAGACTGCCAGGTGACTGACCAGAGACTGCCAGGTGACTGACCAGAGACTGACCGAGACTGCCAGATGACTGACCAGAGACTGCCAGATGACTGACCGAGACTAACCAGGTG
Organism: Staurois parvus; assembly: GCF_062004578.1. Lineage (NCBI taxonomy): Eukaryota > Metazoa > Chordata > Amphibia > Anura > Ranidae > Staurois > Staurois parvus. The sequence goes on along the minus strand of NW_028318506.1, from coordinate 10,025 downwards.
ACTGACCAGAGACTGCCAGGTGACTGACCAGAGACTGCCAGGTGACTGACCAGAGACTGCCAGGAGACTGACCGAGACTGACACCTTCTTGCCGCTCATACCACTAACTGACACCTTCTCGCCACTCATACCACTAACTGACACCTTCACAGAAAGATGTAGCGACCACTAATTTCCGCCCAGCAAATGTTGGTGCACTAGAGACAGTGGGGGTGCATGGGGGGGGGGGGGGCAGCAATTTTTGTGGTGCCTAGGGCAGCACAAAACATAAATACACCACTGACTACTATAACTACTACACACCACTGCAATCATCCTGTATGAAAAGAAAACATCCGTTATACTACACATTTATATTTTTATACTTTTTTTTTTTTTTTTTAAAAATCATCAACTACTATAACTACTACACACCACTGCAATCATCCTGTATGAAAGGAAATATGTTAGATACGGATTAACAGCAAACACATAACACCATTTACACTGTCAATGAAAAACCTGCTGTTGATCATGTCTTCAAGGCTCTGGTTGTTTATGCCCTCCAATGTGAGTATCCGGCGCTGGTGTGGAATAGCAGCTCGGCACATGGGACAGGTCGCACTTTGCTGAAGCCATTGTAGAATGCAGTAGGTGTGAAATTTGTGATTGCAGGTCAAGATTGTAGTGCGCTGACTGTCTTCGTACCCTGCAAAACAAATGGGACACATAGGCTGCTCCTCACCGTGCTGCTCCATGGCTGGTGGTGGTGGTGCTGGATGGCGATGAGCAGCCCTGTTGATGGCATTGTCCTGTCTCTGCCGAAGCAGCAGTCTGGATCTTGTCCGATGGGCAACTGGAGACTCCTGGACTTCCTGACGTGAGAGCCTTCCCCGACATCTGCGACGTGCAGATCTCGGCATCCTAATGGTGATGGATGGCAAATCACCTGGAAATAGCTATAAAATAAAATATTAATAATAATAATATTTAAACAATATTATTATAATGACAAGAGCAGTATTTCTGGATATTAAGCAGAAAAAGCTCAGGTAATCGCTTTGAAAAGCAGTAGATCGCAGGAGAAATTCCAACGATGCTACTCGCTCGACTCCCAGCGTAAGAGTGACTTGAGCCACAGCCACAGCCAATCACAGCCAGTCACAGCCAGCCACAGCCAATCCCAGCCACAGCCAATCCCAGCCACAGCCAATCACAGCCAGTCCCGCCCCTGTCACTTTTGAGGCCTACTATGAATTGTCATGGAAACCCAGGCCTAAATAAATTTGTTATCATTTTCTATGTAATGTTCTGATTTTAATGGCCATTCCTGAATTCCGCCACTAGATGACAGCAAAATTGCAATAAGTTTCACTCCTCCACAGCGGTAATCCCGCACATCGCCACTGATGTCTCCCTTCCCAATCAGCTCCGTTTTCTTTCCTCTGGCGGCCATCTTGCTTTCTCAGAGTGCAGTGAGCCGAGAGGAAGAATCCGGGTAGATTACAGGTGAGGGGGACAGAGAGCCGGGGGTGGTGAGGAGAAGGCCGCGGTGAGGTGTAATGGAGGTCGGGCAGGCGGATGGTGTAGGCCGCGGTGTGCTGTGGAGGAGGGGCTGAGGCTGCAATACATAGAAGGCCGGAGGGGTTGTTGAGAATGCCCAGGATGGTGTAGGCCGCGATGTGCTGGATGGAGGAGGAGGGGGATGGAGTGTGTGGCCGGCTATAGAGGTGGTCATGACCAGGAAAGGTCTGGGGACAGTCATAGTGGGAGCCCCCCATCACTCCCCCATCCATGTCTGCCATCCCCGGCCTGCACAGGGCAGAGCTCATTGCTTTCCTTTCCTGTGTGGTGGGATTTGCGGCTGGGAGTGCGCTGATGATCTCTCCTGTAGGCCCCATTCACATCTGGCGATTTGGTATCGCTGGAGGGATGGCCGCAGTTCTATCACTGCACTAACTCGCACTGCAATCCTGGCAAAACGCACCACATGCGTTTGTATGCCATTCATTTTTAATGTCATCTCAAATGTGCAGCTTTGCAGCGCAAGAGAAGCGCACGTCAATCCGCTTGTCGCCTATAAAGGAGCAGAAGCTTCTATTGGGTGACGAGCTTTGTGCGAAGCGGTGAGCAGAGCAAAAATCGCACCTTTTTGCCAGGATTACAGTGTGATTTGGAATTGCAGTAATTCCAGCCGCAACCTCAAATCGCCAGAAGTGGCTGTCCACTGACACCCATGCTGCGCAGTTGTCATTGCGTCCGCTGGCGCCAGAGGTGCGCAGTTTTCATTGCATCTGCTGGAGCCAGAGGTGCGCAGTTTTCATTTCACCTGCTGACACCTATGCTGCACTGCTTTCGTCTGCTAGCGCCAGAGGTGCGCAACTTTCATTGCATCCGCTGGTGCCAGAGGTGCGCTTTGTGTCTGATGGCGCTAGATGTGCACAGCTTTCATTCCGTTTGCTGGCGCCAGAGGTGTGCAGTTTTCATTGCGTCTGCTGACACCTATGCTGCACAGCTTTTGTTTTCTGCTGACGCCAGAGGTGCGCAACTTTCATTGCATCCGCTGGCGCCAGAGGTGCGCTTTGTGTCCGCTGGCGCTAGATGTGCACAGCTTTCATTGCGTCTGCTGGTGCCAAAGGTGTGCAGTTTTCATTGTGTCTGCTGACACCTATGCTGCACAGCTTTTGTGTCTGCTGGTGCCAGAGGTGCACAGCTTTCTTTTTGTCCACTGCTGCCAGATGTGCGCAACTTTCATTGCTTCCGCTGGTGCCAGAGGTACGCAGGTTTCATTGCATCCGCTGGCGCCAGAGGTGCTCATTGTTTGTGTCTGCTGGCGCCAGAGGTGCGCAGCTTTCATTGTGTCTGCTGGCGCCAGAGGTGCGCAGTTGTCATTGCCTCCGCTGGCGCCAGAGGTGCGCAGTTGTCATTGCCTCCGCTGGCGCCAGAGGTGCGCAGTTGTCATTGCCTCCGCTGGCGCCAGAGGTGCGCAGTTGTCATTGCCTCCGCTGGCACCAGAGGTGCGCAGTTGTCATTGCCTCCGCTGGCGCCAGAGGTGCGCAGTTGTCATTGCCTCCACTGGCGCCAGAGGTGCGCAGTTTTCATTGCGTCCGCTGGTGCCAAAGGTGCGCCGTTTTCATTGCCTCCGCTGGCGTCAGAGGTGCGCAGTTTTTATTTCACCTGCTGACACCTATGCTGCGCTGCTTTCGTCTGCTAGCGCCCGAGGTGCGCAACTTTCATTGCATCCGCTGGTGCCAGAGGTGCGCTTTGTGTCCGATGGCGCTAGCTGTGCACAGCTTTCATTCCGTTTGCTGGCGCAAGAGGTGTGCAGTTTTCATTGCGTCTGCTGACACCTATGCTGCACAGCTTTAGTTTTCTGCTGGAGCCAAAGGTGCACAATTTTGATTGCATCTGCTGGCGCCAGAGGTGCGCTTTGTGTCCGCTGGCGCCAGAGGTGCGCTTTGGGTCCGCTGGCGCTAGATGTGCACAGCTTTCATTGCGTCTGGCACCAAAGGTGTGCAGTTTTCATTGCGTCTGCTGACACCTATGCTGCACAGCTTTTGTTTTCTGCTGGCGCCAGAGGTGCACAGCTTTCATTTTGTCCGCTGCCGCCAGATGTGCGCAACTTTCATTGCTTCCGCTGGTGCCAGAGGTACACAGCTTTCATTGCATCCGCTGGCGCCAGAGATGCGCAGTTCTTATTGCATCCACTGGTGCCAGTGCGGGTGGCCGTTGTATACAGCTCCTCTAGTGTGCATTGGAATACGTTGCAAAAAATGCAGTTGGGATCCTCTGGAAGGGTCGGGGCCACACTTGAGGCCTTACTTCATTTTTGCGTTGACCTCCACTGTTGGATTCCAGCTAATCCCAACAACCAAATGTAATATATTGCAGCGTTCCAGTCCTCAGATGGGCATTAGATTTCATGTTCACATTTGCTGGATGGATTAGATTTCATGTCCACCCCTTTCACCTGGTGATCCTTCAGTAACACTCTTCCTATCCAGCACTGCATGTACAAAGAGGGAGCGATCTTTAAAATGGTTTTAGGGCCCGTTCATACCGCATGCAGTCTAATGCATTTTTTTCTGCATCAAACACTTTTAGACAGTAATTTACATGGATTCCAGTGGCAGAGTTCTCACCAGTGCAAGCACGTTCCAGAACAGTCAAAAGTAGAACATGCTGCCTTTTTTCTGCATGGAACTGTGCTGGAACGCGGCAAAACACATAAAACACACCGGAATGCACATGTCACTAATTAGGCCCCTTAGGGGCCAGTGCCCACCACAGAAACAAAGTCTGAATGCTTTTTTTTGTGTGCGTGTTCTTGACGCATTCCGATTCATTTTGATGCATTTTCAATGTGTTTCAGTGCATTTCTACCCCTCTTGTTTTTTTCTCGAGGTTTCCTGTGTGTGTGTGTTTTGTTTGTTTTTTCCCTGTAATGTGTTCCAGTGCAGTTCTTTGCTGAAAAAATGCAGCATGTTGTACTTTTGTGGACTGTACTGGCACGTATTGCAATGGTGTAAACTGTACCGTCCATTGATGCAGCAAATAAACGTACTGGACGGCATGTGGTGTGAACGGCCCTCACACTAGTGTGACTTCTGATGGATTTGGGTTGCACACAATTGCAGAATGAGGGAAATAACATTTTTCAGCGGTGCCCTTTTATTTCGGCCCTGTAGACTAATATAGAAATTCACGGAAGTGGCATCAGCATTAGATATGACGTAACTCCTATGTGACTTTGGTAAGAAGATTTTTTTTTTCTACCCTTACCTGTCCTCCCAGGTCATTCTTGCTGCCTAAAAGCACTCCTCCTCCCAAGCACATTCCATTCACATCCTGAGCAGAAGCTGTAGCAGAAACACTCATTCCCATTTTTGATTTTGTGCGATTTTCACATGTAAACATATGTCACGCATAGGGCAGCCCATTTACTTCCCAATGCTTATTTGTGGTGGTGGCTGCTCTAGTTTTCTTTTATAGGCTGCTTTGTTCCCTTTATTTTCATCTGGTGATCGATCCATTAAGTCTATTTTTCAACAGAACCAGCTGTCCTTCAAATGTAGCAGTTAGAGGTTTGAGACTAACTATTTGCCACTGACAGGGAAGATTACAGTGATCAGCTTTTATTTATCCCAAAAGCTAAAAAAAAAATACAGTTTGCTGTAACTGCTTGTGAGACTGACGTGTAAGCTGCAGTTTGACTTGGTTTGTTTAGTGTATTTAAATCTGCTAGTACATTTAACACTCCCCTCTCACCAGACTGACAACACTGCTGTCCAATGTTGCCCCCTGTGCTCATCCATCCAGAGTGGGTACGCTCTTAATGCAGGAGGTGTGTTACTGAATTGATCACCAGGTGAAAACTAAGGGGGGGGGAGAAAAACTAATGCGGCCCCCACAGCTAATGATTGGAAAGCTGCAATATACTATGTTTGGTTTTGGGTTTAAAACCACTTTAAAGTTCTGTTTTGCCAATTGTATTCCTTCTTGAGTGGCAATGCTTACCTACTGCCATTCAACAGAGCAGCTTTGTTGTCATGCCTAGTGATCCTGTGTGCTTGTAGTCACTCCCTGTTGTCTTCCATGTCCTTTCATGCTGTACTGTGAAGGAACCCATTATGGTGATAGAGCAGTAGGGATGCATCGAAATTTTGGAAAACACCCCTTTCGGCCATCAGGCGAAATGAAAAAAAGCACAGATACAGGTGCCGAAAAATCTCGCCTGCCATCGCCGCCGCCCACCCGTCATCCACTGCCGCCATTGGCTGCCACTCGGTAGTTCAGCCTTACCTGAGAAACCATCGATCCCGACGCTTGGCATAGAGGTGTGTGAAGGAAAGATAGCCGCCACACATCTCTATGCCTTTGGAGGACCGGAGCGATGTCATTTCCCATTCCGGACATTTTTTTTTTTAAAGCACTAGATCAATGTTTTGTTTTTTTTTTAATCCAATACTTTACATTGCAGAGGAGAGATATGAGGTCTTGTTGACCCCATATCTCTCTATAAAGAGGACCTGTCACTAATTTTTATCACAAGGGATGCATGTATTTCTTGTGATAAGAGTAAAAGTAATTAAAATTTTTATTAAAGAACAGTGCAAATAAAGAAAAAAAAACATTAAATAAAAAAAAGAAGTTTACAGTGCCCGTCTCCCCGTGCTCGCACGTAGTGGTAAACACATACGTAGGCCATGCCCACATATGTAAATGGTGTTCAAACCACACATTTGAGGTATCGCCATGAATGTCGGAGCAAGAGCAATAATTCTCACACTAGATCTCCTCTGTAACTTTACACTGCTGACCTGTAGAAATTTTTAAAGCATCACCCATGGAGATTTTTAAGTACCGCAGTTTCATGCCATTCAACGAGTGTGCACAATTTTAAAACGTGGCATGTTGGGCATCTATTTACTCGCCATAACATCCTCTTTCATATTTTACAAAAAAATTGTGGTATATATTGTGTTTTTTTAATCAAAGTGTATTTTTTTGTAAAAAATATATATTCATTTTTAAAAACTGCGCATTTTGGTTTTCGGCCAAGTGCATTTTGCATTTTGAATTTTCGGTTTCGGCACCAGAATTTTCATTTCGGTGCACCACTATAGTGCAGTACCCATGTGTAAGAGGCAGGAGGGGGTGGGCAAATTTGGTGCCACCAGAAAGTGTTGAAGCTTTGCCCAATCAGAACAGTTTGAGTTTTAGAAGTGACAGTACGTTAAAAAAAAAAACCCAAAAACCTATCAAACAAGTGGAGATGTTGCCCATATCAACCGATCAGATTCCAGCTGGAGTGTGAATAGTTACTAAACTAAAATGGCGCTATGAGCAAATGCTTTTTTGATTTGGATGGTATTCCCTGGTTTAATGGGAAGTTTTCAGACTCACTCCTCTGCTATTATTGCTGGTTATTTTTAGTATTCATGAAAGTATAAATTTAGCCAAAATTCTTTGATTTTTTTTTATAAAGCAGTTAAGGATTCTAACACTTGCTGTATTTATACTTCTATTTGGGGTTCTGTTATAAAGTTTTCTCGTCCATTACTGTCAGTGACAGGTTTTAGCATGCATATATGTGGCCTTCTAGATGGGTGGGCTCAAATGTCCCAAATGTCAACATTTTTGTGCGCTCCCAGCACAATTACCGGCAGATCCTGGAAAGCTCCCAATGTCTACTTGCGAAAGGGAGCTTTCCGATCATGTGACTGCCAATCACAGTGGTCATGTGATCAGAGTGTCTGCCTCCCAGCATTTTGAAGCTCTTATAAAGGGCTGGGAGGTGGCGGCAGAAGAGGGTAAAGCTGGCTATACAGTGGTGTGGTATTTGTTTTAGAAATTTCTTGTCTAAGGAGTAAATCAGGGTCCCAATCTACTTGTCCCTGATGACAATCTACTTGTCCTGAAAAAATAAAAAATAACTAAAACCGTATTTAAATCTGAGGTGCTTTTAGTAATGTCTGGGGCTTTTATAAACGAAAGGGGCTTTATGGCGACTTAAATTTTAATATTTTTAACATTGCTCTGCTTATCTCCTCCTTACCTTCCTGCCTGTTTCCACCATCGAGGACTAGCAGGGAGGAGAGAGACCTTGCAGTGTAATGAGCACCGATTGGGTGCTTGTCAGGAAAGGTAAGTTTCAAGCTCTGTAAACGCTCAGCAGAAGCGCGTCTGTTGAGCGAGTAAATGAGGCGCTGACTCCAATAAGAAAAAAACACTTCATTCCCTCAGGTTACCCTCATACTCAGAAACACTTGTGTACTCAGTACAAGTGCATGATGAGCAGCCAAATCAACATCCGGTGTCCGCTCCGTTAAAGCGGAGTTGCAGTCCCCTTAAGAAAAATTTTTTAAAAGCAGATCCATGATGACATTACAAATTTCATTAACAATTGGAATAATTAAATATTAAAATCCTTGTAATTACTTTGAATATCGTTAATATTTACTAGGATCTGTGAAGCAGGCCGGCGCCATGATGGCTGTGGGCATCTGAAGCCCGCAGGTCTTTATTTCCTGGATTCGTGCTGCTGGCTATCCCAGCATGCAACACTCGTTCTCGCACATGCGCAGTGCAGACACTGCTCGGCGCGACGTGTGCAGTATAGGTTGCCATAGCAATGGTGGGGATGGATGAAGTTCCCGCCCCCATCAGGCAACCTGTACAGCACTGCACTTGAAGCAATCCAATATATATCTGTTAATTGTTACTCTGTCTAAATATATTTATATTATTTGTACGGACATTTTCAATATATATATATATATATATATATATATATGCTACTCAAGCATAGAGCACAGCAGGATACTGCAGACACGTCCTCCTGCAAGCATGGACTCCGGTAAAATGGTGTGAAACACAGCCCATTCTTGTCTTTTCCAGTTTCCAAGTCCCTCGAGCTCAGGAAACCAAAGGACTCATGAGATACAGGAAACGACAGAGTTGAAGCTGTTATAGCCGCAAAGGGTGGGCCAACTCAATATTGAACCCTACAGACTAAGACTTGGGTGTCATTAAAGTTCATGTTTGTGTGTAAAGGTAGGCGTCACAATACTTTTGGCAATATAGTGTCGATTTTTTGAAACCGGAATTTAGTGTCACTTTAAAGTGAAACTTTAACCACTTGCCCTCCTAAGGATTTACCCCCTTTCCTGACCACACCATTTTTTTTTGCATTATGGTGCTTAGTTGTTTTAACTGACAATTGCACGGTCATGCAACACTGCACCCAAATTAAATTTATGTCCTTTTTTTCCCACGAATTGAGCTTTCTTTCGGTGGTATTTGATCGCGTGTGCATTTTTTATTTTTTGCGCTATAAACAAAAAAAATACCAACAATTTTGATAAATAACAATATTTCAGACTTTTTGCTATTAAACATGTCGTTTTGTTATAAATTTAGTCCAAAATGTATTCTGCGACGTGTTTGCTAAAAAAGAAAAATCCCAATACATGTAAATTGATCAGTGTACGTGAAAGTTATAGCGTTTACAAATGGCGGTATAGATAATGGGATTTTTTTTCTACTAGTAATGGCGGCGATCAGTGACTTTTAGCGCTACTGCGGCGGACATTCTGACACTGGGAGGGAACTAACTTGATGTCACTGACACCCCAGTGACACCAATACAGTGATATTTGGGGCAAAGATTGTGCCGGGATGGGGGTTTATACTGGGAGGAGGAGTTTTTTGCATTGTTATTTTGGGGAGAATTTTGGCTTGCAGACAGAAGTTATGCTTGGGGGGGGGGGGGTGCTGATTAGTGCTATTTTTTTTTCAGGGGGAGGGATTTATGCTGAGACAGGATGCTGAAACACAGCACATAGTTGATATCCCTTTCAGACACAGCCTCAATCTGCAGTGTATAGTGTATGTTGCAGTTTTGACCCTGTCCTCTCCTCTTCTGACCCCTGTCCTCTACCCTGCTGACCTTCTGTACCCTGCCCTTCTGACCCCTGTCCTCCATCCTGATGACCCCCACAGACTGCCCTTCTGACCACTGTCCTCTGTCTTTCTGACCATTTTCTCTGCCCTGCTGAACCCTTTTTTTCTGCCCAGTCTTTGCCTTGATAACCCCCTCTACCCTGCTGACCCCTGTTATCTCGTCTGTTGACCCCTGTCCTTTGCCCTGCTGACCCCTATCTTTTGCCCTACTGAACCCTTGTACACTTCCCTGCTGACCTCCCTTCCTCTGCCTGCTGATCCCTATCCTGCACCCTACAGAACCCCTTGTATACTGCCTCACTGACTCTTGTACACTCTCCTGCTTATCTCCCATCCTCTGCCCTGCTGACCCCTATCCTGCGCCCTACAGAACTCCTTGTATACTTCCCCACTGACTCTTGTACCCTCTCCTGCTGACCTCTCCTCCTCTGTCCTGCTGACCCCCTGTACACTTCCCTTCTTTCCCCTGTAAACTTCCTTAATATCTCGCTGTAAACTGCCCTACAAACTAATGGCCTCTGTATTCTGCCCTACGAACTGCTTTCCCTCTCTCTCTGCCCTGCTGGCCCCCCTGTACACTG